>NC_064872.1:73317816-73622920 GCF_943734695.1 Anopheles maculipalpis
GGAACTGTTACGCATTGACAACAGTTGTGGGAAATACTCTTTGCTTAATTGATGCAACCGATACAATCTTTTTCCACGCTATCCAATTACCTGTAAGTACGAGCAGCATTTCTATTCAGCTTGCAGGCAATGGTTGGTTTAATTAATATTTAGTGCATGTTGCAGCTATCATGGCTTTTATGCTGAAAGCATTTTCCATTTCCCAGTACGAATCGCTCTTACTCGTTTGTTTTTCGTACCGTGCGTAGACATACTTACGAAAAAAAAAAAAAATAACTACAATTATTTTATCTCATGTGCATGTAAAGTACTGCAATTGGCATTACACCACGCAAAAGTGTAATTCAAACTGAACGAAAGTGCATTGAAAAAGGATTCCTTGCTGTTGCACACAAAATGCATTTGATTTGGTTTTGTAAATGTAAATCGGGCTTACGGATGTATACAAACGTCGCTTTGCAAACATACTTTTACATCGGTTATGAAGCTATAATGAATGATGCCTGAGGATGATTTAACAAAAACCTTATTCGTTTGAGAGGAATTGCCAGAATAGAAATGTTTTTTTTTTTCTGGAAAATAACATCAAAAATAAAAATGCTTTGAGTTGGATGGTAAAAAAGTTTGTTATTTACTCGTATTTTGGTAACATATAATTGATCTTTATATGCCTTAAATTTGTGTATGTATCGATGTATCTAAATGAAGCTAATCGATCGAATGTTTTAGATGTAACAAAACACAGTGTTTGAAGAATAAACATTGATGATTTTACTAAATAAGCGTAGCTAAAAAGTATCCCTATAATAAATAAAATAAAATAGTTGAAGAGATATGTCTCCTACGGCTTTTAGAAAATAATTGTCGGTTTTCTGATGATATGATATCTGCCGAGATCATGTTCTGTTAACCTTTTTTGGAAACTTTATAAGGTTCTCAACGCCCTTTCAGTTAGGAGGCGTCAAGAAGAAAAGGAGATATAAGAAGGATCAGAAAAGGATCAGTTAGGAAACGATCGAGCCAGTCGAAAATCAATCACGGGCGGACAAAGACTGGAAATTACGAATATAAGCGCACGCGAACAGCGGACTAATTTTTTGGCTTATTTCTGAGATCTTACCAATAAAATAAGCTACACAGAAAAAGCAAAAGAAGCCGAGTCTCGTTTTTTAACAAACCTGTTGATTTGTTTTTGGCATTCTTTTAATCTTCTAGATACCCTTTGTTTGCATAAATTCAGGCGTGAATTTAATATTTAAAATTAATGTCTCAACCAAATTCAAATTGAACTCAAATACCCCTTCAGTACTCCTCTAAAAATACAAAACTAGCGAATTAACTAGCTCTTCACCGAATTTCATGTCTCCATTTTGGCCGTCAGCTTTGCGTGATACCATTTTGTTCCTTTTTAATACCCACGCTGTTAACCCATCCGTAAGGAAGAATCCGCATTCGCGGGGCCTATTTTACCGCCAACGTATCGCACGAGTAGTTCGCATTGCGCTCTGGCAGCCGAAGCATGAGCCCGACTGCACGTGCGACTGTCAAGTGGAGAAATGGAATCGTTGCACTATCTTCCACTCAGTGCAGTCAAGAAGCGATCGATCCTTCAAAGGCTGTCAAGTGTGCAAATACTTTGTACCACCTACTACGATCTACTAGTACACACTTGGCGCGGGGAGCGAATGCTTTCAACCACTCGCTGACACACCAGCAATTGGAGGGCAAAAAAACGTGCTTTTGTTGAGGGTGAAATTGACTGGCAATAAATGCTGTCAAATGAATGGCGGTGTGTGTGCGTGTGGGTTCAATGTTCATGCTAAAGTGGCAATTATTGTGGAGTTATAGTTGTGACGACTATGTCGGAGTCATAGGCGAGTATAAGGTGGAAATGTCTAGCCATAAAATAATGTTTTCCCACTTTTAAATGAAGAACTCCTTATTGGATGTAATTTGTGGAAGCAATTTTGATATCCTTTCCGTCGCCTTTTATCTTGCAAATGTCTTAAGAGTTATAATGTAAAACAGGAAACGCGTCGGCATAATACAAGTTTTCCCATGTTTTCATTTCAATAACCCCAATTTAGTCGAAACTCCTAAATAATCCTTGAAATCATCCGCCATTAGAATGCAATCATCGAAAACAGTTTCTAGTAATAGCCAGGTGACTATTACGATTATTTTGTGACATTCCGGTTGGCCAAACAAATTGAGCCCGGAAAATGATATTGACATTGCCGGCAAACGCCGGTCACGAACTTCACTAACATGTGTGTGCATGTTCACCTGACCAGCGGGGTACAACATTTGACATAATCCCATCATATCGCTCCCATCTAAATCTGTATCTCCGAACCCGAAACGTTCCTGGGATGAACACTCTATCAAACCGTTTGATGTACGGAACCGCTTGGACCGCTATCAGCATGCTGACGTGTTCAAAATTTGTGTCACAGTGTTCGATTTTTGCAAACACACGGGCCAGGTGTTCCCGAGGCTGGCCGGTGCAAAAGCGCTTTGAAATGTTTCTCCCGGCCACAATCGATCGATTGCCCGTGTGTGTGTGTATAGGGAAGAAGATAAACAGAACTCTAAAGTCTCTCCCCTAACTGATTTCCCTACGGGCATAGCAGTGCGGAAACAAACCCAGACCCGGTACCAAATCGGATCATTTGTTCTCGTGTACCTGGGCACCCGATAAGGGCAGACGCCGCGATAAAGGGCGAGAAGTAGTAGGTCCTGTTGGAATGGATTTCATTTTATTCTACCGAATGCATCGCCAGTTGGCTACACTCCAACCCGATGGCAAGCAGCAGCGCTGCAGGTGTGTTTGTGTGCGACGACAAAATGGATGCCACGATGGCGAAGCGAACTGCTGCCGGCTGTGTGGTGGAGCAATTTTAGTTTGTAATCCCTTTTTGGTTTTGATTCCGGAAGCGAACCAGTGGAGCGGACCAGCGGTGGAGCCTGGATCAAACTTGGCGAACTGTTGTGCGAACGGTAGGCGCATGCACCGGGTACACCCCGGCTAGGGTTATAAAGGCCAGCGTACGAAATAATGTGCAACGATGGTATGGCGATGGGCAGGCACATCACTCACACTAATACGATTATTAGTGTTGCGTGCAGACGAATGATAACGGGCAGGTGCGCCTGAGGTAGCCTGAGGACAGAACGGAACGCTAGAGCCTGCCAGCAGGCTGATGGCGTGGATCAGCAAACGAACAACACATACGGCACACGGCACAGAACCGGCAGAGGTTTCGTTTCATTCACAACGAAGTCCGGAAGCGTGTGGTACCAGCGGCGCTATGGTCTTGCAGCAGCGTAGAATTTTGGGGGCCATTCCACCTTTTTCTCCCACAAAACCCCAAAGTCAACCTGCACTGTGTAAGGACTTCGGCAGTGCGTTGGTGCATGTTGTAGATGAAAAACGCGCGCCTACACACGAACTATTGCGTTTTGCAAATGATGACGCAATGTGTCGACGATAAACCCAAACAATTCACGCCACTCGCAATGAAGTGCCAATTCGGCGATTTCGTGAAGTCAAACACGGGGACCGAACTGGACGGATGAGGGTGAGAAAATTGTAAATTGAATTCTACTTGCAATCTCCCCATTCATGGCATGATGTGCGTGTGTGAGTTAGTGTCCAGATATGCTCTGAAGGCTTATAATAATCCATACAGCTGGGCCAGTCTCCCCCGTTGGATCGATTTGTGTGACCGCCTGTGCGTGTGGTGGTGGTGGTGGTTGTTATCGCAAACAGGCACACGTTGAGAAGCCGAAAGCCGTTAGGCACCAGGGATTCCGGTGGATCGATGTTTGTGCAGGTTCGCATGATGAAATGCGAAACAGATTTAATAGATTTGAAAATCACTTCCCAATCCACTGCTGATGGTCGAATGGGCTTTTTTGAAAATTTTGCTAGCTTTATCAATATGGTGTGCGGAGAATGCAAATGAGATTGGCAAACCAGTACGACTGCACTGATCTCGTTCTGCGTAGGAAGCCCAATTTTGATAAATCCGATACGGGCAGCTTATAACGTGGAAGGATTTTTTTTTTTGTGGATTGTTGTGGAAGGAATTGATTACCATTCAATCTTCGTCGATATTTCGAGCTGGGAATAGTAATTCCACAAAAAGTAATGCGTGAAAAAGGGATAATGCTTCTAATAGCAGCCGATAGTGTTAAAGAGGACTTTTAGAGGGATTAATTTACCGAATTAAAGCAGAAAGGGACGCTTTTACGTTGATTCCTTATGTTTCTATAGAGTTCATAGAGGTTTTTTATCTTTCCAGTGATAAAAAATCCCTTGATTTCAACAAGTTTTGCATTCTTCAATCCTTAGGGACTTATAACAATACAATGAAGTTTGTGACTAGTGTTGGAAAAGATTATCTGGCTGAATCAAGACCTTACGACCCCAGGAGGCCTCAAGCAAAATATAAGCTAGGGCTTCTACTACATCGAATCAGCAGAGGGTTGGATGGAATCAGATGACCAGACGATTGTACAAGAAAACCGGTTACTTACGGTTGGGGACCGAAGACAAATACATGCAAAAAGATGGCACAAACCAGGAGACCCATGCCTTTGATAGAGCAACTCCTTTCAAGGTGTAAAGTTTGGTTATGCCCTCCTACAATGCACGGAGCCCTCTCGATCGAGGTCTCACAAAAGCTCAGAGCCTCAAGTACCTGCCTAGTTTGCTTATACCATGATCCGATTATAGCAAAGTCGGAGCGGAAACATTAGCGATCTTTGATATAAAGTTTCTCTGCAGTCATTTGATCTACTCTGAAAAATGTCTTGGCTTAATTTTTTGAGGCCTTTTCTGCGTTTGGAGTATAGAGTAGGGAGTACAGAGAATGGAGTGTTGTGTGGAAGGCTTCACTGTACGAGGTCACCGTCCAATGTGCTTCTTCTTGATCTTCCATGTCATATGTTCCTTGCTTCTTCTTCTGAGCGATCGTCTATTTCTAATTACGCAGTTTAAATAAGAATCGTCAAATACCTTCTGGAAAATAGAACGCTTCTGTAGAAAATCTGGGTTTAAGGAGTAAAATAAATAAAACATCAAGTTTTCAGTTTCCTTCATACTCTCCTACATTTCTTTCCCTTGGTAACCCTTTTTAGTCTTGCTAAGTAAGCCTTCAATTACTTGTTGGGTTGGAAAAGATTCTAAATTCCAAACGTACCTTCGAAATTAGTTTCTTAGACATAGTTGATTCAAGTGATCCTGAATTTTGTGAATAAACAGCAAGTTTGAAACAGAAAAAAAGAATTGAAGGTGATAAATTGGACTCATCGCAGGATCATCATATGAAATATCGCTGAAGTAAGTCTCTTCTCAAAGGAAACACCGCACATAGACTTTCTATGCGATGTTTGTTGAATTTTAGGGAAAGCCTACGTTAGCAAACCCATGACTCATGACATATGGAGCGCTTGATTGTACTAATAAATCAAAGAAACTACACCATCTGTACCCCTCCAGTATGCACGGCTAGGAAACATCTTTGATTAAGTCATCGATTTTTGTTTTCTCTGTATCACACTGAATGATGCCTTCGATTTATTCAGCACCACACCAAGAGCAAATTGTTGAACGATCATAAATTTTGCCACCAATCCAATCATGTGCCAATCACATGGTGCAGCATTTCTCGATTTTCCAAAATCTCATATCAGCACATAAATCGCTCGTTGGGTTGGGCATCGGTGCCGATGGTTGAGGGTGGTGGATTTGGGGAAGCACCAGTACAAGAAGGCTGATGCTGCAGAATGCAATTGTTACAGACACCGATCGTTGTCTGCAGGATTTTGCATAAATCCCTTTGCCTTTAGCGCGAAAACTTATCTACCCGAATCGGTGCAGGGGTGGTTATGATTTGCACCACCTCAGTCGCTGAGTCTTCCGAGTGCTGACAAGTACTCATGGACGTTGACTGTCCTAGTTCATCTGGCTTCAGCTGCTCGCCCGTAGCCATCCGGTACGCTGCACGGTGTTGCGCTTAAGCATGTAAAGTTTTCTAATAAAAAACTATTTCTATCAGCTGACTGCTTGATTGAATTATGAAAACTGCTGAAACGAAAGCGAGCGTGCATGAGTGTGTGCGCGGATGTGGCATAATATGTGGACCACGAGCAGCAGATGGGCGAAAGGAAAGGATGTAGAAAAGCGCAATAAGAGCGTTTTACTTGTCTTACTGACGGTAAATTCAATTTTATCGAAGTGGTTCAGAAAAAATGTTCTTGTAACGTTCTCCACCAACAATGTCATGCACGGGCGAGAAGATGTGCGATGGTTGTAATGGGTTCTATTTTCTCGACGAGTTCGCGTGTGCCGTTTCTACCAACCTTAGAATAGCTGCTTTATTTCTTTCCATTATTTTGAGGTCTCTATAGTACGATCCTTACGCTAACATTGAGACGGTCTGGTGAGCAACCTAAGGGTGAGCGAAAACATTGCTTCAATAATAGCTTCATCGGTTTATCAGCTACAATCAGTGCAATACAATTGCCACCGTTGGGAAATTGATGGAAGAAAGACAAAAATAAAAATTATTTAAATTTTGAATCTTTCTGCTACCGAAGCGCTTGCAAATTCTACAATGTAATGAGCGAAGTGGAAAAATCAACGAAACACGAAATTAACTCATCCTCGTCGTCCCGCACAGTCAGCTTCGCTTGTCCATATCTTCGCTTGTGCAGTTGTGTTCCTACGTTCGTTCGTTGCTTTTCATTAGCAACGTAAATTGAACCGAATTGCTGGTGAGTTTCAATTAATTGCGAACGTGTCCTCAAATTTAGTGTCCATCGAGTCCGTGTGCAACAGCTCCATGGCTTCATCATCTTAAACCTCGGGATGAAAGTTCCCGGGACGTGCTGTAGTGTGAAAAAAGTTGTCTGACCGAGTGTTGACACTGGCTGGACGATGAACTTACCGCTTGCCTTTATTAAGTTCGCACGCCCTAATAAAGCAGAAGCGAATGAGAAAACTTAATAAGGGGCATTGTAACTCACAAAAATAATATTGGAGTAGTGTTTAGTTAAGATTATCATAGTTTGCTTGTAAAAAATCTTATAATCCTTATCCGGTAGGTGAATTATGTCTGGATGTCCAGGCAAGTTAGGTTGATATTGCATCGATACTTTTCGACCCAGATTCATCGACAAGAACAAGATCCAAGATTCTGCCCTATCCATCCCTATTAACAAAATTTCTCTTAAGAATATTATTAAGGGAGTTTAGTGAGTTCGGTATTGATTTGTTAGAGCACCGATTTGCTTAATATCAAGTATTACGTATAGCCTAACTTTGGGCGCCGCCAGTTACAATATATTGAGCGATGAAGCAACAAGTAAATGCTACTTAAAATGTCATATAAAAAAGGAAATTTCAGTGGAAAAAAGGAGAACTTGAAATCAATCAATAAAGAAGCAAAAAGTCACGCATTCTCTTCATTTATCAAGAAAAATGTAGCCACGAGTTGGATATAACGAATCAGAAACTAAATTCAACGCAAAACATGAACCTCAAAACATCCATAAAGGAGGAATTCTTATACTTTTTACAAAAAAACATGCCTCTTCCTACAGGCCTCTGACAACATTCCTTTCATTCGCAACGAATTTTTTGTTAGCATAGGCACATTTTTAACGGTGTACATCACACAGCCCGTTCCCGTTGCTGTCACTGGATTCATTGGGCCGCTAACTAAAGCACACCAAATGAAAGGAAATGCAGAGCTGAGTTTTTTTTTATATTACTTTTTTCATCAACCCCTGTAAATGCTGCCCACCTTCAAGGGATGTAGGAGTTGTCAACGAAATTTGAAATTCCAATGAAGCACCAAAACCTTGCAGGATTCCGTGCGGCTGACGTTTATGCAGTGCAGTTTCGGGCATCCATAAAAAAATTGGTAGAAGAAAACTCCATTTTGCAAGTTTTTCGCCCTGCTAGTTACGCGGAAATAATAGGAGGGTCGGTGGCCGCATGGAATTTGTTGCCGGTGTTGCCGGGCAAATCTAGTTCTATGCAAAACAGTCGACGAATCACGCAAACTGTACACTTACCTTTTTTTTTCTTCTTTACTCCACTTCCAAAAGGCCTGAAAGTGACTTGACCGGTCGTTTACTGGTTCTGGCGCGTTTCGAATGGTAATTTTCGGAATTTATGTCGGCGTGCGTGTATGGGCTGTACCGGCGTGTCTTTCATTTCCATTCCGATTTGCTTGGTTCTGGTGCTGAAATTATTATTCACTGTTTGATGCGGAAGAAAGCAAGCAAAAAACGAAAAACAAATCTGCAGGAAAAGCCTGCCCGTGGCCACACTCACAAATCATCATCTCTTTCATCGTGACCGAACGGCTCCGGCTTGCTTGTTGGATCCTCGCACTGGCATCGTAGTGGAATGATCGGCGTGTTATTAACTGTTGCCAATGACACGCACCACCGAACCACGGACTATGACGGATGAACGGTCTTAGCACCGTTTGTTCTTTATCGCTTTCCCGATTCCGGTGTGTGTGTGGGATGTGTGGGATTTGTGGGGTGGATGGGGTGGGTAAAGGGTGCGACAATTTATGAGTTTTGCGTGGCAATTTATCGTTGACTTATGGAAATTGCCACCGGTGATTAACAGTGGGTATTTGACCGGCTGGCTGGCAGGACGGTTCGGGCCTCATTAAGCAAGCTTTTCTCGTTAGTTACGGGTGAATGAACACCGCTTACCGCTACAGAAGCATGGTGTTGTTGAATGATTCGTCGTAAAAAAATATCAAAGATGTAAAAAAAAAAAACATCGTGGCATCAATAGGACAACTGCATAATGTACTGTGTTTCTAGGGAACAATGGTTGGATATGGATGATTTGTGAGAAGTAATGTACACTTTGACATCATGTTGAAATGAATGGTTTTTTTTCTGGAAGATGATACATCAGCAATATCTAGATTATGGATGAAATATATGAAGCGGATTTTACGGGTAACGATTGAATGTTTCAATCCTAGAAACTTCAGAAATGTAACCTGACTTTTTTTAAAAACTAGGGACTCCATCAGATACATTCGAATTGTTGGATTGATCTGCACTTCAAATAACATCAACAGTAAAACAGGGATGAAATTTTGGCCTGATCATTCACCTTTTATTGAGGACAGACTATCTAACTATGTGGTATCAGCAAGTTTAGTAAGCCATTCGATGGCTGGCTAGAAGATAAATAATAAATCAACATATTAAAAAAAAAAATGGAAAAATCTGGTGCTGTGCTAATATGTTCGAAAACATGTCCTGACACACGCCCATTCTGTATAACGCCCAGTAAGTGCACCGCGTTTACTTAGCACTCCTGAAGACCTCAGATTAGAATGGGCACTGCGCTCTATTAGGTATCGAATCTTTGAAGCACTGTAACTTTAACGCATAGAGACAATTTTTATACGTTTCCACCTACACAGACCTTATCTAAATGTCCGGGAGCGATCGCACCGGGTAGGAGCATTATTTAAAGTAGGAGCGTTCGGGATAATTTTGACAGTTACATTTTTGTTTATATGACAAAACGGCACTGGACCGTCATTATAAATTATAAATTAAATTTTTGTTTATAACTCGTGATGGAGTTGGCATAGGAAAACAAGCAATACGTCATTCGACAGCTAAACGTGTACGGAACAAGCAGCAAAAACATCCCGTGATAAAAAAAATGCCAAAAAAGAGTACATTGTGGAAGCGGATCACATGCATCATGATGATCCGCGCCGGACGCGACAACCGCCGCAACGGTTAACACCCAGAACAACCGGTGGCTGGCTTACTGCCCGGCGGACGTGCCACGGGTGCCGCAAACCAAGTGGTGGTGTTTTCCTGCGTGTCATCGGAAGGGGACGTGATGCCGCCCCACTTTTTCGAGCAGGGGCTGAGGCTGAAAGCGGACGGGTACATTTCCATGCTGGACACCGTCGTAAAGCCTTGGATCACGAGAGTGGCCAACGGCAGACCGTACGTGTTCCAGCAGGATTCCGCTCCGTGCCATACAGCCTCCAAAACGATAAAGTGGTTGGCGACCAATTTCAATAACTTCACCGCGCCGAATGTGTGGCCTCTCAGCTCCCCGGATCTTAATCCAATGAATTATTTCGTGTGGGGCGCGGTAGAACGGGACACCAACAGAACCTCCAGCAACACCAAGGCGGAGCTCAGGTTCGTTTTCGCGGCCCTACCCCACGAAACTGTCGCCAGGGCTTGTTCCCGGTTCCGGCCGTAATAGAAGCCGAGGGCGGATATTTTGAATAAAATGAATAAAATACATGGTAAGCTACTATTTCTAAAACAAAACAATTTCCCCGATGATTAATTTTGCCATATTTTTTTTTTCTTTCTCCGTAGGACTAACATTAAAACGAACATTATAACGAACGCCCTGAGGAACAGAGAGAACACTTTCCCTTTTACTGTTGCCTCTGATCTCTTTCGGTTTATGTGTCACTAATTCAATACTGCTAATCATCCTTTTGTAGCGCACATGTCGCGTCTTGCCGTCTAAATATCTTACCAGAATCATTGATAGTAGGCAGTTGGATAGTCATTGGATACAGTAGAGTCAGTAAACCGTTTCCCAGAGTTAAATTTAGGAAATTTTCATTAACTCGCCTATATTTATTCTTAACATAGTATCAAAAAACTAAAATTAAAAATCAATAAATAATCGATTTCGCTTGGAACGACAGTTGGGAGACAGGCTCATACTGCGCCACCATTCGCCTCCATTTTCACAGTTATCAAAACCTTGTGTAGTGAATGTGTACGTGATGTGAGGGAAAATTTTGTCACGTAGCCGCAATAAACACGAATAAAACTAGCATGCAGCTATCATTCTCGCACACACTAACATTCGATACTCACATTAATATTCGTATGAGAATAACGAATGTGTAGGAATTATTGATGTAATAGTTGTGTCATGTCAGTATTTTTTCTAATACGCTTTTACAAATGTCTATACTAGTTTGATGTTTACACTGGTCTGACTGTTGCTTTCGCGTACTTCAAACACTTTGGACGGTTCTCTTTAAATTTCTAACGCAAGTTTTATGATGAAAACTTCATCCCTCCAAATGGTATCATCAGCTGAACGCAGCCTCTATTCCGAACCAGTTTGCACTCGCAGCCTTTTCTCCACTGCGTGAAGGCGAAATGCCATCGTAAAAAGGAATTTAAGTGCTTGCGTGGCACCGATGGGGTGAAAAGTGCATCGTTTAAAAGCTCAGCCCTGCTTGCAACATGGCTACCCTCGTAAAGAACGGCACGTTTCACGACCGTTTGGATGTGCCGGCACTGGTGAGGATGATGGCGATGATTTTCATGACGTTTTGTCGGTTGCATCAGCCCCAGCGCTTGACCCATCCGTCTGGCTGATCCATCGTGCAGCACAATCCAATTTGAGCAAATGTCTTTATTTACCCCCGGGGAGCCCTGTTATGTGCCCTCTGGTTTGCAAGCGAGCATGCAGCGAGGTCCAGCCTCGGCATACGTTAAGCTGCTGGTTGACACAGATAGCGTGCTGCATGGGTGTTTTAGTGTGCGAAGCTGTAGAGAGCCTTGCAAAATGCCATCAAAGAAATGATGCGTTCTATCGGTCTGTATCGATCCGTCCACGGGGCACATCACTATTCGGGATACTGTCGTGTCATTACGATGTACACAGAGAGGATCGCCACGCAAACTTTCCTCATTACGGTACGGCACCAAATGCTGGTCGCATCTCACACTGAACCAATTCTGTTAATTTTTCAGCCCGGATATCCACGGGTCGTTATGAATCGATGTGTCCTCGCTCTGTGTTTCAGGTTCTGGTTGATCCGTGTTTCAGGTTCTGGTTGAAGATTCGATTGCGATAAAGAACAACCGAGCTAAACAGCACCCATCCGGTTTCGGAAATAGTGTCCTGATGATGATAACGATGCCATCGCGTAGGTAGCATCAAGAATGACTATCGTTGGCGTTGCAGCAAGGATCTGTTTTCACTCATCCCATGCCCAACTATTTGTTCTCTCCCTCGCAGTGTGGGATGTAGTGCTTGCGCTGCCAAAGATAAAAGGTGATAACGAGTCCAAATCACATCGGATGTGCCGTTGTGTGGCGTGAGTCTGAGATGGCCTGTTGTAAGGATGAGTGCTTTACCTTCGAGCTTCGTGTCGGGTTGCATGACGCATCAAAAGAAGGCAAACGGCTGCTTAGGCTGCCTTCCGATGGTGGATACGATCTGCTGAATCAGTGACGATCGTTAGTGTCATTAGAAAGTGGAGCATCGCTCCATGACGCTGCCATATTCTCACTTTTAACGTGTCGTTCTTGCTTTCCGCTTGGGTAGGAAAAAGATGCTCTTTAATCAACGATAGGCAGCCGATGATGATGATGGGAGCTTCGGATGGGAATAATGGTGATAAATTTTTGGTACGATTAATTCCTACACTCCAATCAGCGTTGAACCGTGCGATGGGTAGAAATAGTGCAAATAATGCTGATTTACTTGCTTTTGTAGGTAAATTCTTCTCTTCAAAATATGCACGTTGGAGTATCTGTATTTCTATTGCTATCTGTACAAAATTCATTACATTTTCAATTATTTACGACGGAGCATAAAGAGCCTCAAATTTCTATTTTAACTGGACCAAATTGAAAATATGTTTATTTTTTCATAATTATTTCAACAACATCGGTTTTGGTTTCATTTTTTTCTATCAATGGCATTGTTTATAAAATTTAAAATTGAAAAACTTGTGTGAAATATGGATTCAGTAATTGATTGTATCCTTTATTAAAAAGATAATATAAAAAATCGCTACCCTTACCGTATGATCTATTGGTTTCGCCAGCTGTGACCGCCTGGAAGCATACCGATGGTTATAACAAGCATAGCGAATTTCTCCCGTGGGCTATGAAAACCACGAACCACGAAAAAAAAAATCGAGGCAAACCAAAAAACACAGCTCTGCCAGGATTAAAGCTTCTGCAGCAAATGGTGTACCAATGACAGTGTTGGGAAAAATTCAACATACACTCACGGTGAAAAAGCAAGCATTTATTAAAACAAAATAAAAATAATAAGCCACGATTCAATGCTGCAGGAATGTGTGTAAATGTGCAAATAAAAAAAGAAACGAAAACAAACGAGATAAAAACACAAACAAACCAGTTACGTACACAGAAGTCAAAAAACATCAGTACAAACTGCGCCTCGGCAAGAGAGGTGGGTTTTTTTTGTATTGCTCCGGGTAGGCACAACAAAAATATTGACCGATCGAATCAACCACACACACAGAGAGAGACAAACGATAGGGGAAGAGAAAGAGGTAATTTTGTATTGTTTTTTTTTTTCGATTGTCATATGTACCCTGCGTCCTAGCGCCTGTTAAGCGATGGAGGCGCCTGGTCGTTGGTACATCGTACGCTTGTATCGATATGATTATTAATTATTTTTATTAATTTTTGCTGAACCATGCTGGATTGAGAGCAGGGACTAAAAACACACACATACACACAAGCTCATACATGCAGACAAGCGGGCCATGAGTCCATGTTTTCGTTTTGCCCACCTCATTTACGCAAGCGATAAAGCTGATTTCAAACAAAAGAGCTTATTAAGGCTTGTGGTTAGCTTCTGGCCGTGTAGTGACAATGTATGAAAATACACAACCAACAGTGGGCACTGGGGGCTAACCAAACCTGCAGCCAGACCGATACGCTGATAACAGTAGTGGAGTTGTTTTTATAATTGAAAATAAGGTAGAAAAAATAATCTGTTCGATTGAGGTGTAGTCATTTTGTATTTCGTTGTTTAAAAAAAACTGCAAATGGAATAACCGAGTCTGGGAAACGAGTTTGTTTTTCATAAGAAAATATTTAATGAGTCAGAAGCATAAAAAGGTAGAAAATTGTTTTTAAATTTTAATTAATTCCAGAAAATTTTATTTAAAAGCATCCTGGTTTTAATAGTAAAGATGATTGTTTTGAACGTTAATTTAATTCCTGTACTTGGCCACTAAGATACACAAAAAAAAAAACTGCATGAATCATCATAATCAACAATCAGCTTCATGGACATGAATCAGGTTTTCTGTGTGAACTATTATAAAACAATAGCCTTCCAAGGAACAGGACACCAAAACAAGCTTCTAAATGTATGGGTTCTGAAAATTGCTTGTTAAATTAAGCATTCAAAACACAACCCATGCTGCGATCAAATCCTTCGATTCATGTTTCGCGTATTATGTTTGATGACACGTGAAAAACACACATACACAACCATGTTTAATTTTGTCCTACCTTCCACGCTCTCCAGAGGCAAAAAGGGATAGGAGCTTTTGTGTGAAACATGCCCTACAGAGAGTACAGTTTTGCTAGGCTCGGACACACGCTGCTCGAAACCGACAATCCTACGCCAAAAGTTTAACCACTTGACCCCGAACCGTCCATTTTCCTAAAACTAGCTTCAATGCTGTGCGTATCCATTCGTTCTGGGAAAAGGGTCAGTTTGTTTGTTTGGGGTTCGTGAAAATAAACGAAACACAACAAGGTTACTACATCAAAACGGTAAGGCGGCCCGAGGTTGATCTCCAGTTTCCTGTCCAGGTTTCAAATGTGTTGCGTAGCAAATCTGGACCGATAGCTGTGTGTGTTTGTGTGTGTATGTGTGTCGCTTTATGGCACAAATGTGTTGAGCACGCTTGGAGATTTTGGGATGAATACATTTGTAACTCGAAGATGAGAATGTAAAGTGAGCACGATAGGGTTTTTGGTTTGAGTCGAGTTTAAAGAGTTATTTGGAATCGACTAAAGTTTAAAGCGGGCTGGTGGTATTAAATTTTCCACTCCCGAAACGAAACCGACTCGATAACGTTTTTCGTGTCCGGGAAGAATGTCCTTTGCCGCTTTCTTGAAGTGGTTTAGAATCACTGGAGAAAAAGGGTACAAAAACGGTGATCATTGGAAACTATCCTACTTGTGGTTTGTAAAATCAACATGAAAGGATGGACCGATGGGGTAGCGGGAAGTCTTAAGCCTGGTGAAGGGACGTGAAATTAATTTATGTTTGTTTTAGATTGTGGTCTACCGACGGCTACGGTAAGAACGATTGCTGGAGCTCAGTACAGTCTCCCAAAGCCATCAAAGAGAGTCGAAAGAGGCAAGGGTCGAGAAATGATGGCAAGGTGATAAGTACAATGTTGCCTGTTGAGGGAAAATGTTCATCCCTCAGAAAACTCCAAGGGAAATGGTACATACACGTCGTCTCTGGTCATGGTCATGGAAATTCGAAAGGAAATTGTCGAGTTGCAGAATTGAAGAGTCGTGTGCAACTTTGCTTATAAATAATACGACACTGTAATCTATGCAACGCTCAACGCCTTTGCCCTGGATGTGGCTGTGTAAAATATTGTATCACTATGAGGTTGGGTTAGAGCTTCCTGCAGTCCATGTCAGACAGATTACGAATTGCAGCTGTTGGGAGGCTGGTGTGAGTAAATCAGCAATTAAATTGTAATTTGCTCGACTGACGGATGATTGCTACATGATTGCAACGACTTTATCCGACGATTGTTTGTTATTTGCATTCCTACAAATGCTCAATCAAAGTTGGAACATACATGTTTTACATCATAAACTGTACAGTAAATTGTTTAATTTCTGAATGCTTAGTCTCCGCAATCATTTAGAATTATTTTTGTTTTATTTTGCTTCAAAAAGCATCTTTTTTAAGGAAAGTTCACCTCTCTTGGTTAAACATAAACCACAAAATGGCCAGGATAAAGCCCCAAAATGTTTGTTTAATTTTCTTATCCAAATTTGAGAAACAAGCATCACTTCGATTGGTTCGCTAGAAGGCACAACCATTTAAACCATCCTCCGAAATAGCCCAAAGCACAACTGATGCTCTTACTGCTTTCTGTTTTTTTTCCCCCTTAAGATCTTTGAGCAACCAACCGAACGAACTGCAAGCGATTTCCTTAGAATCTCGGTTTGAGTTTTTGCTATTACGTCCCACCGGCATTTTTGTCCACCGACAGCATTTGCCCTGCCATCCATTGGAAATATCTCACTTTTCTCACTCCAACATCGCTGCTGCTGGGAAAAACACCTTTCGGCCCTTAATCCTTCTCAGCTAACCCATTCGTGATCATGAATTTTCTGTTCTTTTTTTTGCCTGTTTTTATGCTCTCTTTCTTCAACTTCAACTTTAGCCCCATATTCGCAAACACCAGCTTCTAGCAAGCAAGTGTTTTGGTAAATTTGTTTTTCGCTTTTCTCAGCGGAAAATCTTATTTATGGCAGAATTAAACTGGGCCCCGGCAAAAGGTCCGGCCATAATTCTTCGGTGTGCCGGTGTGTGATGCTTTGTAAACACAGTGGATCGTAGCGCGGGCGCACTTGGGTGTTTTCTGGCATTGAAGTACTATAAAGCTTCAGTACACATAGACAGAACACACACACACACGCGGAGCAAAGGAGAGATATCCGGATAAATTTGTAAAGATGAATGAGAAAATTTGAACAAAACGGCAAACAACACCAGTTTCTGTGAAAAATCTCTATGAAGTGGTGTGTCTTAATTATTTCTAATGTCCTGATGATTTTAAAACAGCTTGTGTTCATTGATCTTTCAATAACAAGCTGTTGGGTTATTTCAACGTCTTATTAGCTTCAAGCTCCCGACAGAATATTTTGAAAAAAATAAATGTTTTTATGGTTATTTTTCTTGTATAGTATTTGCACAGATTCTTTATTTTCTACTCTTGGTTTAACGACATACACATTCACTAATGGTTCCGCAAAACAAAAACTATTGTTTTCCACAGCATTTCATTATAATGGTACGTTACTTCCAACTTTCGCGTCGACTAGCACGGAAATGTCGCTCTTGTTCCACTCTAAAAAGATTCCAACAATTTCCTATTCCGGTTTGCCACAACGTATCCGCCACTAAGCTACATGTGTTGGTCTATTTTTCTCTCTTTCTCGCTCCTACATACACACACACACACACGCACACACACACACTTGCATACGATGCTAGACGACCACATTCACCGCATCGTTCGTGCGTCGCGTGGAAAGTGGCGAATCGGTCGGACGTGCATAATTATGCCTTTCTGTATAAATACGAAATTGAAATTTATATGCAGATTAGTTCGTGTTTGTCTCCACCGTTTCAGCGTGTGGAAAGTGCTGATACGCAGCAGAAGAAGGCGACGGTAACGAAGAAGCAGACACAGGAGCCCATCCATTATCCCGTCCATTTACTTTACTTCCCACACTCCTGCGAGCGACACACGGACGTTCTTATGGTATTTTCGCAACATATGGCCCATATATGTTGGTGTATGTGTATGCATGTTTGTGTGTGTGTGTGTGACTGACTATGGGGAAAAGATATCCTTTTCCCGTTTCGCAGAATCGCAACCAGTACAAAGAACCGAGGTAGCCAGGCAAAGACTCCTGACAAGCGCGATGGTGTATGCAAATTGCGAAAAATTAGATTAAACCATACTGCCTTCACCGAGCCGAACCTGGGGAACAGCGAGCTTTGTAAAACCGCAGCGAAAAGTTCCCTTTGCACCCGTGAGTTCCAATACGCGGCCGTCTCGTTTGGAGCATTGCTGTAACACTGGTGTCCTAACGCCCAGGATAGAATTAGAAGAAGCATTAAATCATTTCTTCGTTTAATGTTTGTTGCAATCATCATGTTTTTGAATCTGGGCGGGGCGAAGGGGATGGTGTCCACGTGTGGGTAGGTGTCCACACATGCATGACTAAACGAATGTTTTGATCCAAGGGATATTGTGTTTGGTCTGACATGTGGGTGTTTGTATTGGCATTATGGCTAGCTCGGTTGGTGTTTTGGTTATAAATTTTGAAGTTTTGTTTCGGTCGGTGTTTGTGTGTGCAGGTAGGAACATGGACCGCGTAGCGGACGCTCCCTTCGCTTATCCAAGGGACAGAATTGTAGCCTAAGAAACACACGAGCTGTTTATCGAGTTGAAACATTAGATCAATATTGATGTGCAAATAACAAAGGTGAAGCAAATAACGAAGGGTCTCACAGATTTTGATCAATAGGCAGATTTAAATAAGAGAAATTGTTTGTCAGAATTATTCTAAGAGCATTTTTGAATTATTGTTGGGAACAGATTATCCAACAATTTTGACATACTTATTAATCATGAAAGTGGTTCTTCTTGGCTCAACTACTTGCTATGTCATGCCGGTTAAAAGTTTTTAAGGCTTACGGGAAAAGGCTGTTTGTGGTACTGTATCTTTTCTTGCAAACCAAATTCAAATTAGTCAATTGGTTTTTGAGAGCAACAAATTGCATACTATCAGGAGTTTTTGAAGCCTTCAGGCTTGATCAAGGTATTATAGTAGAAAGTCTTTTCTTCAAGTGCTTCAAGTGTTCTCTACTTATATAAAAGTTTATTTCGTGGCATCAATTCTTCGCACAAAAACGCCGTTGGAATAAGCGAAGTACATAAATAAATAAGTTTTTTTAAATCTGTGGAAATATGATTCGAAAATTGGTCTGGTCCGTATTGTCTGCGTACGACGGGTAATTGATGTATTATTATTTATGTATTACTATTACGGCTTTCCACCATATTACCACCATCGCTTGTGAAAAATAGAAAAATTATCTCCTTCTCTGTTATTTGCTTTATCCCGGCTTGTTCGGTACATGTTTATAAAATTGATTTATTGAGATCCGTATTAAATGTATGATTTGGTATGAAAATACTTCTTCTCGCAGTTTGAATATATCTTTTTTAACCGGTTCAACGACTTCCTAATCTTCCTTCCTACTTCCTAAGCTAATGGTGGACATCTAATAGTTCACTAAAATGTTATTAATACCAACACTTGGAAAAAAATCCGTCAAGAAATCCTTTTTCTGAAAAATCATTTCATTCCTTAAAAACGAATCCCGAAGCTTAACGTCATGCTAACGGTTATGTATGCTAGCGTACAATGTTTTTCTCTTGTATCAACCAGCGTTAGCTATCAGGCAGCTTTATCACACGGTAATGATGTTTCTGCCCTTTTCGAGTTGCATATTTATCTCTCGCTTTCGCTTCCATTGCTAGGTACATTATTCTTTGCATAAAATCGCACAAACTCGTAAACGAAGGTAAGCAACGTTCGTTCAGCGAGTCTCTATCACGTCGCTAAACAGCCACCATCAATGTTACTGAAATAGTTTGTCTTGTATGCGATATAACATCACTTTACCTTCCCAGGTACAGTTGTACCACGATTTAAACCCCATCTTGCATCACATGCAGCTCAGCTCATATCAGGGAGGAGAAAAATTGTTCGCTGAAAGTGGAACAAATTCCATTCGAGCAAGTAACAAAACGTTCCCCATTCATAACATCGTTGAAAGATACTTCGTTCCCACGGTGTGTGCTGCATTCTACCCACACGATTCACTGTTTATCTTATTGTTTTGGCTATTTGTGATGCAAACCTCTATTTATGTCCCTCTCATTCGATCTGCTGCCCGACCACCACGGCCGGCGTGTCCCCCTTTTTACGCTCCGATGTCGTTCCGACCGACAATGAGCGTTCTCCTCCGCATGGCAGGATAAAATATCACTCTGCATTCTTCGCTTGACCCAGGCGCACCGTCCCTAAATGGTTTCGCTGGAGCCTGGCTTGGTCAGGCTCCAGCGTATTCCCTCGTGCAATTTGCTGCAAAGAGATCGTTTCCGTTTCAGTTTTCTTCTCCGTGAAGCTCAAACCCTTTTGCTTTTAAGCGAAACACCCACTTGATGGACGGCCGTAAGGGAGGTAACAGCATCATCCTTCCTATCCGGTAATGCTTAATGCTTCCATCAAGCAGTGCCGCGAGAAAAAAAAAGGGTTACAGTGAAGCGTACGAAAACTCTGAACCGATAAGCTAAACGTCAAGGTTAGGTCGCGCTGTAAGTACAGAACGCAAGACGACGACGGTTGATATCAAACGCTTTAAAAAGTACAGACGCTAGCCGTGGGGCGGTCTTGGCAAGGGAATCGTCCATGTGAAGCGGGTGAAAAGATTTACAGAAAAGTGGATTTATTTCGAGATCGCTTTTAAAATTTATTTCGTTTGTCCTTTTCCGGTGCTGTGTTTCCTTTTTAAGGTGAACTTCAAGACGGAACTCGCCTGTTGTGTTGTTGTGAAATGTTGCAGAGAGTAAATGCTCTTGGTGTGCTTAAAACAAATGCCATTGGAAGGCATATTTAAAGGGCGGTAAAAGGTGGTAGAAACATTGTTCTGGAACGCTATTTGAAGAAAAGTTGGTTATTTAGAACTAACATGATTGCATGCAGATGACAGGCCATGTTGGTTGATTTCGTTGTCTTGTTTATATTTTGCCTGATGAAAAAGGGCATTTATATTTAAAATTTTAGCACGATCCTGATGAAAATACTGGAGGAAATTTGATTATGTGAGCTGTAAATGTCACTTAACAAGATTATTAGAATAAATAGCAATCACTTAGGAATTGGAAAAATTTTTCATAATCACATACGCCTTATAGTGATTTGTATTCAGTTATGTGGTGGTCAGGATTAAAAATTGCATTAAAGTATGCAAAATGCATAGTATTTAAAAATTAATTAATAAATTCAGTTGTATCTAAATCCATCAAATTCATTCTTATTGATTGTTCGTTTGCATGTTTCAAAACATTTGCCCCATGTTTGATTTCATTTTGTTTATTTTTTTCAAGCATTGTAAACACGTTCCTATTTTAACTGATCGGATTAAATTCAAATACTTAAACAAATTCCACTTAGCAAAACTTTTCAAATGCTACTGCATTCTTCTGGCACCCCAAACTTGGCAAAGCTATGCTTGAATGTGCGCACACAAAATTCATGCGCCTTTTCCAGCAAATTCTTTCTCTCTCTCTCCTTTTCTCTCTTTCTTTATCTTTCTTCACCATCAATAGGTGCACCAAGCATTGCAGTGAAGCGTCGAGTGAAGGCAGCTGATTGCTTGGTATCATAAAACTTCCTTTGTTTTGATGCGTCTCTGCAACATTCGCCCATTTGCCAGACTTATCGGAAAAGTTTCCGAATGTTGCTTTCAAAAGCTGGGCTCATCGTTGTGCTTTTCTTCTCGCCAGTTTTGCTTCTCCTGTTTTGCCCACTTACCCACCACGCCACGGGCGAACAGTTGCGGGTTGTTGATGATGGAAAAGATGAAAATTTGTACCACTTCATGGAACATGGTTCTGCGCTGGTTGTGTTTTCCCTCTCTCGCTTTTCACGCGTGCCGGCACCGTTTCGTGTTTGGAGCTCGATGATGATGGTGTGCGGAAGGCACAGAACGGTCGATCGATCGATTCGTGCCGTCTGCTTGTAGGTGTACCATGCGTGCGTGCGAGGGTGTGTGTGTGTGTGCAAAAGTGAATTTTCATTCAAATACAGTCAATAAAGATGTGCGCGCGGTATCGAAGGCCTGTAAAGGGAAAACTATTCGATTTCCAACCCATGTATTTATACCCTCTGCCGCACCAGAAAAACCATCCACCGTCGTTGCAAAACTCACTTTCATCCGCTTTTTTTACGCAGACAACTGCGAAGGCGGATTGAATTCAGTTGTCTGTCGGAGCAAATCGAAGCCTATCTGTTTCAATCCTTCCTGCTGGTGGGCGAAACCCCGGCACCCGGGTGGGTGAAAATTCGTCTATTGGAGCGGAAAATTTATTCCCCTTCGTGATAATGGTGAAACCCGGGCCGGTTCTGCTGATGCGGATGCATATTACGGATGGGCAAACAGTTACGCTTACGCTGGTACGCTGTTCGGGGAAACATCCTTCTGCGACGACACGCAGCACAATCCTTTCTTACACCATTTGCGAAATGAGATGCAAACTTTTCCTGCTGTGTTGTCGGTATCGACATCAAAACCGAACCTAACAGATGGCTTGTGGGTGTGTGTGTGCAACGGAAACGCTAGGAAGCATGGACGCTAAGAATGTTGCGAAGTAAACGGAATCGAAACGAAGCGAATGTCCATATTGGATTATTTTTTTCTCTACACTGCACACGAAACGAAACGTACGAGCGAATGAAGGCAGAAGGTGCGCCGTATGATTGAAAATATTTTGTTCTATTGAGTGGCTGGGACGAATGATATTCCCTGTTGGCAGCTTTGATGGCATGCAAAAAGGCGTGCACACACACACACGCTTACGCTCACATACTTATTTGTTTGACGATATTATTTCGTTACATTTCGATTGATTTGTTTGATATGGCTTCAGAATGACAGAAAACTGTTCATTTGTACTTTTTTTTTACATTTGTGATCGTTTGTGCGTGCCAAAGTGGGTAAGACAGTTAGGTACGTTATTTCGGAACGAAATGTCTTGAAACGGATTAGCGTTTAGGGAAATCAATGATGCCTCATTTGTACCTGATTTTTTGCTTTGAGCAAGCAATGTACATTTTTTTCCCAAAAGTATCGGGAATTGGTTAAAAACAATAAAAACATTGTTCAATTATTGAAATTTATGTTCTCGCCCTCAGAATAGATCCCATTAGAAGCAATTCAAATATGCCATCCTTTTCCTCGGATATTCGAAACATTTTTCTATGCGACGAGATGGTCTTTAGTTCCTTTAGAGAATTTTTGTTGCTGTTGAATTGATTTTTTGTTTTTGGTCCAGAAAGAGCTAAATCCGAAGCGGTCGTGTTTTTGATCGCTGCCTGATCGCTGTGCAGTGATTGGCCAAAAACACGTTTGCAGTATGAGCCTGATGTGTTACCCCCACGAAACAGGACACTTTCTAATGCATTTTTTGTAAACTTTCACCCTTAAAAGCTGCATAGCTTGGAAAAAGCACTCCTTATTTACTGCAAAACCGGTTGGAACTAACTCCGAGTGTATAATTCCATGATTTCATCAGTTGAAGCCAATGGCGGACGCCCAGAACGGAACAAATCATCCATGACGTCTTGACAGCTTGCAAATGCTTTTTGTCATACTTAGGCACGAGTTTTTGACAAAGAATTTTTGACATCGACATAGCTCAAAATGCTTCTACAAGCAAAAACACAAAATGTAATCATAATCGTGGTCATAATGAAGACCAAAATCTGTTAAGAATACTTGTCCTACCGAGTACGCACGGCTAAAATCTTGCAGAACAATTGATGCAGACAGTCCATATGACAACATTTTAGCGAAGAAAAAAAAATGCATGAGACATTCGCTTGCTTAATGAACTGCTCCCTGTGCGATAGAGATCAAATTTAAGATATTGTGGCATTTTAAAAACAAAAAACGAGCATATTTTATGAAATATTTTGAAACCTTTTCAGATTCCCTGGAGCTATCTTGTAACGTGAAAACTGATGAAGGCAAAGTAGATTTGAATTAATGATTAGAGATTCTATGATTCCATGAATGAATACACAGTCACATAATTTCTTATCATAATAGAAAGCGTATGATCCCATTCAGTTAATTCTATTCCCCTAACATAAGTGTCTAATGCAAGTGAAATTTACATACCTATCAACCTGACAACGACCTTATGCTGCTTCGAGAAGGAGAAGCAAATTGGATACTGTTTGAATCACATCAAAATACGAGTTCCATTACGTTCCGCTCTAGTCAGTCATGCGGGGCTATTAACAGTCTTTTACGATCAATGGCCCCACATACCGTTAGATCGTTTGGACGATTGAATTTTCCCTTATCGCGTAACACGCCACGAGCACAGAAGGCTACAGATCGTACTAAAATAGACCATTTCCACAAACCACAAGGTTCGGGAGGGGGAGAGTCGAAGAAGAAGGGTGGGATAAGTGAATGAAATCCCACGATTCAGCATCTGTCGATTTATGTTTGTGCCAGACCGTGTGCTGGTTTGATGCAGGATAAATCACGATTTATGTACCTTATGCTTTCTTTGCTTTGCTCTGCTTTCACTTGGCCGATGTAAAGCGGTGGTCGATTTACGCGTCTCGTAATCTCGTCATAATTTAGAATTATCCATAAATTGGTAACCAAAATTGGCTGGTGCAGGCACCTACCCTGCCATGTGCTGGCATTTTCCAGTCAAATGGATTTCAATTTCAATGTGTACAACGACGATGTGCGAGAGAATGTTATTTTTACATTTGCATTGAGAATGTTGGTAAGCTTGGCTTGAATACCTCTTCACTTTGTTCACTTTGTGCAAAAATATTATAGTGCATTTATTTTGAACGTGCGTGCGCTTTGTATGCCCTTTATGATTCTTGCAAATTATTTTACCTTTAAGTACAGCCCAAAAATAAATCGGCCACGCCATTCTATCAGGAAAAAATATAGCTTGATGCACGGTTGAACACAATTTTTCGTTCCATGGTATTGCTCGCAGAAACTTTATCTACAGTCGCGTTATTTGTTGTATTCAAAAGTAATTAAATGCCCCTTCTCAAAGTACAAAGCAATAAGAAAAAACTTTTAATAAAGGTTTTACCACGAAGAAAAAATGGAGACGCCCAGTCGTTCACTTCGATCGGTCGCCAGGTTGAAGTATCTTTCCAAAGTCAATGGAGACGCCTAACAGTCCAGTTCGATTGGCAGCTAAAATGAGCTGCTTTTGCTACAGTCCCATGCTGAGCTAAGAAAACCGCAAAAAAAAACCATTGCCGCTATTTACATAATTATGCTGAAAGTATGTGAATGTGCAACACCATTGCCGAGTATCATGCCGCAGAACGATGCTGTCGTTTGATCTTCGAATGTGTTTGGTGTAGAATTTATGAATTTCTACGTCTCACTGCACCGCAGTTGATGTAGCTTTTGTTTTTCATTTAATTGATGCCTTGCTTCAGCAATTTCCACCAGATCAAATACAGTTAAAGTTGGGGCATGCCGATAAGAGTCAATTTCGTTTTAGGCTGAGCTGAGACACGTGTCAAAGATTCATTTGATGGCATAGACTTGGTGGTGATATTTTTTTTTCGAGTGTTGCAGTTATGTTTATGTTTCCAGAATCCTTATGCAGTACACCTTCACGTGACTGCGGATATATTCTACCCTCGGTTCATAATTAATTACTTTAACTTACACCTTACTGCTGTAGAAGCAGTTCATGCTTAGCAAAAATCAATTACCGCTACACTGTAGCACATTAGACCGAATCACACTACGCAGGTGAAACGGGCAACACCACAACATTAAATAGAACGACGACGAATGCATGCCTAGCCACCGTATGGGACGTTGCGTGACAAGAGAGTATATACTGCTCTCTGTGTGCCTCGTAGTGTTCATTGTTATGAGCACCAGAAAGCTAACGTCAACTGGGTTGAAACTGAAAAGCGGCAAAAGAAGGAAAAAAGTAACAAAACAAAAGCTCATTTAGGGTAAACCAAACTACTTCCCGCTAAATGTGATGTTTGGCCTCGAGGACAAGACTGTCGCATTTCATTCAACGATTTTATCGCCCATAATTAGTTGGCATTCATGGCTTTCGCATGCCCGAACGTGTGAGGACGCATGCATGTGTTGATAACCCCGAGGCGAAATAGGAAATAGAAGCATCAAAGCTGGTGCTTAGTGTACTTTGAGAAATTAATATCCTACGATATAATTTCCCTCTCTCTCTCTCCTTCGCACATAAACAAAAATATTCTTTCTCGTTCGCTTATTTGGCCTCATTCAATTCGTGAAGAATTTCCATCTCCATAAAACAGTATTCTTGGTTCGTTTTGCCATGTTCTGCTGCCGACGTGGTATTCCGTTTTATTTCCGGTGTTTGGCCTTGGGGTTGTCTTTCGTTACCTTGCCCCAATCTTGCACTACGGTATCTGTCATCCACTGACTCAGGGCTTGCTTTAAACGCACCCACAAACCCTGCCACTTACTTACGCTATCTTTCTTTGCTGTCGTTTCTCTCTTTAACAGACTCGGCAACCGCTAATAATCATCAATTATCGTCATCATCATCATCATCATCATCCGAGGCAGCAGCATCCAACACGACAGTATCCTTGCCGGCATCGTCGTCGTCAGTGGCAACATGGGAAGCGAATGGTGCAGTAACGCCTCCAGCCACCAACAGTCGGTTTCGAGCCGGTGAAGCAGCACAATTAGTAGACAATAAAATCCACGACAAACTGCAACAGCACAAACCGACCGACCCGGCCGTACCAGCTCCAGGGCGCCAGAAACGAGAGGATATTTTTAGCGATAATGTTCTTACAAATAATTATCAGCTGCATGGCGCTGCCGGACGAGCCTGGGACGGTGCGGTGCAGTCAAGGATAACGGAGGAGGTCCTGCTTGTTAGCAATCTGACCGAGGAACGGGCGCGCGAAGAGAATGAGTTGCTGGAACATCTAAATCGGTAAGTTACTAGCTCGTTTCGCCCACTGGCCTCAGCAAAGCTTCAGTCGCAACAACCGACTCGGGACACCAAAGTATCCATTCCAGTTGCTACGTAGCATTAAAATGTTTCATTTAAAAGGTTTCCTTTTGTGTGTGCGTGCGTGCGTGTGGAACAAAAGTTTGCCGTAGTTTGGGGGAATAAATCTCTTCGCCTGAAACTGGTGAGCACACGCCGAACTTTGACCATGATCGATGGGCAGCCAATTTAAAGCAATAAGAAGCTTAAAATCTTTCCGCTCAGTTAGCACCCGGACAGGAGTGCCCTTTCTGCACAGCGTTTAATCTTAAAATGCTCAAAAATTTGATGAATCGCTCTAAGCTTTTTAGGGCTAACGCATTCTTTGTTGAGCGCACACGTTTGGAAGCACTGATGAAAATTTGACGTGCGGGAGCGTATGTACTTTCTGGTTCGGAGTGGTTTCATGTGAGATTAAATTAAAAGTATCCATAACGTGCACGGCTTGTACGGGGAGTGCTGACAAGCAGCTGTCAGGTGCAGCTGATTGGGTGGCCAAACCCATCTGGCGTTTTGTTTTTTTCAGTGCAATAAGGAGAACATGATGCTAAATAATAACATCACAGTACGATGATTGATAACGAAAACGTTATTTTTACGGTGTGTAGCCCTCTGGAAAAAAACAAATGAACTATTTATTAATTCCAAAATGATTACAAGATTTACAGGCTATTTGTAAATGTCCGTAACTACATTTTTCATTACCGTGAAGGATCTTTTCTCATGGAGTATTTGTTCTCCGTGGAAATAATTATTCAATATTGTTAAATCAAGTAACTCACTCAGTGGCAGTTCATTTCAGTGGCATCAGATAAAATTTTTGAAGACCTCCCACATATGACTAAATGTAGTTTTAATGATCGTTTACGGTTTCGTAGCAATTTATAGTAGATTCAACATTTTTTGATGAATTATTTTATTTATATTTGAGGGAGACAGCTTAAATAGTCTCTCGGCCTTGGTTAAATTAATTGCAGGGGGAAGCACTTTCAGTAAATTCTCCAAAATATTACGCTAATAAATGGCATTGCATTCACATTAGTTATATAAATATAACGTTAGTTCATTGACAAGAATGCACCAAAAATCAATCTTATCACTTTCACCCACTGATGCTTCTCTAGCAAACAATTCAAACAATCATGCTGGTTAAAATGCCACCATTTACATTCCGGATCACGTGATGGTGCCTGTGTTTGGCAAACCGAGCAAAACTTTCCCAATAATCACGATTTATTAATAAAGCGTAAAATGAAGTTCGGATTGCGTGTGCCCCGCTGTGTGTGTGTGTGTTTGATGGTTTAAACAACAAAAAAAAAACCCCTCTGAGATTCAGCACAATCCGCGAAGGAATTTCCGATGTGATTTGACATGTCTTGATTTTAGTAGCTTCCTCGTTTGGGGCCCAGCACGTGAACGTTAAAAGGGTGTTCGGAAAATGTGCGGAGGATTTAATCACGTACGAAACCAATTAGAACGAATCCCTTTGATCCCGTACGCTAACCTCTAAAAGGATCCGGAAACGGTTCTGCACACACACATACACACACGTGTACACCCGCTCACAGGTATATCAGAGGGTAAAGACTTTGGCCCCGTATCAACGTACTTTGGTGACGATGATGTTCATTTGGTTGAGAGAAAATGGCTGTTTGTCTGTGTTTGGCAAGCGTGGGGAAGCGTGTCCGGGTGGGAAAAAGGATGCCGGAACAGGTGAGAAAAGTTTCTTGCCAACTATTTGACGGTTTCTTCCCATGTTATCCCCATGCTAAATCTTACTGCCGACGAAAGGGGGAGGGCTTTATGATCTCGTTTTGAGTTTAATTTGATGCGAAATGAAATGAAATAAACTTCACCATCACCTTTCATTTTGTGGTTGGGTGTGTGATTTACTGGCGTATTGTGGTTAGGCGGTAACCATCAACTAGCTTGAGAAGGTTTGAGCGTGGTTTTTCCTCTATATCTGATGTGTGGATGTGCATGTGTGTGTCTAGATATTGGGAAAGCTTTTCCAACGAAATGCTTCCGTCACTGTCACACAACAATTTGTGGTTAACTTTAGCACATCCCAAACGTGCTGTTAACCGCTTCCCGGCTTCTCGGAATTGGAACCACACGTAATGTCTCACACACATGGTATTACATGCTAGATTATCCTGTCTTTGGTCTTAATTGTGTACGACGTTTGTTACTTGTGTGATAACAATTCATGCAGCACAGCGGGTACGATTTATTCAAAATAAAATTTGTTATAGAAAGAAGCACAAATGGTCGATATTATTAGCCATATTTCACCCCTGTGAGCTTATGCCGTGCTTTATGTAAATATGAGATTTACACATTGTAATTTATGTAAATAGTATGGTTAAAATCTAAAGTAATATTCCTGCATTGTGTTGTAATATACAAATGGTGCACATTGCATATCCTTGGGCGCAAAGCATGAGAAGTCGGCACGACATTTGATAGGAACATTTTCAATAAACTTGAACTCGTACCGATTTGTTTGTTTGGAAATTTCTCCTTGTCTTTAGCAACGAATAAACAAATAGCTAACTGTTCATCCAGCTACCTACTGATTGTCTAGAAAATCCTTGTTAAACCCTGGAATTCACAGTGATCCTAGGCAAATGAAAGGTCCCATTTGATTGCAAACACCTTCCATCGGTTGAAATCAAGGTAGAAAAACTGTTTGAATAGGATCAAACGTTCTTGCTTGTGATGCCTACCATGCATCTCTTTTCTGGCTAAAGCCCTTCGTTTGCCTTCGTGTGTATGGTTCCTTGTATTTCCTTTCCAAAACTCTAATACCCACTCAGCTTTCACCCGAAAGCACACGAACAGAGTACAGGCAACCCTCTGCCGTTCCATTCGTATTAAATTTAATTTTCTCCCCCTTTTTTTCCGAATCCAATTCCAGCGACCGGTTCACTGGCAGTCAAATTAAGCTCGATAATAGCGACGATGGAGGTTCGGTCGCGCGCGGAAACAATCCCCAGCGCACCGGTAAAAAGGGCCGCCGACGAAAAGGACACAAGAAGCACAAGCACAAGAAGATCAAGCTGCTTCCGGTAACGCTCGTCGGTGTACCGGTGGACGACGACGGTCAACCGGATACCGGCATCATCGAAGGGCTGACAAACGGTGCGGACGGTGCGTGGTCCTTGAAGCTTGCCTCCAACGTTCAAACGCTCGCACACGCAACCGGTGGCGATGAAGCACCGACCAAACAACGCGGCCCATCGCCGGAAGAACGCGGCCCTCCCACGGTGGACGGTGGCACCATGGTGGAGGTGGTGGACGTGTGGAAGGAAATGACAATGCCTCCGTCGGCTGCCCAGCACGACATTGCCGTGGACCGACGACCGATGGCAGCAGCGGTTTCCGATTTTCCACCGGCTCCGGTGGTGGGCAACGATGGGCACCTGGTGCTGGGCGGTGTGGGTGACATGCAAATGTTGCCCTCCGATCAACCGGACGCACAACGAGTGAAGTGGATCCGTGAGCAGAGAAAGCGAGAAAAACAGCAACGGAAACAATTACAGAAAGGTGAGTGCGAAAAGGGCCAGGGTTTTTTTTCTCGCGATTTTTGCTTGTCGTCGTCGTTGCCGGTTTCTTTAGGGCGGATGTATATGAATAGAGTGATCCTGTCGGAAATAGAATACCCCCGGTCATGGGTGTTTAAGAAGGTGTTATGAGGCGATAGTATTTGCGTAAAAATTGGATAATGCTCGATTCATGCAACATTAGCGCACGGTTATCTGGAATTTGGGTTGCTAGCAATTTAAAGTAGTGTTTGAATTTAGCAATATTTTTGCATTTATTTTGAGGCTTCGCTTGAAATTTTACTTATGAATTGGAACAGTGTAATAAAATTTGTAGATTACGATTGGTTATACTAATAACACTAGCATTATACAACAAGAGCAGGAACTGATATTCTATTGATTGCTAAAGGACTTTAGCGTAGCGATAATTGGTCGAACAAATCCTTTTTGGATCGTATACGCCTATAAAGTATGCAATCTATTATTCTTCTGTTCACTTGTTAATTGCCTGTCCTGTCAGTGGCATAGACTATTCTGATAATTATATTAATTTACATACGTTCTATTGGAAATGACGTTCCCCTAATGTTCGGACCGTCTTTCGCAATGTATAACCAATTATCCAGCTGCAAGTCAAAGAAATTCATGGAAATTTTGAAACCAAATTACCATATTTTGTTATGAAATCTAATCACCCTTGCGATAAACTGATGATGACAAGGTTCATTATAACGAAATAATTATCAACATTATCACACGTTTTCCTCCCCCCTCCGATGCATTGCGATTATATCATCGTCGAGGGAAAAACGGATTTCCCCTTCAGGATTACGTACACATTCGGCTGCTGCGGCTAATGAATGATTACGAAACTAAACCTCAAAATCGAACCACCTAAGCTGTTGTGTTTTTGTCAAGCTAAACTCTCGCCCGATTCCATGAACATGGAAGCTTTTAGTCCAACATAACACTAATCTCCATTCAACTCTCTTTCCTCCTCGCCCTATCGGTCTATTCATTTCATTCTCCTCCCAAAACATCCTTTTGATGGATACGCTTATCCGGATTTGGTCCTTCCCTTTCTCCCCCCTCCCTCCATCCATCCCATCACGCGCTTTGTCGAACCAGTAGGTGCAGAGCAGAGGAAAATCGTCAATCCACCACTACCACCGTTACCGTCCGGCGTGACAGTGTCCAGCGCCAGCACGGTCACCTTCCCCGCGGAGGATCACAAGGGCACGGAGACGGTGTCGGTGGCGCGCGTCATCATTTCGGGCGATTTGTCATGTATGAAGGACGACTTCATCCCAGCGCCGGCGATCGCTAACGGTGACATCAAATATTTGCGGTAGGTATAGTACTCCTTCGGGACAGGAATAAAAACAGCTTCTTTTCATCGAGTTTTTTGTTGTTGTCTCTTCTCCGTATCAGTAGAGTATAGTTTGATTTCCACGTGATTACAGAGAGATCAACTCGATGTGTTTGTGTGCGTGTGTGTGTGTCATTTCATGTTCTTCCGTTTTTTGCGAATTTTTTCTTTTCCCAGTAACGATTTGTACGGGCTGGAAAACTCCTTCCTCGAGGCAGAATATCACTGTCGGATGGGTTACCGGTTGCGGATGAAGGATGGACAAAGCCGGTCGGTCGTTACCTCGACCGGTGCCATCGCCAACGCCAATCTGGTGTGCCGTAAGTCGCGCTGGATCGGCAAAAGGCCGGCTTGTGTGCGGATTAAGCCTTCCCAGCGTTTGCCGCAACCATTTGGAACGGACGCACCAGCGGGCAACGGGACCGACCGTTCGATGAGCGTGAATTCCTGCGGAAAGGATCACCGCTGTCCGCAGGCATGCCACCGGGTGCCGGCGGGGAAAAAGGGTGGTACACCAAATGGCAGCTTAAATCGCACCACAGTCTGCTCCTGCTACAAAGGATTTAAAATGGTCAACCATCGATGTGTAGGTAAGTCGGTCGACCACCTACCACCTACCACCTACCGTATAGATGGAACGTAGGCGGGCCTTTGACTCCTTGCAGAATGCTAGCTTTATTGCTCCCTTTGTGACTGTTTTCTTCACCGTGCGAAAAAGTGAAGTGGAAGGACGCAAAAGAAAAAAAGTTTTCCTCTGTTGTTGGGCACACGAACCAGAACGGGGAAAAGAAAAACCCGCCACATTTTAATTTATGGTTCGTTTTGCTACAGCCAAGCTTGCAATTAATCAGCTCACCCAGCATTACCACGCAAACAATACAAAAAAAAAAGACATAAAGTCCTCCATGGTCATGAATGTCAACCCGCTCAGCAGTGGGTCCTCCAGCTTGAGGTTACTGACATCGAAAAAGGGGGTTGGAAAAGCATGGAAAAGTATCAGGAGCAATTGGGATAAAACATGGGGCAGACACATCCAACTTCAAAAACCCTTACTTACTGTGTGACCTTTTGTTTGGGTGTTTCTACATCCTTCTGCTGTTGCTCGTTACTCAACTAAAAACATTAAAAGAATCGGTTGGGGAATTCGTGACTTTTCCGGGTTTTTTTGTTGTTGTAGCCAGCTTTTCTTTTCGAGCAATATTTATGAGCAGACGCACAGACACATACAGAAGACCCGGAGGAAAATTTTAATTGATCATACTTTATCGTTTGTAATCGATCGTGCGGAACAATGGATCGAGCTGATTTTCTTTTGTGTGGCCCTTTTCATTATTGCGCCTTTCTCCTTATTCTCCACCCCCGCTTTAGGCCACTTATCATCCTCGACCGGTTTGACACGTTGGAAAATTAAAATGTTCACTCGTGCTCCACCGTGATAAAAACTGCACCAAGGGTTTGCAGCTTCGAAGAAAATTCAATTATCGTAATGCATCGCGTAATGATTGCTCCCGCGGGATGACCTATCGCCTGTGGAGTGCCAAACAAAATGGAGGAAAATAAGAAGGAAAACATTGGCGAAACTGGGGAAAGCCATGCATCGAACGCATACCGCCTGCAGTTTTTTTCTTTATGGGGCAGAATGATTTATTCGCCATCTGTGGCTTCCGGTGGGTTGGCTTTTGTGGTAATTAAAATTTCAACCACCGGCTGGTCTGGTCAATACGAAAACCAAAGACAGAGAGAAGAAAAAAAAACAGCCACCATTGCTATTACTTTTCTGCGAGGCTATTCTCGCTAGACTCCGGTTGATTGAAATGGTACGATGAACCCAATACTCTCAATCCTTATCCTGCTATCAGTTTTGTTTGCTCAAGTGCTGCGTTATAGCAGCCGAAACACGGAAGTAAACAAAAGCGATGAGTCCTGCCCCATGTTTGTAACACCGTGAAGTTAAAGAGCATTAAGTAACGGGTCAGGTTTTCGGATCGTTTGGTTTTGGGTTTTTGTGGCTGCCTGCTAGCGCCAAGATTAAGGATCAAATCCTGCTTCACACCCTCGATACGCTACATTTCGCCTGGGAACGAAGCGGAACAAAACAATGGTAGCGAGTTTTTCAAATAGATTTGACCCATGTCCAGCAGTGATTCGGTTTTATTTCTATTTGATTGTAGTTTAGTATTTATTTTTTCCCTTGAGTTGAATTTTGAATTGGAATGTAGCATCAGAGCGTGAAATCAAACAACAAAAAAGATCATAAATAACTGCTTCACTCTCTATCAATCCTAGAAGAAAATAAGACATTCGTATGCAGCTAAATAGTCCAAATATATCCATATTCATTTATTGAGTTTTAAGTTCTTGTTCTTGATCTTAAGCTGTTCACATTTTTGACGTTATAATATTTGTTTATATTCCAATCACTATTCTTCTAATTAATTCTAGAATCAGCAGCTGAGTCAATAGACCCCATCATCCCTCGTGTAATACTTCTAGATGTAGTCGGCATCCACATACAGATATTCCACATACTCAATATGTCCTTTTTCAAAGTTCAGATAAAAAAAAGAACACTGCACAGCAACTCCTGCCCACAGGGACTCCTGCCATTTGTTACCATGAAATGCCTTGTTGGTCTCGTTATTCATGTGACATAGTGTTCCATCTCCGTCTACGCCGTTGTAGGGTTCAATTTGTCATCATGCTATTAAACTTCCAAGAAGTCATGGCGCTTGAGAACCCACTTTAACGCGTGAATTAAAGGCGCAACTCAGTGGCAACTGACGTAATGATAAGTTGTGATCGTCATCAAAACACAAAGTCAGTCCTTTTCTGTTCATCACAAAGGGAATCGAACTCTTATTCTAAGCGCTGTGTGGATGACTTAGTTTTTAATATCATTTACATGGCTTTCACATAGCCAACCTTTATTGCAATTCCAAGAACGAAATGTTCCTGGCTGGTAACTATTGTCCCTTTAATTTCCCTTTAACGCTCCCTAAAGTAAATCGACCATCACCTTCACATTTACTGCTTCCTTTTTCGGTAGTCATATTTACACTTACGCTCATGATTTTTAAACACAATAAATCAAGCCTCTTAGCTCTCGGTTGGAACACGATTTGGTCGTTGCAAGATTCGGTAATATCGGATTATGATTGCTTCGCTGTAACAGCCACTAACAGGGCCCATCCACTGTCTGGACTGAAGCAGGAGAAGCTTTTTTCCTTCCTGCTAAAGTAAGTTCTCGTCTGTTTCGTCTCTCTTTACAAAAAAAAAAAAAACGAAACTCCCGCTTATAAACGGTCGCTGATTTCATCAACCCGGTAAAGCCCCTGAACGGTAGTAAAGCGGGTCGTCCATTCCAACGCTGCAACGTCAAACAAGTGGCCGGAATGGCAAATGGACGAGCGCAAAAATTGTGTTGCTTCCCGCTTAAAAAGCTTTTTATTGAATACGTCAACTTCACTCGCCGTCACTGTGTGTTTGACCCGGGCCCGTCGTTTGCCATCTGGCGCGGATCATGGCGGATCGCCCGAGAGCTTAAAATACAATGTGGGTGTTGTATTGTGGGAAGGTGAAATGGAATGGGGCATCGCTTTGGCTTCGGCTTTGGACGAGTGTAACGGAAGCAAAGCAAAGCAAAAAAAAGCCCAAGAAAGCGAAAGCGAAAAATGAAAAGTAGATTTTTCCAAGCACGACATATAAATAATGCAACTGTTCGAGAAATGTCTCACTTACCATTTTGTGATGTCGTCTAGCATTCACCATCCAACAGCTTCTTGCTTCTTTCGGACGACGAGATATGTGTGTATGTGGTATTGGTTTTGTTTCTCGTTTTGTCTGCGGTGATACTTGTTAAACCACCCACCCAACATTAGAGTCTTTTTTTGCGTGCTTTTTTTTCTTCTTCTGGTCACATTTGCTCGTTTTCGGTGTAGCTTCATAAATGATCTGACGCAAACGTCACTTGCGAGCTCTGGTCGAGCTGTTGTCATCACTTTTACATGAATAAACATTTTCTACGTGCTTGTTTTACGAAGCAGCAGATATGAAGGTGCCATTTCTACGTGTAATTCGTTTTAAATGTATGACAGACGATTCCAGTGAGGTACTTGGAGATGTTAAAAAGCAATTATAAAGGAAGAGAAGAATTATGTTTCAGAAAGGTTTTTAGTTGTAGTCTGGAAAATATTTGAAAGGATCAAAGAATAGTTATATTTATCTGTCTCCATCCCAATCGCTTTAAGCTTTAATCAATCAGCCCTTATAACGCTGTGTAGACACTAGCTGTCCACTAACTTCAAGTTATTAGCCAACACATGTGACTGAAATTAATGTTGCTCTAGCCGGTTCGAATCCCATATCCCGGAAAACTGAGGCGACGAAAGCCGCTTACCTAACAATCCCCGACGAGGTGACAAGTTGATGATTCGCCAACCGAACGGTGTGCACGTTCTGAACGTTGCTCCTGGACGAAGTGCCGACACCTAGCGCCTGGTGACGACTTGATGAATGATAGTTTGTGTCAGTGTAGCGAAGGGTGGCAAAAAATAGTGGCTTTCCGAGCAGCATAATGGCACCACAAACTAGTGTGGCTAATCGTAAATCTCGGCATTTCATGTTAGCCTCCAGGAAGAGAGAGTGGGAGAGAGCCCTCTCCAGGGAGTTGGCTGTTCTGATCCATCCTTACCCGGTACCTGTCAACCTGGGAGTAGTTGGTGATAAATTGCCCTTCGACAGACTTACTGACAATCGACCGTACCACTAAATCTCTTGATTGGTGGCTCTCGCCAAAGCTTAAACTCCGGGCTCTAGAATCCCGGGAATAGCCGGAGGTGCATCGTGCATCTTGAGTAATGAATTTTGAATATGGCGCACCAGGTTTCCTATTGAATATTCATAAATAACAGCTAAGCTGTAGCCGATCGAGCTGGTCCAGTGAAAATTTGCACATTAGAAAGCTGGTTGTGACGATTATTTAGACAGGATATTCGAGATGTCAAGATGGCTATTTCTGACCATTAGTCGTGAACATGCTTTGTTTTTTCCCGCACAGCAAAATGATAACAAGATGCATACAATCCATTCATTCTCTCACTCTTTCTCATTTCTACTGATATAACATGTACAAATTCTAACCTCAAAACCGGTAAAGTAGTATCCGCAGTATAAACTAACGAATCATTTTTGTTTTCTCTCTCCTATCTATCGCCTCCTTATCGACAGATATCAACGAATGCATCGAGTACGGTGAGGATGTGTGCGAGTACGGCTGTTCCAATACGATCGGGTCGTTTACATGCAAATGCCCGAGAGGTTTGCGAGTTACGGACAATAATAAATGCATGGGTAAGTTTACCTTTGGTGGGATGCATACACACATACAGCTTTCTTCCTGTTTTGGGATGGTTTCGGAACTCCGCCCTTTCCCGTTGTCTTCTTGGGCCCGCAAGATTCGGTACATGCGTTCCTGGGAAAACTTAGCTACGTGTTTGCTGATAGTCCAAGGGCCAACACTGACAGTCCGGAAGGGAAATAAGGCTCGTTGCAATCTTCGCTGCAGTTTCGTTCGTTCGATCGAGATGATGTTGAGTGTACCCGGAAGCGTATCTTCATTTGCATCCTCTTTTTCGTTGTAGTTTCTCCGGTTGAGGTTGGGACAGAGATCCCACTGCTGCTCTAGATGTGGTTTCAGTTGTTTTGTGCTTAAGACAATAAGAGCCTGGGGTAGTTCGTCGTTGCATGTACGCTTCTCACCCTCGGCACGACCGCTTCAACGCTCCCAGCATTGGAGACTATGGTTGCAATGGTTCATCCGGGAATTATTATAAATGTTTATGGAATTTAGATTGTTTTGAAATGTGATCTATATAATCAAATTTCTCATGCTTTAGCTTGTGTTCGAATTTATAGCATTGAACACCTGAGCATGGGAATACGTCGTTCCGGAAAAGAAAACTCTCGCAGACATTCTGTCATCCAATGCTTGTTCAAATTCATCTTTTGCAATGCCGTCACCGGGCCGCACAGGTCCCGTACGGGTGATGGATCGATCGAATTTGTACACACATTATCTATACAAATACATTAGTCTTGTCACTCGGTTTTGGCAAAACACTGGCATGCCGTAGATGATGGAAAATATAAGCGGATGTTGTGACGACTGCAGCCGTACCAGCCCTACTTTTAGTTAGTCTGTGTACATGAATAACTAAGGTTACGTTTGTGTACATTCCATCAAACGATGCTCTTCCATTAGGGATGCTGTGCTGGTGTAAAGTTTTAGTACCCCGGGAAAATCCTGGCTGGCTGCTTTCCCAATTTTACTGACTGCTGTTTGGACCGTTCGTTTGAATTAATTTGATTTATATTACACTGTTACCGTTTGCCACTTTTAACCTTCCTTTCCTGGCGTTAGCGACAAAGAGACAAGAGACGCTGCTGTAAAATGTCAAAATTTAATCGAAAAAGGATTCATTAAAAGACTTTGCTCGATAGCAAGAAATAGCACGCTTGGGTACCAATTTTTGCTTTCGCCACGTGGAAACACACAGCTTTCGCTTCAGCCACTCATCCTAAAATTCACAAACACTTAAATTGGTTGAATTTCAACGAGCTCGCGCTGGCGCCTCCACGATGATTATTTTCTATTTTTAAACTGTCGATTATGCGCATGAATTACAAACAATTTTAATTGGAAACCGAGTGCCTTTTTCGAAAGCTTTAATCCAATTTGCTGCGATTACGAAAATAAAAAACACACCCTCACAAAAGCGTGCACATTCCTGCACGCAAAGTCCAAGCATAATCCAGCTATTGCGATGCTTGGGCGGTAATCCTTTTTGATGTCGCGTGTTTCGATGCTTCTTTGGGGAAGGAGGCGAAAAAACGGGTTAGGAATTGGAAAATGAGATACATTTTTCAACCTTTTCATTCAAAACACAGTCAATAAGTTTTTGTTAGCATTACAGGAACTAGTTTATTTATTGACAGTTTTTTTATTATTGGTTTGTGTTTATTAAAAATGTTACACGATCAAAGTGTAATTTACTTAATTCTCCGTTAAGCGTAGTAGAGTCCTTAACAGAACCAAACCAAAATTTGTACTTTGAGGGTGAAGGAAAAATCTGAAATATATCTTAATTGTATTGTTGGTAAGTAGTAAATAAAAATAAAACAATTGAGCAGCATTTATGTGTCACTTTACACACACTTTTGACTCATTTTATTTTGGCATATTTGGCAATTAAGCTCCATGAAACATAACTATACAAACACCTCAGGAAGCGTTTAAAACTTTAATTAGATTTTTGCTGACATTACTTTTTATGTTTAAACGTTTATTTCTTGTGTTATTGTGTGTTATAAATATTACAGAAAAAAAAAACATTATTACAAATATCAATTCAGTATATTTACATCAATTACAGCATCGTTGTTTCCAGCGATGTGGATGATATAATTTGCAAAAATCTTTAAAACTATTGTTCTATGCGCTGATCTAATTCCGTCTAGTATAAGAACATGCAAATCGTTGAAGCTAAGTATCACATTGGGAATTATGGTTTTTATTGCTTGCTGCATCATCATCCATGCCGAAGCGACCCTAAGACATGAGGCGAATTTATGCTTCAAAGTCTCATCCAAAGGACAGTACGCGTACTTCGGAGACGGTATTCTTTGTGTGTTGTATAAGTGAACTGCATGTGTTATTTTTTTTGTTAATGATCAAGAACAGGCATGATCTATGTTCGGAAGAAAGCCTCCTGCAACTGATGTTTTTCCAAACCATTTTCCACGGTATGGAAGGAGTTTTCAACGCAACCTTAGAATCGGGTAAACCTTTCGTTGTTTCAGCTACCAGAGCTTTGGATGATGTTGCTGTTTAATATTTGGTTGGAAGAGTTGCCAGGTGTTGGACCACAATTTTTAAACATGGGTAGTTTGATGGTAAGGCAAATTGGCTTTGGGTCCATGATGAATTTTGCTCCAAAACACAATCTTTTCCTATGTCTCACGTAGCGATTGCATAGAAGGGCAGGTGCTTTAAGAGACGGAATTTGAAGATTCAACCCACCACGGTCTCGCGGAAGAGCCAGCTGTTGTAGGAGTACTCTTATTCCTCCACTTCCATCCCAAAGGAAGCTGCCGATGAGTGAGGTGATCGTAGCGATATCCATCGAGCGAGCACCACAGATCGACGCAATGTACCATACTTTGGGTAACAGGAAAGTGTTTAGAAGGGTTTAGGGTTCTAACCCTGTGGTATATCGCAATTGCCGTTCATAGCTTTACGTACATCGTTCGAAAACAAAATTCCCAGCAGTCAAAGACGTTCTTCGGTGCGAAGCCAAGGAATTTACATCTGGTTGGCTGGCGTTGTGTGTCCTACGTCTAGTGCTATTGTTTTGTCGAGGTTGAGCAGAGCCCCCAAGCAGATAGCAAATGATTCGATCGCTTCTCTTACGCACTCTTTCTTGGTATGTGCATTGATCAAGTCATCCTGATCGTTGCAAATTCCTTGGAGCTCAGTGATGAGTGGATAAAATGATGCATTGACAAGGGATCGCCTTGTCTTACCGAACATTGGATGCGAAAGGGATTGGATAATTGTCCATTCACTAGTAGACGAGATGTAGACCGATTGCCAATTAATCAAAGCAGCTCAACTAATCCTGGATTAAATCCTAATGAGCTCATTGTTGTCCAAAGCAATCCTCTGTCATACTGAATTGCAATTCGTGAAAATAAATTGTGTGCAACTTTCATTTTGTTCGCAACGTAGTTTACAGTTAAGTTTGATCGTTTTTATCTCACAACAATGTGAAAAATGATGTTTTAAAAAGGCATGCCTTACTCCTTTTCAAACATCCTTTTTATCTAATCGGAATCCAGTTTGAATCCTAGAAAAAATAATATTTGGTAGTTGAGTGTGATACTTGAGCAAACTTTCGCGTTTGCTCAAGCGTTTTCAAAAACCCATTTCGAGTTACACAGTAAATCAACAATCAAAAACAATTGCATTGATTATGCTTAATCGAAACAACGTTAAACCGGTTCAGTGGTTTGCATTTCCCACCCACCGCAAGTCGGAAGCATGTTGTGAGACATTCCAACGTTTTCTAAAATTCACCCTCGTTTGCCAAAACCGTGCAACCGTGGCAGAATTTTTCTACCAAACAGGAAACTATTGGTACCGCGTGTGCTGTTGGTTGTTTTGGAGCTTGCTGCAGCTACTACGCCGATGCGCTCAATCCAGCTGGGGTGGTTTTTGTGGGTATGAAAAACCCCCTCTTTCTACCACGAGTGCAGTTTTGCTGTTCCGCTCGCACCGATTTATGAAAACCACTGCTCTGGACGGACGAGATTTTGACCAGGAACGCCTGACCGGCAAACGATTGCGTTGCGTACAATAATGCTTGCACCGTTATTTGTGGACAACTGTCTGCCGTGGTGGATGTTTCTGCACGTGTGTGTGTGTGTGTGCTCGGTAGATGTTGGAAAAGTTCCCAAAACCATAAAACTGTGGCATTTTGTTCCGGGTTCAAAGATAAAACTTATTTTCCAGGAAATGAATCCTCCCGCAAACCTTTCAGGTCCCTCGAATTCTGAGCTGGGTTTCGCCAATACGCTCCACAATGTAGTTTTGTAGAGGGAAAAACTTTTCCCTGTCTAATTGTTTGTACAATTTGTTTCGGTTTTCTCTCTCTCTCTCTCTCTCTCTCTCTCTCTCTCTCTATTAATTGTGCAATGATCGATTTTGTAGTATAAAGCGTTAGTGCAGTTTTCAGCAAAGTTCCACAGTGGAGTGTTGTTATATTAAATCCTTGCCTGTCCTTGCACGTCCTGTCAAACGACGACGCCAAATCGGTGTCAACCGTGTCGCAATCGGTGTTAGATACGTGTAAGTCAACTGTTGTTTATCCGAACTCCTTGAAACTCATCCTTCCAGTCAATTAGCAAACGCAGACAGGCAATCCAGAATCCGGGCGATGTTCTGAACCTCGCTGCACTTTACACTCTGTGCGAAATCCGCAAATGGCATCCGGTCAGTGTTTAAATTACAGCAACAGTTTCCCACTTCCCAAACGGTGCACGGGAAGCTGGCAGGAGATTACCAGTGCTTGACCACAGTGTGTCCGTCCGGAATTCAATCTCACTAATGATTATCCACAAATCTGGGTGTGTTATCCTTCGTCTTCCGGCCCACACTTACACAAACCTAACTGCTAAGCGCTGGACTGGTGCTGGTAATGGCCTCGTTTTGGCTCACTCTGCCTTTTGCCTGGCAAAAAGGAAGAAAACATTTGCTTTGCCACACTGTAGTCTTAGCCCGAGTCGTCCTAACGATCAACTTCCGTACCTACGACCCCGTACAACAGCTGCAGTTTGTGGTTCCGGTCATTCTCTAACGCCACACTCCCTTGGGCAGATGATGACAAAACTGTAAATGAGCTTCGATCGTTGTTAAGGTATAAGAGACCTAAGGATATCGTGATCATGGGGAAGGACGTGAAGAGCTATCACTGTTGTTTCACTCCTTTTTATACAACACTATCGGCTGTTCGAGCAAGGAGTAAGTTGTGGTAGGTAAATTAGGGATGCGAAAAATGGCAACACTGTCTGCTGGAACACCGATTGTGCAACTGATTGTAGGCAACTTTTGGTTTTCAAATGAAAAGTTTTGTCGCCGGCGCCGGATGCGGTGGCCGGTTGTATGTGGGCTTTTCGGAAGGCAGACGTAGAAAGCCATTCTTCCTCGGATGGTTCGTAATGGATAAAAACTTTCCACACCGATCCACCAACGAGGAATCGGGGAGAAGAAAAATCGTCTATTCGTGGGAATTTTTGAAGCAAATGAGTGTTATAATGCCACGGAGCAAAGCTTTGTTTATTCATCTGTTTATCTCTGCCGGGTATGAAAAAAAAATCTGGCTTGTGTTTGGCTTGTGTTTGGTGCGGACTTCGACCTCCTGTTGAGCTATACACCTCCCTTAGACCTTAGCAGCATGTTGGGCTGCTCTTGAGCAGCAGCACAACGAGCATATTGTGATGTTTCTCACCATCAACGTGGTTTGGTTCATCGATTGGAGCAAATGTTTGGTTGCGGTGGGAAGCATCAGAGACGCACGAAACCCCGTGGCGGATCAAAAAGGGTGTGAAAGTTTTTTTGAAGTTCAAAGAAATTAACGTAGCCTCGATATCTGTCATGCTGAGCACGTACGAAGCGTACGAGTTCGAATGGTTTGGCAGGTGCACAATATGTGAAATCAGCAAGAATTACACAATAGCAAACATTTGTTAGTTTAGGTTGTTCGCCATAGTATGGACGGGTTTAGGTTACACCGCAACACGTTGTGTTTATCACAATCGCATGAAAGTTTTCTGTAAGATTGAACAAGTTTTGTTCATTCTGTCACTACTTGAAACCTGATTACCTGATCTCACAAGGGTGAACGGTGTTTTGTAATCTTGTAAAGGCATTTTGTGACACGTTGATGAAACTTCATTAGTTTGCTTGTTGTATTTAATGTCAGACAATTGTGATACAATTTTTATGACATCAGAAACTAAAGAAACAATCGAAATTGAGAAAATACTAAAGTTTTACTAACCTAAACAAGAATTAAGAAGGCTTGGAGTCATAGTTTTTGGCATCAGTCCTTTGCGTTAGCGCTTATCGGCATTGTACTGGAACAGATTATCAAATCCCGTTCGAACTGTCTCAAGATAGGTAGGACTAACTATACAGCTAGAACAACATAACGTCAAGGCAGGTTCTGCCCTTCACGATACGAAGTATTGCAGAACAAGTAGAAACAACTGTAGTTAGGAAAGCTGAACTTTAAAAATACATATAAAATCATTGATCTTCAGCGAAATGTCATGTAATTATTTCAATAGAGATCACTCAAGCATCCGAGAGTACCTTGCTTGACTTCTTCATCTTCTAGGCTCAATGACGATTTATTGATACTAAGTCGTTCGAAAGTCAGTCCACACTACGAGACTCCGCATAGTTGACTCTGAGTCAAACTCCTATTCTAACTGAGTTCGATTCGAATCTGCAACAAATATGGGAAGTTCTTCAAGTAAAATAAATTTTTGTTCGTAAGAGTTTGCATAACACGTTAAAATGTATCCAAGAAGAAAAAATGGAATAGACCAACAGTCCAGCTTCATAAGTTTAGCTCAATATGTATTAATTTGATTAAATCATATGCTGACGAAAGGCCCAGTTTAATTGTTTTGCCGAACTCGGCCAATTTGACGGACGGGATTCAGGCTCTAGCTCATAAGCACGTATAAACTTTTGTGTTAAACCTGGCAAGTTCCTTGCAGATAACTCCAACTTTATAAATATCTATGAACTTTTGGAAAAAATTATGCCCAAAGGAATCAACAAGTGACTTCATTAAATCAAACATTAAACACACATTTATGCCAAATTCCGTACTAGTTGTACTTCCCACTAAAGCACACTCCTCACAATATGCAATAAACCAGGCTCAGGCTTAGATCGAATTCATGTTCGACCAAAAAAACTGACAACGTTCCTAACCACTAACCATGTGACCACGATCAAAAAGCTGGCAAATCCTTAAAAGCATCGCAAACACATCATCCAGTAGAAAGTTCCGGTTTACTGACAAAGCAACAACCACAAAAAAAAAACTCATCCTGTCCCTCAAGCGATTCACCCTCCAGTTGGTGAAAAGAACTCGAAAAGCGTAAATTAAAAACTCGACCAACCAATAGAAAAACAGTATACAGCAGCACATCCACCAACAGCAGCAGCAGCAGCCGGACTGGACAGTTTGAAGTTGGTGCACAAAAATGCACAAAGCTAGTGGCACGCATTTGTGCATTGTTTTCATTGAAATGCTATTTGCCAGCGTACACCGAAAGAGAATAGGAGTTTGGTCGGCTTTTTTTTCCCTCATGTCTCAAAGCAACTCAAAGCCTAAACCGGAAGAGCGTTCAGCTTCTACTCACTTTTAGGAGCAACTGCATTTCTGAGTGTGCTTTGTAGGGGGGGAATCGTTTCGGACGGATGAAATAAAAACGAGCAAGACGAAAATCGGTCGCCCCAAGCTCACACACATCATCCACTTAAACCCATCGGTAGTGCATGGGTTTGCTGTTTACTTCCCATCGGTGTGTGGGATTAGAATCGACCGAGCTAGGACTCGTTCTGGCACTGCATTTCCGGGTGCAGCTTTTTCCATCAACAGCCAGGGCCAGTTTTGGGGAGTGAACAAAAACACCACAACCGTTCATCAAAGTGTTTTTGGTTTTGGAGTATAGAAAATCTTGAACCAGCTAGAGAGAGAGAGAGCAAAACAAGGAAATAAAACTCAATTTTCCCAACACTTACGGCCATCATTTGGTGTGCAGTTCGAAGTTCATCATCACTTGATAGTTACGCACATTGATTTATATGCAGTGAACGTTCAACAGAAACCGGGTGTGGTTTGTGCGTTGATTGCATTTTTTGTGTTTGTTCGTGAGACCAACAATATGAAATCGTTTCAGCCGTTCTCCGGCAGGGGTTTTGATTTAGTTTCATGCTTCCGTGGGAGACTGCAGACTGCCAAATCGAATTGCGAAATCGGTCAACAGTCCTCGGTTTCAAGGTGTTAGAAGGGATCAAGAAAAAAAAACCGCTCAACAAAAAAGAGTCAAGCAGTAGGTTTGTTTTAGAAGGAAACAAAGACATCCCCACCCGGTGCCGGAATCGTTTCGTTTCGCTCCAGCAAACTCTTCATTATTTAATCTTTGGAACAGACTTTCACCGGTCTTTAGTCAGCTATCGTGGCGTTCATGCTCAAGCTTTTCTTCCACCCCGTTTTCGACAGATGTAAACGAGTGCCTGCTACGAAACGGACACGGACCGTGCCAGGATACTTGCATCAACACGTGGAGCAGCTACAGGTGTACGTGTGATGGGCTGCCCGGGACGCGGCTGGCCGCCGACGGCCATAGCTGTGAGGACATCGACGAGTGTACGGTCAACAATGGTGGCTGTTCGCACACCTGCCTCAATACGCTTGGGCGAGCGTTTTGTGTGTGTCCGGAGGGCTACATGCTGGACGAGGATTGGAAGACGTGCATCGATGTGGACGAGTGTGCCAACCAGCGATCGATTGCCAGCGAACATCGATGCCACGGACGGTGCATCAACACGGTCGGCTCGTACCGTTGTGAGCTCGGTGAGGATAGCAATGGCGGGGAGCTAGCGGAGGGAAGGTCGCAGGATGGTGCCAGCGAAGGAGGAGAACAGGACCAACCGGACTACGATACACTCTGCCCAACGGGATACCATTTCAACACGACCATGGGTGATTGTCAAGGTGAGTTCAAGGATGGGATGTTTTTCGAGGGACTGGTTTTCGATTCCGATGAACTTTGGTGGATGGAAGGAAAGTTATTTCAAAGGAAAAGTTTATGTAAGCTGAAATGTGATGTCGTTTTGCGGGATTGCACATGAACCGACTGAAAGGTATCCATTGCAAGTGAACTTTATAACATCATTGGTTGAAAAAGGAACGAATGACTTAAATTTAAATATAGTCTTGAGAAAAATATTTTGAATTAAGAGTAAGGATTGGCCTTTTAGTACCGCTGGGGGAAATTACATTGGCTTTATTGTTCTTTCCTAACGACGTACATTACAAGGGTGTATAAGGTTTCAGGAAATGTATCGATAGCTAATCAAACCAATCCTTTGTGGAAATATACGCCTAAAGGTATGCAATGTGCTGCTCTAATGCAAACCTTTTAATTGCATATCCTGTCAGCGACAATCAGTTTGTTGTTTACGGTTTGCATTACTCGTTGTGTTCGATAAATAACATGTAAATTAATTGCTTGAACCATTGAACTCATTAGATATAAATTCATAGCCTCATAGCTTCTAACTACATTTATAACGGTATCTTCAAGTAATACGTCATAAACATCATCAATGTCTAATATCTTTTTATCAAATCTTATCGAAACCAGAACGTCTTCCATAGGGCAGGACTGCATTACACAATTTTGGATGAAATCGCAAAAGCGAGCACATAAAGAAATGCGTTACACTTCTCTGCTCTCAGATCAAGTGAAGCAATTATAGGAAAATTAGGCTCAAATTAAGGTCTCCATCACATAAAAGTCCTCCTTAAAAAGACTTATAAATATGATTCTCAATAATCATTCCTTGTCCCTCACATTTTCTATCTTGCAAACATTATGGTTTAGTGACAGCATTTTAATGGCATGTTTGAGCGGTTATGTTGTTCATCTTTGTGCTATAAAATCACTAACCTTCCTTTATTCATATTTCCCCTAGACACGAACGAGTGCAGCATCCAGAATGGTGGGTGTCAGCAACATTGCATCAACAGTGACGGAAGCTACTACTGTTCGTGCAAATATGGCTTCAAGCTGGACTTCGACAAGCGCTCCTGTTTGGGTAAGTAAACCATCACACACCGCGTCTTTTCCATCTGTTAGCACCATCTCGAGGAAGAACTTCCAAGCGGTACCAAGTTTCAAACATCAGAAACATCCTGTCCGTGTGCATATCTCGGCAACATGCGTGCGTACAGAATTATATTTACCAGAATTTATCGAACCGTACTTCCATCGAACAGAAGTGGGTCATCGAGTGTGACACCACATACCACCGGGCGCGTGCAAAACTCGCCTATCCGGAACAATTATATTAACATTTATCATAATCTAATTACCGTTTGATAGCCAACACTCATTGATTTATGACACGCACGTTAATGGAAAACGTCACCAGTCGCCAGTACCCCTTACACATACCGGCGTGCTGTTCCCCGTACACTCCGGAGTGAAGGGTATGAAATCTTCGGGGCTGATGGAACCGAAATTTATCACCGAACCATAAACGGCTCGGCGCGTGTACGCATCTTGCAAACCGTAATGCAATATCCGGCGTAGAAGATGAAACTTGGAGTCGATATCTTAATCTACTCGGTTCACTGGTACGCCATCTACGCAGCTTTTGTGGTTAAGTGTATTGAGTGTGTTTGCCTCTTGGAATATCAAGATATGATCACTAACACTCCACCGTGGCTCATCCAACCGGCAGGAGGCTTTCCCAATAGGGCTTGATTTATATACCAACCAGCAACCCACAAGGGATGGACGACACTCCCTTCGAAGGAAACAACACTTCAACATGCTGCTGGTAGAGCTGGTAGAAAATGGGATAAAATATTACATCATTAAGATTCTCGACTGTGCGGTGCGGTTGTTGGTGGGAAATCCTACGACTGGGATTCTGCTAACCGTGCAACAATCGCAACCCAGACCAATCTTCCCATTGTGTTCTGTTACAGTTGAGGTTGACAAATTAGCTTACAATAGTGATGGGAATTAAATTTACGACGCATCCTTACGGTTTGCGAAGCACGCTGGCAATTCAACATTCTAATAGACTGTCATCGTTAGCCAGCAAAACGGCCAGCTATGCCGTTGTTGTCCGGCTGGTGGGGTTTTAGTAAAATATTAATTAAAAATATTCTTTATTTACTGCTCTCTGAGGTGAATGTTGGTGTCCGAGGGGGCCGAAGCGAAGAAGAATGTTAATTAATTTCCCAGTTTACAATGGAGATGAATTTCATTATCGCTTTTTTAAGAGCGACGAGTCTCGATTTATAGAAGGAAATGATTACAGTCCTGCTGAATCCCACTCAAGCACTGTTTGACAAATGGTGCCACAGGCGAAAGAATATTAAACAATCTCTCACCCACCCACTGCTCCCTTCACGACAACCATCTTCTATTGAACGGGAAAAGATCGCTTGAGACTCCTCCTCCTCAGCGTCACGTGATGTGAATGTCAATTTTCACTTAACGATTGCCGTTTAACGTTTAAGCAATCAAACAAAAGCGAAACGTTTGCGATGACATTTCCCACCGACGGAGCTGGCTCACCGTTTGACATCCGGTGTCCAATCGGTGTGAAAGTGATAAATGTGAATCGGAAATCAAACTCAATTCACGAGCACAAAAGAGGCACGGCAAATGGGATTTGAGCAAGCAAAAACCATCCATCAGTAGGGAAAGAAGCAGCTCAGACTCGTGGCATTTTTGTTGATGTTTTGATTCCAAACATCGTTTAAACATTTACACGATGTGCGTCACCAGTCAAAATAGCCAATTTTTTTGCTTTTGCTTGCTTCCTTTTGTAAGCGCAGTGAGAAAAGAATGAAAATTGATCGCTTCAATAATCGGCAAACTCTGGGGCAAGCGGTGTGAGTGGGATTAAATAAAATAATAGAATCGAACCAAAGTCCAACGCTGGTAAATCGCTGCAGATTCACTAATGGAGCAAAAACACCCGGAGGACACCCGGCTGAAGTGTGGAAAATGGAGAGCTGCTGAATGAGAGGGCTGGCGGCCTCCATTTTACTCCTCATCAACGGCATCGGTTTAAACGCACAATGAGGTGGAAACGTTGTCGGCGGCCATTTCAAATTAATTGAATTATTTAAAATTTACCTTTCACCGGCACGACTCGCCGTTCAGGCGCAGGCTAGGATGGAGCTTGCCAGGCAGAGGGAAAAGTTTTCCACTCTCTCCCTCTCCCTCTACCGGAGCGCGTTTCAAAATAGTGTTTTTAATGAAGCACATTCTTCCATTTGCCTTCCCTTTTTTATGTGAGTGTGTGTGCGTAGTTAGTATGCAAGAATTTACTCTTTTCTTTAACAGCGAGATCGCTTGCTCGTGACCCGCGTTATATTATCAGCAATGGAAATCAAGAGCGCCATCCTTCGCATCGAGTTTTGGCCCAGTCCGGCTCATTAGGCAAATACTTTTCACCACCGAAAATGTGCCTCCTCACCGACAGTGTAATTACTCCACCACGTCTATCGCTTCAATTGCGTACTACCGGAAAATGATTTTGCGGTCACATTTACGGTCCGGAATGTTGCTAGTGGAAAACATTTCATCCACCGTGTGATATGCGAAGCGAAAGGAAAATTAGGGGCGGTAGGGAAAAAAATGATTTCAACACAAAAAAAAAAACGCTGGCAACACAAATTTTCGATGAATTGAATGAATTAAACAACTTTTTCAAGTGAGTTCAAGTCGCATACAAGGTAGACAGCCACTTGTTTGTGTAGTGGGACAGAGAAGCAGAGAATAAAATATCCCAAAACTTGGCAGACCATCGATCGGCAGGCAGGAAAGGAAAACTGGAGGATGAAAACTGGAAATTATACAAAAAAAAATCTTCCCTCGACGTGAGCTGAATGCCTTGAGCTGCACCTCTGGCAGGAGAGTGTGGTAGAAAATGGGAGAAGCCAAGCCAGACGTAGCGCGTAAAATTAATGAACGATAATGAATGGAATTTTGATTAAAAATGCAAATTTTCACACCATGATCTTCGGCTCTTCTGGGGCTGCTGTTTCTGCTACTTTTTGCGCTCATTGTTCATCGGTAAGCTCCGTTGGCATTTTTGAAGCAATTTTGTGGATTTGCTCGCTACAATGGCTTAGGTTTGGTAATTTAAGTGTCCACAGAGACACGATGGTTTTTTTTTTCTTCTAAAGACGAATTAAACTCTGTACAAAAAGCTTGTTAGATCTGTTTCGTTCGAAAAGTGGTACAACTCTAATGACTGACAGGGCTTTAATATGTTTTAACTTTCTTTAGCATTTTCGGACAGCAACCTCTTGGCGGATGAGTGAGTGAAAGATTTGCTAGAATGATAATTAAAAAGCAAGGTAATCACAGCCCTCTCGACAGTTAAACGAACAGCAAAAAACAATCCTGTCCTGCTCGACCTACCGAAGTCTAAATAGCGTATAATTAGTCCCCGGCACAAAGTTACACGAGCACCGGAGCGGCCACACGACACGATGAGAGGCCGTATCTAATTTCGCCTATTGCAGCCTTTTTCTGTCGCCCCCTCACTACCCATTGTGGATGACTTGGGGTGAGAAAACTTCTGAACAAACTTTTTTCGAGACAGGACACGGTCGAGTCGAACCTGAAGCAAACGCCGTGCGAATGGAAGGTGTCCAGCGTTTTCCCTCCTGTAGGTGTCGGTGAAATATTTTAATTAAGTTCACTTCAGCATAAATTACTTCCCTTAGTCGCTCCTTCCTACACCCCCGTTGCTCCCTTCTACCTTCGTTTGCTCCATCAAAATAAACACTCGAACAGGTTGTCTATGGGCCCGCTGGTCCGGCAGGGCAGAAAGCATCAAACAGAACTTTAATGGAGTCATATTTCATCGAACCATCGGCACGTTGGCAGCTGTAATCGATGGAGTGAAGTAGTAGTTTGATGGAAGTTTGATGTTAACGCTGGCTGGGATTTCATTTACAGGCAATCGAAGCTTATTTTCTCCTTGGTTGGTGGAAAGCGTGCTGATTGTTGCTGGACGTTGGGCTAGTTTAATGATAAATTAATTTAAAGTAAAAGGCTTGAAATCATGACCTGGAATACTTGGATACTGGAAAAAAATGCATCGCTTGTTGATTAATTCTCTGCGTCTTCCATCTGATCAAACTTGACATGCTCCGATTAAGTTGATGGCTAAGCCATGCTCACAAAAAATGCGTGACTCAAAAACGCATCGAACGGTATGCAGAACTCTCCGAACAAATCAAAACTGAGTGAGTTATCGCCGATTTTCCATGGGGATTTTTAAGGTTTTCCGCAATAACTCAGTAGGGGGTGTAGGGATCGGGTTGGGGTGTTGGGCAAAAAGGTGCGCGGCCTCAAGACGCATCCAACGGTATGCCAGACGCCACGATCGGACCAAGAACGATCGAGTTATCACCGGTTTTCCATGGCAACCCAACCAGATCCCTCCACCTTCTTCTAAGCAATTGTGGAAAACAGCAGCATTCCCATGGAAAACCAGCAATAACTTGGTCATTCTTGGTCCGATCCTGGCGTCTGGCAACCGTTAGATGCGTCTTGAGGCCACTCATCTTTTTGCAGAAAAGCCCTACCCGATCTCTTCAGCCCTTCACCCATTTATTCCATGAAAAAGGAGCATTCTCGTGGAAAATCGGCGAAAACTCGGTCAATCTTGGTCTGATATAAGCTTTCCGCATATCGTTGGATGCGTGTTTTAGCATCGCTTTTTTTTACACTCCATCTAGATTCTTTCTCCCCGCTCCCAGTTTGTTCATGAAAAAGGATATTTTTGTGGAGTTTTGATCCGATCGGAGCGTACAGCATACTGATGGATGCGTCTTTGGGGGGTATGGGGAAAAAGTGTTTTTCCGCAACAATTTAGTGCAACCTGAAATGCTGCTTGTAAAATTTTCCGAGAAGTTTTGAAATTAATTTTTTTCCCAATATTTTTCAAAGCAGTAAATCCAATTGGGATTGTTTTTCTTTTCTTTTCTTTCTTTATAAATAGTTATCAAAGTAAAGACGATGTTTCTAGCATCTGGTTTATCACTAAATTAGATAAAGTATTACGTCTTGGTGCCGTATTTCCATCCCTTTCTGTGGTGATTATGTACATAATTCTCAAGGCATTTTCCATGACCCATGTTTTTTTTTTGTTGTTTGTTTGCATGTTGACGAGGGCTTAAGGGGTGCCATTGACAAACTTAACCGAACCAACTGCAGATCTTCATAGAGGAGGTTTGTTCTGCTGTGGCGAGGATGGAGTAAACTATTCCGCATAATCCCCCGTTTGTGTGACATAGCTGGCCGACACCTATAATTAAATCTCTTCCCAGTAATCACATCAAACGAAAAAATACTCCAGCATTCTTTTTACCCGATTCTTCCTTAAATATTGCATACCTTTAGGCACTAGTATGTTGCGCAATGCGGTGCATGGCTCTTGATTTCAAGAACAAAAATCTTACTTTTCTCTTTTTCTTTCTCTCTCTCTCTCTCCTATTTTTTACCCAGTGCTGAACGACTCGTTAAAGTTAGCGGACATCGCCTGTCCGCCCCTGTTTCCACCACGCCACGGATACCTCGAGTGCAGCCGACCGATTGACGAAATAGCAGACGGTCCGAGCGGTGGCAGTCTCAAGATAACCAACCGCCCCGGCAGCCAGTGCATCCTCAAGTGTCCCACCGGTTACCGGCTCGAGGGGAAGTTTTCCAAAATCTGTGGCACCACCGGCGAATGGATTGGCGATGAGAATGGCACCTGCATACGTAAGTAGATGCACCCCGATGGCCCGATTGGAATGCGGATATGCATAATTGGCTTTGCGGGAAGTTGCAACATCCGTGTTACGGTGCTGTGTTCGGAATCGGAAAGAGTTTTCGTTTTGCTGTTTGTTTGCAAAAGGAATCTCCCATTGGAAAGGTGATTTTACGCTGGCTATTCTCTGTTTTTCCATGTATTTCTCGCACTGTGTATTGTAGTCTTGTTTTTCGGTGCGGGAAAAATTTTATGCAGCCACCAAACACCGCAATCACATACACACACACATACTGCGGGAAAACCAGGGTAACATTTTAATACACGCACAGCAATAAAAAAGGTGAAAAAAAAACAGTGAAAACCAAACTGCCCCAACGGCTAACTTTTGCATCATAATGGCATGATAATTACGCCGAAACGTTTTCCACTCAACCGAACACGCTGATTGAATGACGGGTTTCCAGTTGGGTGGAAAACGCGAGGTGGCGTTGGGAAAAAAGCGTGAAAATAAACAGCACTTTAATTGGGCTGATAGTGATATCAATTTGTGCGAGCACAATTTTATGTGGAGCAATTTAAAAGCCACTGTTGCAAATTGTTTTCATTCTCACTAAACTTTCCCATCGTTTCGTGTGCGTTTAAAACGTTCACCGCTGAGCATGATGATGATGTTTGTGGTTTGTGAAATACAAGAAAAAACGCTTGTTAGCAAAGCAAATTATTTCGAAGGAGAGCGGAGAGCGTGTGTAATTCCCATTTTAAATTAGCGCTGAACACATTAATCCCGCAAATCATCTCCCTCAACCAAAAAGCTTCATGTACATACTTCAATTTCAGTGGTATATGGTCGATCAAACTTCAACAAATAGCAGCCAAGTAGCGGTCAAAGGTGTTGATGGGTAAACCAACTAGTTCATAGGCATTTTTTTTTCATGCTGTTTATTGCATTTGGTGGTAGGTTGAGAGAATCAGAATTTAAAGGAGCTTAAAACAGTAAATTATGTTTGTTATAATGTTTTGATAAGCCGAATAGGTTATTCTTCACATCCATCTCGATCTTACCTTCAGAATCTTACGCTATGCACATTGCATACCCGAGAGGCGCCAAAGTATTCAACAAAAATACTCCAAATCTGTAACTAATCAATAATTGCTCTATTTTTTTCAAGGATATCCACAACCAAAGCTGCTCTGTCCGACCAGTGTTAATGTTGAGCTGCACCCGAACGAAACTGAAACCACAACCGTTCGACTCCGTCGACCAGAAACGGACGTAAGCTGGGAACGGGACGTACAAGTTGAACCGTACTGGGTGAAGAAGGACAGCTTTACGCTACCACTCGGCAGTCTTAACGTGTCGTACTCGGCCAAACATCCCGTCTCGAAACTCCACACCGAATGTAGCTTCCTCATCAATGTACTGCGTACGTGTGCACATGAGCTGGGCTTTGGTAGAATGATCCGTCAGTGATGTGTTTGATTGGGTTTTGTTTTCTTTTCATCAGCCGGCTCACCGCCAAGGGTGGACTTCTGTCCGGACACGCAGGTCTACACGATCGAGGGACGACATCAGAGCGTGAAGGCAACGTGGGAGGAGCCCGTGTTTTCGGACAATGTTGGTGTGGTAACGATTACAAAATCGAACGTAAGTAGAAAGTTATCTTGTGTAGGCCGAATTTATATGTACTGCTAAAAGCATTTTAAAGTCAAAGCAAGTTTAAAGCTCCTCAATCAAATTATATGTGATCCAAAATTTTATTTGTATTTTTGTCGCCAACGTGCACTAATATTATGACACAAAAAAGGATTGTAGATTTAAGAAGTATTGTTGGTGTTCGTCTACCCATAAGAGGCAATGGTGAAAAAATTTAAATTGTAATTTTTGCGATTATTAGTTGGTTATCAATTTGCGGCCTTTAGGATGAATGTTCCAAATATTCCCAAGCAGCAGCCGGGCCACACTTCTACTACACCCGCAATTATTTATCAATCCCAACAGAGCCCTGGTACAGACTTTGGTGCTGGTAGCCATCTCATCACGTACGAAGCACACGATGACGCCGAATGGAAGAGCAAGTGTGTCTTCAAAATCGTTGTAAACCTAAACCCGGAACAGCAACAGCAACCGACAGCACAGTCCCATTTCCAGCTGCCGATTCTGTACAATCGGTTCTACTTCTAGGGTGGGCAGGATCAATCGTAGGAGTCCGAGACGCTCATCGCGCCACACGGATACTGTACAGATGACGAAGGTGCAAAGGATATATTTTACAAAGAATCCGTGACGGAGGGGGGACGTTTTTTCGATCAGCGTATTCGAATGCGATTTTTTTGAGCGTATGAAGAAAGTAAGGAAGCAGGTAGGTGCAAGCTTTTTATCGTCACAAACAGGCATGAGCTGGGACAGGCGGTCCGATGAATGCAAAGTGAAATACAATAACACAAGAGTTTATTCTATACACTACGGAGCAGGTGCGGAGGAAAGGCACCAGAAAGTGGGAGTTATGACACGAGAAGCTCGCGTTTTCTGCTGCTTATTTTCCACACCGTCTGTCTTAAGGAGAGTGGAAGGAGATTATACATAAGAAGCAAATATCAAGCCGTACATATACAGATCCCCCGTAGGTGGTAAGAAACTTTTAGTCGTAAGCTATAAATCTGTATGAAGAAAAAAACACAACCCATCCCAATGCAGAAATGGAAGGATTAATCAAAACTCTCCCCCCCAAAAAAATAAAAAATCAATATACACGAAAGTGGGTGATTGAAGGTTGGTCATGAGGGCGATGAAGCGAGAGGAAGGTTTTTTAGTTTGGTCTAGAGAAAAGAGCCACCAATTAAGTCAAAATGGGCACACGGTTGGCGTTAATGTACATAGCATCTTTCGCTGAATTTGCAAATTATAAACATAAAACAGAGAAAGCGAGAAAGACAAAAAGGAAAATTGGGAGAAAATGTGCTTTTCTACAACTCAAAACAATAACAATAACCCATGAAGAATCTAGTGAAGCAGTGCTCAAAGCGTGCTGTAAAACACGCAAGACAACAATGTCTTGCGGATTGCATACCTTTGCCACAATTGCAATAAGCGCCCCAAAGTTATGCAAATCGTATGCAGAACGTTTCGTCTCGCATCAACAAGTTTCGCCACAACCGGAAAGCAACGCAAAGTGACGATGATTGAACCAAAAACAGTAGTGAGCAGAAATGTGCAGAGCGCGCAAAAGCTTAGCAAATCCCGTAGGGCAGAAAAAAAAGCTTTAGTTTTGTGGCTTTTAATGTAAAATAATGCTACAAAATCCCCGATTTCTTCACGCTCTCCTTCAAAACATTCCCGCCACAGACGCACACAGACCTCACCCTGAAGGGCAGCGGTAGCCAGGAGGTCTTCCCTGTGCGCTGGTTAATAGCGAAACCGAAGAATAGCATCGACTCCTTTCAAGAGGAACAACAACAAAAAAACAGCGGCGAATGAATGGATGAAGTCTGTATAAAACCATCAAGGCTCTCTTCCGCTTCCGGAATGGTGTCGGAACTTTCAATATCAATAAAACCGAAAGGGACAGTGATGCAAGTAATTTCAGAGAAAATGAAACACAACGTGATGATGATCGTACAGCGTTGGTGAATGATTTCGATGCCGTCCGAAACTGACATTTTTGTGTACAGTCCGGTCTTTAGGAAGGTAAGTTTTCTTTCACTTTTTCGTTATTTTAAAGCATTCTTAGTTACTCTGCTCACTCTTGAGGGGTTTACAATTTCGATTTTATTTCGCTCGCAATAAGATCGTTATTAATGGTTCCTTTTTGTCGTACCGAACAGATTAATATTCTTCGGTCGTTTTGCTTAAGCCTAGAAGTAAGTTAATTCTAATGCAGACAGTTTCGAAGTTTTTTTCTCTGTTGTTACGATAAACAGATTGTTAATAAGATCAGTTTAAATAATTCTGTTACACTGCAGATATTTCGATGCATATCGCTTTGAATAGTTATCTATTTTTTTACTTTTTTGAAAGCTGATGTTCTCATCTGACTGATAAAATCAACCCGACGAGGAGAACAGTCACAAAGACTCTGTTTCGCAAAGGGAAAAGAAATTTCATCTTTAACAAAGTATCCCCAACCCTTCGGCCAACATCAACATTTGCGAGGAAAGGTTTCACGTTTGAGATTAGAGAAAAGCGTTGCATTAAGTTTTTTTTTCCCCGGAGGTTTTCCGTTCTTTAAAAAGCATCCAATGTCCAAATGGGCGAAAACTGATCCACTGCTATTTGATTAAGATGCCATCAGCTAGTTTGGAATTGTGACTGTTGGAGCTGCTGTCTATTATGGTTGACTGCCATCTTCCTTATGCGGGTGGCTGTCAGCATTCCCATCAGCATCGGTACGTGTTTCTGCACCGTGCGCTCGACTGCGCTTTTTTAGCCAACGACGTGACTGTTGCTGGTACTGCTGCTGCTGCTGCTGCTGCTGGTGATGATGATGATGTTGTTGATAATGGGATGCACTCACCGGCATGCCCGTTGGGTACGGTTGTGCAAGCCGCTGGGGCAAGTGAACAGCTCTCGACGACGCTAAAGCACCATCATCTAGCGTGGTGGTGGGTGGCCTTGAAGTAGCCGTCGAGGACGTGTAGACCTTGTCCCACGAGGAGTAGTAACGCAGCAGATTATCTGCAAACGATAGCGCGAACGGAAGATTTAGAACATGTTCGTGTAAGGAAATCAAAGAATTCAAAAAAGAAAGCGGAAACCTTGAAACATTATCACACGTGTTTAAGGAGCGATTTGGTTTCGACCTTTCTTTGTCGTTCCTGTTCGCACGTGTTTGGTTGAAGCCTCAAAGTCAATGTCATAGCACTTGACAAAGGTTGGTGAGAGTGTAATAAGAAGAAAATTTAGTACACTTGAGCTGAATACAGTTTGAACTTACTGTAACGCTGGTGCTGTTGGCGTATCAGTGCCGGACTGGCATTAGGTGTCTCCTCTAGGTGCTGTAGATGCTGCGCTAACATTCGCTGCTGATGACGCAGTCTGGCTAGCTTCTGCTTGATGCGAATGTTCTTCACCACACAGCCTTGCGGAACGTGCAACTGGATGTTTTGGGGGGAAAACAGTGTTATTAGTAATTATTATTTAGGCACCATCTTGGTGTAAGTTAAGAGGTTACAGTGTTTTCTTTGATTCATAAGCGAATTGTTGAAGCATTTATTGTAACTTTTAAAGACTGTACACACACGAAAAGGGTAAACAAGCAGTCGATTTTGTTGAAAAATGATCTACGTAAACAATTAAGTAAAGGATGCACATTGCATTGCGCTTCTTGGGAATGGTTTATAAGAAAGTTAAGAATCAAATATTCACTAATTGAGCTAGCACTTACCTTTAGGAAATTATTCCATACTTAATCAATAAGGAATAAAATCTGATAATGAAAAGCCTTCAAGCATGAGCAGATACTCACACCTAACTGTCAACGTTACATGTTTTTCTGTCCAAAATGGTGCTTTATCACGGCCAAATAATCAAATTACAAATAGAAAATTTTAAAAAATCTAACCAATTACTACCACCAATGTAATAATTTCAATTATCACGAAAGCACACCATGTCTCTTCCAAAAATCAAACCAAATTGCATTCCAATTTCAAACACAATTAACCCATCCGTTTGTCACCGTTCCAAAATCAACGTTAAAGCCCATTCCGCGACCCCAAAGTTTTGGTGCAAAAAAAAAAAAAGGAAATTAATTATAACACCCGTCGTGACGGTCTCTCGAGTCATAGCACGCGAACGCATCAACCAACACACCTACACCCCGGAAGTGCAATGTCCCCGGTGTTTGATTCAACTTTTCCCACCCCGTACGCCGGCACCGGTAAACCGGAAAGTCAAATAAAGTGCACCGAACCGGCACATCGATTAGAGAGGCCGGTTCTGAATGTTCGATACTTGAACCCAAATTCAACAAGGGAACAAGTTCAATCGATTGTGGGATGATGGTTTGCCTGCCTTTTTACTCCTTCCCCTTTATGGCTTGGTGGCTTCGTACGGTACATCTGCAAAGGGTAAAGTTTCATACTTTGGTTTTCCGAACGGTGGTAAACGGTGTGATTGTGGACATGTGGTTTTCAATGCGGCTCCTATCACACACTAGTGGCACACGGCAGTAGCACCAAAGTGTTGTTTATACGGTTGTAAGCCACAAATACTGTTTACAGCGCATGCAATCCCGAACGTCCGAATACTGAAGAGGCAAATATGCGCCAACGGTGCGGTTTTTGTGTGCGGGACGCACTGCGGATGTGTGGCGTAGCTGGGCGGATACTGACAACATAAAACTGGAAACGCAAACAAAAAGCTGACCAAACTACATCACTCTGTTGACTTTTAATCATAACACGCGATTTTAAAGAGGTGTTTTGTCGCACAGATTGCCTAACTTTAGGCGGTTTTGTATGGTGAAAAATGCATTTTGCTTGAAGGTATGCAATCCGCAGTGCACTGTGCATTAACATTATTTCACTCCTTATCTGGTAGCTCTGTAATTCTTTTATTCCAATATTCTAAAGGACACTATTGATTCAAAATAGGAACCTTCTGGCACACTGGGAATGGGTTGCAAATTACCTTTTCCATCTCACTGCACTGCTCGCAGTCTGCTAATCAAAGCAATAACTCACTGCCCGCACATGCCACGCACACACACGCACACACACACACGACGTGTGGCACACGCGGGCGGTTTACGGTATCAAAAACCGCCAATTAACTGCAACGTTCGGCCGTCCTTGCTCGTTCGCCTTGTTGGCTGGCGGTGGTGGTGAGATTTTATCGAGTCAAAAATATTGTTGCCCTTTCGATTGGGTTTCGGTTGCAAAGTCAATAACCACCAACTGAAGCACCCAATTTCGGTGGCGCCGGGTTGTGTAAAATTCCATTCCACATCGCGACGCAATCGATCCCGCGAGCTTCGAGCTGTTTATTAGCTTTTTGATGCGTTTCATTCAGGAAGCTCATTTCACTCTCACTCGGTCTCGCTCACACCACGTTTTACTGGGATTAATATTGATCTGTTTTGAAGGATTTCGCTTTAAAGTGAGATATTTAGTTGTATTGTGGTGCCCATCAGCAACAAATAGAAGTGGAAATGATTCATTATTCAACAATTATTGGTTAATTATTTCATGTAATTTTTTTTAAATTTGATTGCATTTTAACTTGCAATGAAAATTAAATGTTCTTTTTATTTTAGTGTAAAGCTTAATTATAAAAAAACAACCGTTAGATTAGACAAATTGTTAGATTGTTGGTGGCTCCGTGGTATAGGCGATAGCGGCTCCGGTCTTCAAATGGCAGAACCGGGGTTCAAATCCTGTCCGAACCATACTCCCGTAGTGAGGATTGACTAACCAACTACGTAGTACCGGCAGTCTAGTAAGCCATTTCGATGGCCGGCATGACCTTAGAGGTCGTTAAGCCAAGATGAAGAAGATTAGACAAAATGCTTTGCTAGCTAAACTCATCTAGGGACAAGAATTTTGGATTCATACTGGGATATAAAATAGAATAATACCTCCTTTATATAGCAGTTTCTTACTACTGATTTTGATGTTTCTACTTGGTATAAATACATCAAAATTTGGAAGAAGTAATAAAAGATTATTTTCAAGTTTTAGAGCTATACACTGTAGATCAACAAACACTAGGTTTCAACTGTGAGAATGCTTTCATTATAGGACTCACACTCAGCGTACTTTATAATGCGTTAAATAAGTAAACCGAGCAACCTTTCCAGAAATATTATATAAATTCTATTTGTTCGATAACCAGGTCAGATTAAAACCAAAACAAGGAAATATCACACATAACATTAAAATTCTGCTTCCATTCTATCGTCGAACAATTAAAACTTTTTCAACAAGTACGCTTCCGATAATGCGTAAGAATGCTTTTCAGAACATTCAAGTTCAAGAATGCTTTTCAAACAACAAAAGGAAGGAAACAACAAATTAGAAAGCTCCACCGTTAAACGCAACGTTCCAGCGTTTTCTTCCAAGCGTACAAATTATCATTCAATATTTCTCTCATTTCCTGACCGTAAATCACTTGCCAAGTGATAAACATTCTCTTCCCCTGCATGGCAAAAACTTTCTCCAACCTTAAGAAACTGTGAGTTTGTATGTGTGTGTGTGTGTGTGTGTGTGTGTGTGTGTGTGTGTGTGTGTTTCATCTGGCTTCATCACGTGCGAAAAACGGAAGCAACGCGATTGAAAGCTCCCTAGCCATGCCGTCTTAGCCGTTGTCGTTGTCACCATCATCACGTTGTGTCGCCAGCGAAAAGACATTGAAACAATCGTTTGCTCGTTTTACAACTTGTGTTTGCGTTTGTTTTGTTTGCAACCCCGCGAAACGAAACTTTTCCATTGCCGCTTTGTTTCAAATTCTGTGTTTGATGTGATAAAAAGCACAAAAATGGACATACAAACACGGAAACGATGGTAGCTCATGGCGCGATAAACGTGCGAATGCAAAAAAGCTTCCGTCCTTGCAATGGTTTGCCTCTTCTTCTCGCCTCTCTCTCGTTTAGCATGTTTCCGTAAGTTTTGTGAAAACTTTTAGCGAAATCATGAAAGCACAAAACTACCACTCGCAAGCCACAACACACAGAGAGACGCCAACGCAGAAAAGTGAGTGCGAGAAAGTGGTGCCTCCTTCGCGTTGCTTCAAGTTTTTCGCGCCCAAGTTTTGTTGCTCCAACGATCGAATCGTACAAACATAAATAATCGTCACACATACACGTACACACATTATGGCACGCAGCATCTCCCAAAACCTTGGTCCATCTGGCAGAAAAGAAAGTTGGAAAACTTTTTTCTTACGGAGTGCGTTGTAGCGATTCGCGACGAACAACTTTTGCTAGTCTTTTTGCCAGCTCACTGCACTCGGACGCAAAAGGCGCAGTCTTAAGTGGGATGGTGGGTGGTGCTACTAAACGGGTTACTCTCAACACTTTTTCCACACCAGCTGTTGAAAGAAGTGGCCGTGTGTGAGTGTGTGTCTGCAACTGTTTTACAGCAATTTGGAAACAGTGGAGATGATCATGCATTTTGGTTAGTTGCCAGCTAAAAAGAAAATAGTTTCTTTGAGGGAATGAAGTCCATGCTTGAAGACATGTAAATCTTTCCCTTCCGGTGCACAGATAAGTGTCTTGTGACATTTAAATTTAGTTGTTTCCAACCTCCAAAATGATTTTTTTTCCTGATATGAAATATGAGGCTAACATAGGAGGATAATAACTCTGCGATTGAATCTGGGTGCTCCATGTTTCTACAAAGCCCTCTTGAGCGATAATTTCTTCGGATAACGAGACTTCAACAAAGATACCTCCTTTAACGAAGACTCCTTCGGCTAAAGTATCTTGATGGGTGAAGCAAGAAGGTGTTGACTTTTTCGCTTACCGGTTCTTTTGGCTAACTGCTAGGACTCTTTTTAAACGAAATCTCTTTGCAGGGAGGCAAGTTGATTGGACGAAGAAAATCCTTAAAAAACGAGGTTCCTTAGAAGATAAGGCTTCACGGTAGTTGATTTTTCATCCGCTTATCTGAGTCGATCTGCCTAAAATACTTATCTTCAAAGGATTACCCTTGACCAATTTTTGAATCTATCGCAGCGCTCGTCAATCTTAGCTTAAAGACCAATTTATGATTTGGTCAATTCTCCTATCTGTTTGCTGTGTGCGCTACATGTAATTAATATTATTCACAAATGTTTCCAAACGGTTTTTGCTGATTTTAAACTCGTTCAATTTCCGTAACTCCTTCCTAAAAAAAATCCGGGAAGCTTTTTTTAGCCATTTCATTCATGTTTGCTAAACATTCCCGTACATATATTTAACAGCTTCAAGAAAACACTTTTCCTTATCGAAAGTTTTCAGCACACAGCTCTCATCCTAGCGCGCGAGTACTTTCATTTATAATGTCAGCAGTTTTTCCTCGCAATTTTGCCTTGCATACTCGCTGTACTTTGCCACTCACACTCGTGTGAAAAAGGTACTTTCAGCCGGGGTTCGGCTCCTTTTTTTCTGCACTTACTTGCACTCGCCCAATTGGCTTACTTGCCGCTTTCCTTCATTTTCTGATCGACAAGCAGACGCTTTAACTTCTTGTGGAAGGAATTGGTGCAAGTTGTGCGACGGGTGTTTGCTCAACAGCCGCGAGTAGAGATAAAGTGCAGAAGTTCCTGTGAAAGACATGACACCTCCATGCTCGTCCGCATGTTGTAATCCTACTCTCGTGCCTTCCCCTCTGTTTTAGCAGTTGCTAAATAATCGCTAAAAGCGAGCTCGCAAAAAAAGGGAAGCTGTTTTTTCTTTTGTTCCCTTTTTTGTTTGTTGTTCCGTTTTGCTTTTATTTTTGTGCTTTGAATTTTCTTCCCGTAAGACGTTCGAAAGAATTTTTAATTAGCATCCAGCTAGTCAAGTAATGGAGGAGAAGAAGAGGTACCGTTTGAATTTATCATGAGTCAAACTTTCAACTTCAGCGCCTGAACGTCCGGTACAGAGTGCCGATGGTAGCAGCGTTTGCAGCAGATCACGACAGGACAGCAGTTTTGCGGGCATCAAAACCTTTTCGGCCAACTTTTTAACCAGCAGCGCTGGCCGGACCAGAAAGAAGATTAAGCTTTATGATTGGGACTAAATCAAATTTTGCTCGAAACTCTCGCTTCCACCAAACACCAATCCTTTTGCATCCGCTCGTGTGTCGTAGCGTTGGACTGGTACGGTAATGGAACGTTTTTCTGGTACGATCTAATTACAAAACTCTGCAGCCAAAAAGTGCAAAACGGAAGAAAGCTTCCAAAGCCAAAACGAAAAAAAAAACCTCCTCCTGATACGACAGCAGAGAAGCGGGGAGCGTTCGATAATGGTTCAAGGAGAAGTGGAATAAATTAGCTTGTTTACAGGTAGCTTTTAATGAATTATCAATTACATTGTCCAGACGCAGACCGAGCCTGGTGGTGGTGGTGGTGTTGTGCTGGGAAAAAGGTTACTTTCGCTCCCGTGTAGCAAGACGATTGCTGATGCATTAATAATGGAACGGCATGGAAGCGCCTCGGAATTGGCTCATCGTGGGTGTCAGGTTTATTTTTACCTTTTTTTTCGTTAAGCCGCACTTATTAACAACGGTTCAACGCGTTTCATTGAAGTTTGAAGAGCTTGAGCTTGTTAAGCAAACAATATTTTGTCATTTAAATTATGTGAGAATGTCTGTTAGCTTAAAAGGGAAAAATTTGAAGAAACAAAATTAGAAAATATTTGGTGTCTTTTATCTGTGACCAAACTGTAAAGTTTAAGTTAAAAAATACTGGTTTTCCCATAAAAAAGCAGTGCAAAGAACATTCTAATATCGTTCGACGATTATTTGATAAAATAAGCCTTTTTTATTCGATATTCTCAATATTAAAAATCAACGACTTTCGATTAAAACATACAAAAATCAATCTGCTATGAATGTATGTAACTTTGCTATCTTAGTGTAATTTCCTAAATAGCATTTTACCTTTAGAATGCCTTTAAAAATAGATGGCAGCAAATAAATATTACTACAAACAATGCATGATTTAAAACTAAATAATCAAATGCCCATAATTTTGCCCACATCAATTGCTCGTTTTAACAATGCCCAAAAGGTGTGCGTTATCATTAACCAAATGATTAATGAAAGAGGAGAAATACTTCCCTCAAGCCAAACGAACCTAGTTTATGCTTCCAAAGTATTAATACGTATTAATAAATTCTTGTCATCAACGTCATCTATTCATTCAAACATATTTTATCAAATGATAAACACAGCTTTCTAAGCATTTGCTATGCACATTCCGGTCTACTTGTAATGCTCTACTCCTGTAATCCTTTTGCTGGACAACGGAAAACTGGTTGGCGTTATATAAACGGAGCTCTGTGCTGCATTCGACTCTGTCTCACTGCTAACTTCAAAGGTGGCCAAATGTGGTGTAAAAGAAGCATTGAAAAGATGGATGTCCAGCTATTTAGACCACTGACACATTACTGTTAATGTAACTGATGCTTTAACTCTGCCTTTCACGATTCTTTAGGTTCTTTTAATTTGCTTGGTTAATTATCGACATCTTCTTGGTGGCATAACGACCTCTAAGGTCATGCCGATTACTAAACTGCCAATACCACATAGTTGGTTAGTCAATTCTCACTATGAGGGGACGGTCCGGATGGGATTTGAACCCCTGTCCTGCCGTTTAAAGCCTTGCAACGGCGCCAGGCTTTAAACGGCAGGACCGGGCCACCCCATCGATCCCAATTATCGACATAGTGTGTGCTATTCCAGACTGTGCAAAACTTTTATATGCGGACTATTTTAAGATATTTTTACCAATTTTTCATTTTACGGCATGCCATAGATTCCAAAATAATTTTATGCACGTCAACAGCAACAAATGCACAGCGCACATACACATTACTCTCTCAAGAAAAAGTTTGCCGGTCGATAAAATAGCGGGAAGCTCTGTACCCTTTTGGACAGTAGGATTACACTCACAAACCACTATGAGCTGATGATCTCAAAAGCCTTCCGTACATTAGGCTTTATGTTACGTGTTTCGAAAGAAATATTGTACAATTGTCCAGCCAATTCTCGAATTCAAATTCAAGATTCAAATGGCATATTAACATCGGTAACAAATAAATATAAACGAAATGATATGCAACGTTGGAATCCATTTAACACTTTTTTATTTTTGCGTTAATTTTTTAAACGTCCTAAACAAAACACCGAAAAGTATGTAATTGAGGGAGAAAATTCAGACGGAAAAATGCACCTAAACGATGTATAAAAAGCAAATGTGTTAAGCAAGATGAATTCGACGTAAAAGCAATACAATGGAAAACGATGCAAACAGAAACCGATATAAGAAAACAAAAACAAACGTTGTCAACTGAAGTTAGTTACACATGTTAGTTTACGCTAGGTTAAACCCCGACAACAAGCACACAAAACATATCACAGAAACACGGAACATTCACACAGTAAGTATAGAAAAAACTAACAATAACCTAGCTCACAGTAGATAACAGCAGCAATAAAATGGAATAGAACAAAACCATCATCAAAAGCAAAACAAAAAACGATTCCAATCGAACAAACGCAACACAACTGTCAAAGAATGCAAATCAAAAGTACAGTTCGGTGGGAGAGACAAACAACAATGAACAATGTGAGTGAACAAAAACATTCCCTCCCTTAACATCTATGCCAGCTTATCAACCATAGCGGTATGAAAGGCGAAAGAAAAATAAAGCTCAAAAAACCGAAACACAAACACGAGCGAATCAAAACAAGCCGAAAACGATGAACAAACAAACAAACAAATGATTTTTCCCGGCAAAAAAAAGGAAAACTTTTACACACAACGAGCACTCATGAGTTGCACAAATAACGCATAAACGACTCGTCCACCTACCGGCAATGGTGGTGCGATTTGATTCAATCTACGCCGGTGCACGGTGGACATTCCCGGCTCAACGAAATCGACGTTCGGCACATGGTTCCGGAACAATGGACGCCGTTCCTGTTCGAACCGATGGCGCTGCTGGTGTTGCAGAAGCTGATGGTGGTTGTGGTATTCGATATGCGAGTCCGGCCACTGTTTCGGCAGCTGCTGTCGATGATGCTGACGCTGCGAAAAGTGAAACAAATGAGCCATCCAGGGATAAAATCCATCAGCCGCAACAACTACAAAAAAACGCACACACAGACACGCACGTTTGCTGATCGATTTGCTGTTTCGCTGATGATCGAAAACTGTCACATTGTCACAGTGAATCCAGGCGTGTGTTTGGTTGTGTGTATGTGTATTTGTGTATTTATGTGTGTGCGTCTGTCTGTCTATATGTGGATAAATGGAGGGCATCCCTGCCAGCAACGACGTTGACAATGGGAATTGAAGCCGGAAAATTGATTGATTGTGTCATTAAATTGTATGCAACGCTTGCAGCAAAAGCAGGATGCAATTTACCGAAAACTCCCGGGCACATAGGAGAACGCACGCTTTGGAACATCTAAAATCCGCCCAACCGCGTAAGCCATTTCCACCAGTCCCAATTCACAGTGACCGCGAAACATCGCAGCATCGTTTGCCCTGATGCCCCATTTCCCAAAAGAGATTTTCCTTGCGTGGTGGTTCTTTGAAGGTGGACGCAGCGCTGGTACGGCGGACATGTGTTTTTAATTAATTTTCTCTCCCACCGCTCCAACTGCTTCCCTCGATGCGGGACAACGTTCGTCAACGAACCAAACGAGCGGTAGAGTGAAAGTGTGCTGCTGTTGGGATTTTAAAGAGGTTATTTTTTTAACCATGAAAAACTCCACTGGTTTGGGAGCAGAAGGGAATAAAAAAGTGTCAAAACGGTAAATTATAACGATCGGTTGGCTCATTTATCATCAGCCGGCGATGCCAATAGGGGATTGATTCCTATCGTCCATAATTGATGATAATTCAGCCCCATCCTATACGCTTCCGAGTGCTGTTTCCGAGCGCTTTGAAGCTTGAGTCGTAAACAATATTTTAAAATATAAACTTTTTTGTAGCAAAACCACACACACACGCAAGCACGCACGTGGATAATGTACAAATGTAATCCATATTGTGCATTTCCGGGTATGCAGATACGTGCGAGTGTGTGCAATACATCCGGAAACACGGAAACATATAATTCCATTTTCGTTAGATAAATCGAGACCAAATATTTATTTGCTGCACGTTAATCGCTGGTCAAACAACGCTGCGAATATGGTGGCAAAATTAATTATGCAAACGTGTGAAGGTGCAGAATGATTATTATCACACGAGAAGAACGTTGTTGACAGGCTAATTTGATGTTTTGCTAATATTTGTACTTATTATTGAACTTTATTTATTTATGTATAGTTTTGCAAAAATAACCTCAAATACAGTACACTGTCCGAATCGCACTAGGAGTGAGATGAACGTTGCAAATTACCCCATTAGCAGTCATGACAAAAATTGCCTATTATAGGATTCATATCTTAGTCGTTGCATGAGGCTTCCTGGACTCTATTTGGCTGATTACATTCAGTTCCTTAAACGAGATGATGCACGTAATTATGTATTTTTAAAATGTTTTCGTCCAATTAATAGTCAATTATGTAAATAGCTCCACAAGTTCGCAATGTGCATAGCCGCAAGGTTTGGACACTTTTGCTTACTACCAATTTTTCCTTGTCTTTTGTCCTGCAATCACTGCCGAGATAAGACGATAATTTCTAATAAAGAACTTTTCTGGTGGACCTACCGAGTATGTATAGTGTATGTCCGCTAGCCTACACAGCATAGCAAATGATGAAAAGTCCAAAACAGACTCCCTATCAAACCTTAGCCCAGCTGTCGTATAATGAACACACAAACGTGCCAAACCACACGTCCAAACAGTATCACACGCATACACACTACAGACATTAACCACCTCGTGTTGACGCCGGCATGATGGAGGGTGGTGTTTATAATTGTTTATGTTTTGGAATTAATTACGGCTATAATAATCAATCTTAAAACGCCAATCAGAAATCCTAAATACGCGCGCGCGCGCCACACAAGCGGGTAGCGCTGATCCGCCCCTGAAAGCATCTGACCACCAGGGCAAGTACTGCCGGCATATGCCAGTGGCAGACGGATTGCTTTCCAACGGGCTTCCCCACAATCGATTTAAAGGGCGTGCGGTTTGGTTGGCAAATATCGATTTAATTATGATTCATTCAATGAACCATACAACCTCAAGCACCTGGAACGTTCGTTCACTCGAATGATGTACGAACTGTCGATGGTAATGATGATGATGATGATGTGAATGACGTTGCTGAAAGTAAACCACATCTAGCATCAAATCATTGGCGGTATTTCAGCCAGTTTGAGAAGAGATATTAAAGCATGAGTAGACACAATTTCCACTTCTCAGTGAACTAAACCATTTAAAGGCCACCTCTTTATCGGGACAGATCGTTGAAGGAGTTTTCGGGAGGATATGTAACGAATTACCTGGTGGATTTCCCAAAACCCTATCCTTAATTCCTTAATGGTACGTTTCCGACAGTCCAGGGAAAACTACTTCTCATGGCTCGTGTTTCTTTTTGCCAGCCTCAAATGCGCACAAACTGCGGCTGAAAAAAGAGGCGGATGCTTTATGCTAAGTGAATTTGTGCGCTCATCGGAAATGCCTTCCCGGAAAGGGAGTTTATCTCGTAGCTCTGATTGATGGAATGCAAGAACTGGCTGCTTCTAAGCTTCTGGGAAACATTCAGCTACCAGTGGAAAGATAAAACGATCAACCAAACATCTAAGCAGGCATGCCAAAATGGTTCTGTTGTTAAAGAGTTGAGCGTGTTTTTCCTCTCTATGGGCAACTAATATTTCTGATACGTGGGCTTGTTTGGAGAAAGGATCGATTGAACGTTGTATCAACTACAATCTTTCCCTTGTACTCTGTAAACGAACGTCTGTCAGCTGGAGCTTTAGGAGAGCAATATTTATGGCATAGAAATCAGGGCTCTCAGCAACAACACACCCACGATAAGAAAATTTCCTTTCACGAAGCCTCTGTCGAATGTCGAAATCTATATAACAATAGAACGCTTGTTTGGAGTGTCTGATGATCGTCTGATCGCTGCAAATCCTTTCGGTGAATTATTATGTTCATTTAACCCTACGAGGAGAAGGTTTGTGCAGAATCTTCGATGAGACAGAAGGGCATTTCATTTTGGGACGGTCCTCAACAAACAGCAGACCTGAATATTTTCCTTCAAGTCGGTTTGACAGAACAATCCATTAAATCTGTGTGGATTTAGCTAGTCTACAGAATGCGTTGAAAAATTAAATTTTCATGATTACTATCTTACAAAAGCTATAATGATTTTATGTTAAATATTTTTTGCATATCTTTGAATATTGTACTAATGTTGAAAGGTGTGTAAAGTCATACAAAAGGGACTTAAATAATCATACTATGTTGTCACAACACAACTAATGAATCATGTGGAAATATTCGAACAGAATGAAGATGTTAAGGGATTCTTCCTTTTTCGTTGCTTCTTGCAATGATTTGCCTAACTTTCAAGTGTATCTTCTTGCATCCCAAAGTATAACGCGTTGCCCTTCGACTAACCATAATTTTTTTTCTAGCAGCTTCAGCATTTCGTAAGGCATAATTATCGAAAAAATGGTATCTTCAATAACGCTTTTATGTTTCTTCAAAACGTTAGCGTCAGAAGAAAACACACATTTATTTCGTACATCGTACATCGGTAAGCACAAGTAAAAAGCATCTGAATACAATCAAATACCCGACGATTCGAGTGTGTGTGGAATGTTTGTTAGATGTAGAAAGTCTCACCGGCTACACCATGTACAACATTTCGCTTAGAACTTTTGAAACGAGAGGAAATCTTCATCTTCATAGAAGCGACCGACTATGGCTTGCCGATCGAAATGATCCGCGCTTTCACAATGTGCATAGCGAGTATGAGATGCATGAAAAGGAGCGAAACTCGCAACCATTCGTTTGATGTCCAATGTGCAAATATAAGTTTACGCAGAGTGCAACCGGAAGTAACACACACACACGTGCACTGGAACAGGTTTCCAGAGCAGAGAGCGGAGCCAACCATAAACATGGCAACCATTCAATCATGGTGGAACAGGAAAAAAGTACCCAAACCTTCGCTCTGGTTGAAATGACAGCGGGACAGCGGGACAAAGGAATGAATAACTTTTACTTTACCACCGCCAACAGTCCAAGGTTTGGGTTGTGATCGCAACTCAAAACACAACATCAACAGCTGAAAGGCGACCACTGTGTGACCGCTGTGTGTTGTTGCTGTGGTGGGCACATGCGGCACACATGAGCATGGATGTATGGGAAAAGAATTTCATTCACACCATGCTTTTTCCTGGCAATTGTGCACTGCTGTCACTCACTGGGGAATTGTGTACAACTGTGCCTTTGTAGAGGGAATGCATTGCAATGCATTTGAATCTTGGGGTTTGGAAAGGGTACTGGGAAGAAGTGGAAGGTGACGAAACAAAAGAATTTCGAAGAAAGTATTCCCAAACGGTGTTCAAAGGACTTTTTTTACAGAGTCCAACGTGCTGTTTAAAAAGCTTTTCTGAAGTTCCTTTGGGTGGCATTTGCTTGAACCGCCTGAGTGGTATGCAAGCCGCGTGACACAAATTTTTAAAGTGAAAATTGATTTTTTCGTTCCTGTTTCTTGGTAACTTGTTTGCTTGCCGCAAGGAAATTTTAATGCACCACACAATGGCAACGTCAAACTATATCTTCAAGCCAATATTCGCACATCGAAACGATGCGATGTTGAACAAATAGCTGCAAACCTGCAATTGATGCTCTAACACATCTCTACTCATGCTTTCGATACGAACCACTGCCAGCTATTCGCCCCCATCGATGTGTCTAACAACACATTGAAGCCCCACAGAAGCCTACACCTAAGCAACATTGATACAGTCAAGCCGAGCGCATTTAATGGAAATCTGATGTACGCCAATTTTGCTGCTGCTGAAAATTACATAACTTTGCCATATTGAGCTGTTCATTAGCGATCGGATTTCGGTGGCAAACGCTGGGTCAACTGAAATGGGAAGTTCTAGGGCCGAAATCAGCCATGCAACGGCACACCGACCGATGCTTATTTAGTCAAATATGACCTTTTTGATTATTGGAACTCGGGAGCTTCAAAAAAGAGATGGCTCGAGAGAGAGAGAGAGAGAGAGAGAGAGAGAGAGAGAGAGAGAGAGAGAGTGCTCGTATTGAAGCTGTGGAAACAATGTGAGCTCGTTCAATAATGAAACTTCTGTCACGGCAACAGAAATGGTAAGTTGCGATGAATACGGCGAGGTGTATTTACACGTAACGTATTTAATAAATTTAATTATCTACTTGATTACCAACAGGAAGCAATGCTGATAAAAATTTCGAAATTTCAAACAATCATTTTCATTCGTGGAAATTTATCTATTAAAAGGAATAAATATTATATTTTAGTCTATCATAGCATTAACTCCTTCATCAATACGGCCAGGCCGTCCTAATTTATTAATTCATCAACTCCATCGTTAACCCCTTCATTTTCTTACTGGAGCAAAATGTCTGTAAAAAATCATTTAAAAGCATTTTCTTTTCTCGGAAAGCGTTCTACGGTGAAGATAAGCGCCTGCACAGTATGCAATCCGTAGTACGCAACGCTTCCACGCATCGCAACGACCTTAGAGAGGCCCTAGCTCTAACAATTGCTCTTTTTAACGCTTCCAAAAATAGAAACCTTGCCCCAGTTATGACCTTTTGCTGGCCAGGATATCATTCATTCATGGCTCGAATAAATACCCAAAAATAAACTTCCCGAATGATGTGCAGCACCGGCCAGTCTGTCATAGCTACTAATGGTTCCTCCAACGCCGGAAGCCTTCCAAATGTGTGACCGCTACGCACACACTCACCACGAATCTGTGTGCTCTTCACTCATCCTTCCCAGTATTCTCACAGAGGGAAACACACAAGCCCTACCAGCTAAGTACCCGTCTACCGTTCTAACTCCCGGCGTGCTTGATCTGGTTTTTGGGTAGTGGATAGCGGGAGCAGCGAAGCAAAATGGGGCGGACAAGAACTTCCAAGATAGAACACCGCGCCCGAACAATAATGGCCCTAACCGTATGGAATAATTTAATAATTGCTCTGCCGCTGGGCATCACCACGACGACGATGGTAGTACGATGGATGCCGTCGCTCGATGATGGTACTGCGAAGGTTCCGGTGTCGTCCTAAGCTAAGTAACTGCTGCTGGTATTGGGGCCGCCGCTGTTCCCTGACCCAGTGAAAGATGTCGATAAAATATTCAACACTCTCCGCTCCCTCCTCCCCTTCGTTCGCCACCTCATTCTCCTCCTGCTGCGAACTGTCCGCAGGCGATTCGTCCCCACAATCCGTCGCCGATGATCGATGTTCGGTGATGTGTATTATGTGCGATCGATGTACTTGGTGTTGCTGTTGCTGCCTGCCGGTGCTCTGTTTGTTAGGATGAAGATGAAGCTGATGATGGTTCATGCGAAGCGTTCGGTCAGAAGCGCCCACGGTCGTGATGGTGGTGGTGTTTGTGCGCTTGTAAGTGGCTGCGGTGATATTAGCTTTTGTTGCGGGCCGTTGCCAGAGTAATCGACTCGACGAAGAGGCTACCACCGGCGGAATGGTTGAATGATAATCGTCCCGTGCAGCCGTGAACCCAGCAGGAGTGGAATTATTGGTACCGGCGGTCACGGTTAGTCCCGCGGCAGATGAATGATTACCTTGACCCATTAGTGGCGTTATGAGCGCGGTTTGCCCGGATGCCCCCGGGCTGCTGTGGTTGCGATTGGGGTAATGGTGCTGATGGTCGTGGCGATAGCGATGATGATTGTGATACCGATACGGGCCCACCGGAGCAGTCCCGTTCGGTTGCTGTGGTGGCTTATGTTGCAATTGTTCTTGGCGGTGTATTTGTTGTTGATGGCGATTATAATGATGGAATGATGATGGTAGCAATCGTGTGTGTGCCGGTGTCACAAGTGCATACGGTTTCGTCTTATCGACCGCAGCAATGGGCGGCGGGTGGATCCGATGCCAAATCGTGTGTAAAACAATGTGCAGTCTACTACTTACGGGATAGTTGTTGCCATCGAGCCGAACCGGCGGTTTGCCGGGACAGATGAGATATGATTCGTGGTTTTCAAGCCGATTCATTTCTGCCGGCCTGGGAATGCCGGTGTTGAGTGGACGTCTCGGTTCCATCACCTCGGCCGGTGGAGCTGTGGCACAAAAAATCCGGTCATCCGGTTAGACTTACACCTGTAATGGGAACCGTTTTACCTGACTTACCTTTCACCACAACACGGAAGTTACAGTTGGCACTCAACCCATCGGCATCAGTGGCGATGTAATTGATGTAATGCACACCGGCCGCGAGTGGTTGCCCTGGTGTGTTGGATTTGTAGAGTTGCTTAATCTCCGCCCCGGACTCGAATTTGGGCTCCGTCCAAAATACGGAACGGGAAGGTTCATTCCGTTCCAGCTGCACCTCGAATGATTCCGGACAGTGTACCACGGTTGGAGGCTTCCTTTCTACAATTTTTGAAAAACAAATTCAAAAATTATTCTTCTTGGAAGGCCTCCCTCCCTCACAGGAAATACGCACCCCGTATCTTTATCACAACTCGACACACATCGTTCACATTGCTCGTTGGACTACGGGCCCGGAACGTGACGATCGTTTCGCCTGCGGGCAGCTCCACTTCGAGCTGTTTGCCCCACGGTGGATGCGAATCGACGTACTGGTGCCAATCAACATTTGTCGTGGGTCGCTCCATCCGTACTTTCATCGTGTACTGACCCAACGGCAGAACCTCATGAATATCGGGTGGACACTGGATGTAAGGTTTGATGGATACGGGAGCCACAGTAGTCGTCGTAGTCGTTGTCGTGGGTTTCGACGTAACTGCGGCTGTCACAGTGTCTAAAGAAACGCAACGGAGATTGTCTCCTGGTATCCAGGTTTGAGAAAGACTACAAACGGCTGTTCGCTTTGCCACCGGTTTGAAGCCTGGCTTGCAATGAAGAACACAACGCTCGTTTGCGAAGATCTTGCCCGCTGTGCATGCGACCGGTAAGATGACGCCATTTTCCGGTCGATTCAGTCTTGGACAAGCAAGAGCTAATGAGAAGAATGGTATAATTAGAAGGAACAGTTACGAATCCATCGTTGCAGATACTTACGGACACAGATCGATTCACCCTCATCCCATTCTCCGGTTCCATTGCAGTGTCGCACCGCCGGACCATGCAGTTTGAAGCCCTTCTTACACGTAATGAAACACTTGGATCGGTAAAACAGTTGCGTTTTATGTCTCGAACGGGTGCATCGAACCTCCGCATTCCGAGGTGCCTCGAACGGTTTGCAATTGTCCTTCAGTTCAGCACAATTCTTACGATCTTGTGTTAGTTTATATCCTACCGGGCACGTACACCGACTACCTCCTGCTGTATTAATACACTGTGCCTTCGCACCACAGCCACCATTATCGACCGCGCACTCATTTATGTCGATACACTGCCCGAGGTCATTCTTTTCGTACCCCGCATAACAATCGCATCTATACGAACCTTCCAAATTGACACACCGCTGTTGGCAGTTGTGATCCTTCGATTGCAAACACTCATTATGATCAGTGCAGGATGCTTGATTAGTCTTGTTCAGCACATAGCCTTCCCTACACGAACACACCGGAAGTCCGCCCTTCAAGCTACAGTAGTGCTGACAACCACCATTCCTCAACGCACATGGATTGGACACTTCACAAGCCTTCCCATCCGCCATCAAACTGTACCCCGGATGGCAACCGCACCGGAAGCCTCCGTCCCGATTAATGCACAGCTGACTACATCCACCGTTCAGCACGGTACACTCGTCGATATCACTGCACGTGGCTTGATCCTCCCCAAGCACCATCCCTTGCGGGCATCGGCACTGGAAGCTTCCCTCTGTATTTTCGCAGATGTGAGAGCATCCTCCATTGAAGTTATTAATACGACACTCGTCAATGTCCACACAGCTCACCTTATCAATATCTAACCGCAATCCGGACGGGCAAGAACACTCAAAGCCACCCTTTGTGTTTAAGCAATCATGGGTACACTTCCGCAACTCGTCACTACACTCATCCACATCGGAACAGGTACGATTGTCCGCCGCTAGTCGGTGACCATCTTCACACCCGCAGTGATACGATCCGACCGTGTTTATGCAATGATGCTCACATCCACCTCGCTCTGGAAGCGTTTTACACTCGTCCACATCTTCACAGCTGAGCCGATTTCGACCCAGCTTAAAACCCTCAGGACATTCACACTCGTACGCGCCCTCGACGTTTACACAGCGATGCGAACAATCGTGACTTCCATCGCTACACTCGTCCACATCGATGCACGTGCGCTGATCGTCTGCCAGTTCGTATCCAATTTCGCAGGCACAGCGATACCCACCGGGAAGGTTAATGCAAATGTTGGAACAGTTCCCATTGGTACCGGTACATTCATCCACATCCTGACAGGAGTGGCGATTATGTCGAAGTTCGTATCCCTCCGGGCAGTGACACTCGTACGATCCTGGACTGTTCGAGCAGTCGTGCGAGCAACCTCCATTTCCCTTCGCACACTCATCCACATCGACGCAAGTCTTGTGATGCTCCCCGTCCAGTTCGAATCCTTTCGGGCATGAGCAGCTCACTACACCGTACTCGTAGTGACATCCGTGCGAGCATCCTCCATTGTTCAGCTCACACTCGTCCACAAAGTCACAGGTTCGATCGTCCTCCTGCAGGAACAGTCCCTTTGGGCACGAGCACTGATGTCCACCGAGCAAGTTGATGCACACATGCGAGCAGTTTCCGTTGTGATGTTCACACTCATTAACGTCCATACAGGTGCGTGCGTTCTCTGCCAACGTATACCCTGCATGGCACGTACAATAGTACGATCCGGCCGTATTGTGACAGTTGTGATCACAACCACCTCCTCGCGCATTAGCACACTCATCCTGATCGACACACGATCGTTTGTCCATTTCCAGCTCGTATCCTTCGTAACAGCTACACCGGAAGCCTCCCTCAAAGTTCACACAACTTTGCTCACATCCACCATTATCCTTGTGGCACTCGTTTACATCCTCACAGGTGCGTCCATTCGCCCCCAGTATCATTCCCGCCGGACACAGACACATCACATCACTGTCCGGATCACACGTATGCGAACATCCACCATTGTTCAGTCCACAAACATTGGCCAGTTCGCACGTCTTTCCATCCTCCGCCAGTTCCATATCATCCGGACAGTCACAGTACGTTTCCCGGTTATAGAACGTACAAATATGCGAACATCCACCATTATCCTTACGGCATAGATCCATCTGTCGGCAGATACCGTACTCATCGAACTCTCTACCCTCCGGACAAACACACTTGTAGCTTCCGTACGTATTGCGACACTCTATATCACCACACAACCCATCCAGTTCGTTCGTTTCCCGTGCACACTCGTCCACATCGTCACAGGTCTTCCCGTCGGTGGATAGCGTTAGTCCCACCGGACAACTGCAACGGTACGATCCGACCGTATTATGGCACTCGTGGCTACAATCATGCCGACCCAGCAAACATTCGTCCCGATCATGACAGCTGTGATCGTTCTGCACATACCCATCCGGACATTCGCATCGATAGTCATCACCACTGGCGCTTCCTAGCTTTCTGCACCGGCCTGGCTCACACCGTTTCCTTTGATTCTCGTCACAACTGTACGCACTGTGACACGTTTTCTGATCTACCTCGTCCAGCAGGTAACCCTCCGGACAGTGGCAGCGGAATCCTTCCACCTCATCAACACACTCATGCGAACAGCGTGTCTTGTTCGGATTTTCGTACAGATCCTGACAGAAGTCCCGTACGCACGTACGTCGATCGTTGTTCAGGTGGAACGCTTCCGGACAACGGCACTCGAAGGAGCCGATCGTGTTGTGACATTCGTGGGAACAAATTGAACCATTCTCATCGGACTCATCGTCGCCTGCGGTACATTCGTCCACATCCTGGCAGTGTTTATCATCGTCGGCAAGCTCAAAACCGGCCGGGCAGGTGCACTGGTATCCACCGTAAGCATTTTCGCAGTAATCGCATCCATGATCTTGTTCTTCACATTCGTTTATATCTGTAACGAAGAAAAATGGGTAAATGGTACTATTTGCCTTCTGATCTCTATTTCTCATCCTTGTCCTCACAACGATTGCTTGCGACAGTAGAAAACAAGAGCTTAGAACTTATTAATCCCAATGGATGGATTGGTTTGTAGTTTGCTCGATTCGAATACGCCTGAAAGCATGCAAATTTCATTCTATCCATTAGAGAAGGACCATCATTCAGATAATTCGTACTTCCATCCATGATAATTTTCACAACAATATTCGGCAAATAATTAATTGCGACTAGGTGAATTTTACCAATTCTACAAGATTCGTTTAAAATAAAGCTTCCACACATATTGCACGCCATCCCGGTAAGCATCCGATGTCTATGCATCCAATCCATCCGCTAGCATTAATGGTAAAATGATTATCCCGCCATATCTCTGCTCGTCTCTTTGTTGGTTATCAAACAACTCTAGCGACTACAGACTGCATAATACCTGAACATATGTTACCCCAAAACGATCTCGCAAAAGCGTGCTACAACACCAAATCTGCTGCTCACCGGAAAAACCAGCTTACTCGAGCCGACCGCCAGAGCACACACACACACGTGTGTCGCCCGAATGTAGAACAACCCCAGCGTACAAGGCGTAATCAACGAACAAATTACGAGCCATGATTAACAACGAAGCGGTGCAAAAGTATTGGGGCCTCTGGCGGTGGTTTGCCCAGTTGCCGGCTCATAATGCCAATAGCGGACGAGGATGGGATCTGTAGCTTAAACATTGTAATAACGATCAAATCCGCTCTGGCTGCGGTGCCACACAATGAACGCTTGTACACGAAAATCTGCTGTCTAGCTACCGGAACACACCAGCCCATGTTGTAGGCCCAAACACACACGCACACGCACACGGTCGCGAAAAGTGTCCCCAAAAGCACTAGTCGACACACCAGTTTGCCACATGGCGTAGATTCGTTTACGCGTGGTACAATATTTTTCCCAGCCCACAGCCAGCACTCTCAGCTGTGTGGTAGCTTGTTTCGCTTCGGAGTACATCACGGTGGCACGCGCTTTTGTGCGGTTGGTTCATCTTCCACCGCAGGATGCTTCCCGTCTGCACCTTAACTAACCGACTTTCTACAATATTCAATTAACGGGGCTGTAGTTCGCATGAATCCACGCGCACATGTGCCTCCGATAAACGGGATATTTCAAAGCAAAAAGCCCAACGACAAGCGTTTTATGCTCATCAAGTAGGCAGGCAGGCAGGCTGGCTGGCTGGCTGGTTGGCTAGCAATGCGAACGAGTCGTGTGCGCACTGCTCCGGCAGATGGCAAGCTGTGGGCAGCCCAACTCATTCCACCCCAAGGAGGACGATGATGAGCTAGTAGTACCGGCTGGCTGTGGCCTGGCCGGGAACTATTTGCATAAATAGAGAGCGCGAGCGATTGTGTGTGTGTGCATGTGTATGAGTGTGTGGTTTTATTGGGTTTAGTGTTGTTGCGGCAAGTATTTACCAGTAGCGAGCTAATCGAAAACGCTAACTAACATGTCGGCGCAACTTTTGCCAGCGATGACGGTGGTCGCGTAAAATACACCGTACACTCTGCCAGCATGGTAAAAAATGTGACATTTTGTTGGATTACATTTTTTAATTAAAACATTGTTGCAAACAGATTTTTAAACTCATGGTATTTGAATGCCTGATCATAATTACTTGCGTCTGCACGTTAGGTGATGTTGCTGTTGCAATTTTCGTTGATTTCTCAGCTGACATTTCATGCAAACAGACAATAAAGCGCTGTGTTTGGTGTGCTTGAATTTATTATGCTTAGGTAAGCAAACAACGATTTAATAACCCATAACTTTCATCCCCGTAGAGCGTGTAAAATAAATGCTTCTAAGCGCACTGTAACCGATCCAAACATGATCGCTTGCTTCCAGATGGTGTAGTGAAGCTTGTCAAGTTGGAATATTATTTATTCTACTTATTCAATTAACAAATGTCTGCCTAAAATGTCTGAAAGCTAAATAATGTATGTAGCTTAGAAATAATATTAAGGGAAATATAAGGAAGAGGCATCAAGATGACGATAACGTAACAGAGACAACATAGAAATGGTAGTCAAATAGATGCTAAGAGTTATTGAAAGCTACTTGCGCTCTGAGAAGAGGATTATTCTGTCCGTACCGCGTCAGCCTAGTAGGTAAAGAGATATCGGGGAAAGAAGAAAAGGAGCATCAAGGGAATTGGACAGAAGTTCAGCAATAAATGAGGATTGGATGTGAGAATGACGAGTTTGCAGAGATTCAAGGCCTAGTAGACGACAGCGGTACGGGTAAGCGGGAAGAGGGAAGAGGTCATGGGTAGATTGTGGTAGCTCGAAAGAAACCGACGAGTGGCAAGTTTACTAAACTTGCGCTGTACCCACTCTAACCTTGCTTCCGTAGTCACTCCGGCTCGTAGTATTGATGAAGAATATTTTCTTGTATTTCTTCTATAAAATTTATAGAAAAATTCCTTTTTTTAACAATAATTTGCTAAGGATAATCTTCGAAATCATTATTATTGCTATAACTGACGTGCTGGTGAGACTATACTTGTTTCAAAAATGTTTGGCATTCAGTGCTACTGTCAGTGCTACTGTCAAGGAGGAAATTTAAAATAAAATCTTGTAAAATTTGCTGAATTTTTTGTATAAGTTATTACATACATATGCAAACTGGCTCACATTTAACATCACGAGATCACATTTTTCATCTCGATTCAATTTATAATTCGACGGACCACAAGGAACACTCATTAGCGTAAAAGTATGTTGAGAATAACGAATAAAATAACACCTTGCACGCATGACACTTAAATTGTTCACAAACACTTCGTAACACATGGCACATTCGAACGCATGGATCGAGGAATGGATCAAAAGATCCGAAAGTGGTACGCCGATCATCCGCTGAGAGCAAGGGCTGCGCTCGTAAAACACGGATAGGCGCGTAGAGATTGACAGCCGAGCGTATTTACGGGACATTCAACGTTGCCATTTAGCACAAACCGCCACGAACGATCGCCTGGCGTTCAGCATCCTTTCCTGGAGGGGCTGAAGCCTATGCAGCAGGCAGCTGGTCCGGTAGTCTGGGTGATTGTGCCAAAAACGTAGAGCAAAGCGGGAAAAATTTCGCTGAATGGACTCAAGCCGTGCGAGAGGCTGAGGGGCAGCCACCAAACGACGTTAGCGTACTCAAGCACCAAACGAACAAGGGAACAATACAACGTCTTCGCTCAGAATGGGTCACGGATTAATAGCAGAGCCAACAAAACGATCACCATAACGCGTACCGAACATGCAAGAGCATGGTTGTAAACTTTATAGGTGTAAATCGACCGATCACACTCGACCGGCTGAACTTACGTTCACTCAAGTTTGCACCAGGAATTTAGCGGCTCGAGTGAATCTTGGAAAATTGCGTGATCTGCAGAACAGCAAATCGTACGAAACAGTTTTGCATCGTCAGCGTAAAATAGATGGCTGTTAGTTGATAGAATCGTTGAAATGTCATTGATGTAGATGTTGTAAATAGCAGTGGCCCGAGGTTGCTTCCTTGTAATTTAGCTTCAGAAATGCTTCTTTCATGTAAAAGAGTTATGATTCTTTTGATTGGCTACATGGAAGCGATCCACAATACGTATATCGTTTACCGTACCGCTTAAGCGGACCTTCCAGGTCATTAGAACAGAATAGATGACCGAAGTTAATTGTTAAAATCAAAAGGTTTTCTTTAAAACTTTACGAAACGTTGACCTATATGAAAGCAATTACGAATTTATTTTCCTTAACCTCTAGTTTTTAATACAACGTTTCATAAATTCCAACCCTTTTTTCAATTCAACAAAAGCCTTTTCATTTTTACTCCAGTCGTTTACTGTGCATTGCTGTTAGTTGCCACAATCCCGGTTTGTAACCGTTTTTCCAACACCTTACCATTTTGCGGCCTAGAGCAGACAACCATCCCTGTAGGCGTACATCGGAAACGGCCACAAAGTTTTATGACATTGAAAAGAAAGAGGGTGGCTGCATTTATGTTATGACCCGCTTTTCGCGGTCGACTTCCAATCGGCTTACGATATACGCGGATCATTAACATTTTAACAACCTTCTTCCGTCCGCTCTGTCCTCTCTGCGAGAATATTTCACTACCCGGTAAGGTACCGATCGATCGATTTTCCATCCCTTCCAGAACACACCACAAAACTCTTAACTCTTAACTCTTTTATCCGCCAAACACGCCAAAGAAAGTGACTAAAGATGTTTGTTAGCGCATAAAAGCTACAAAGCACTAGGCGTCTCCATTTGCTGGGCTGAAAAAAAAAACATTCTCCCAAAAGCTACGTTGTGGTGTGCGGGGTTTATGTGGTGCGTTGCGAATGAACTTTTGTCGTAAATTTGTTCACCCGCTGTAAAGAAATAACGACCGCAAGACATTGCTATTGGTCGCTGTGGCTGTCGGTGTACGGTAACCAACGATGCGGAAATGTTGTTTAAAGCTCACCGAAAACTTCCGGTGCGGTGACACGCGTCACTAGGAAGCTGCTTCGCTCACTCACCTTCACAAGTGCCTGTTGACGGATTGAATCGAAGCCCTGTATCGCAACCATTCGCCAATGGTGGTAGTTGAACAATGTTTCGCTCGCTGCTTTCTTCCGAACCGGGCCCATCAGTATCATTATCCTCATCGTCATAATCCGGTTCCACTTTCGATGTGCTAATCTCATCGCGACCATCACCTGAAGTTACAACTGGTTGGGTAGGTTCCGGCTCGTGAGACCGCTCGGGGACACCCTCTCCATCATCCTCATTATCCTCCTCTTCCTGCTCCTCATTATCCTCATCTTCTTCGAGATCTTCGTTCCGATCAGCGTCCCGATCTAGCTCCAGTGTCTCCCCGTGATGATGCCTATGAGGGTGTGAAGAACTAACCGGAATTGTCACGTCCGGTGGCGGTTTCGTTTCGCTCTCGTGTTCTGCACTCGTACCATCGTCATCCGCCGTACCGCTTCCGGCGCTTTCCACTGATTGATGAGATTCTTGAGGCAATTCATTTTCGCTCAATCGATTATGCGCATCCGTTCGCTCGCTTTCTTCCTCTTCCTCCGCGTCGATTTCGTCTTCTGGGTCACTTTCATCATTCTTCTCCTCTTCGTCATCGTCCTCATTATTTCTTTGCTCAGTACCAGCCTCAGTGGGTGAAAATGTTTCCTCCAGGCAGCGATAGGAACCGAACGTATTTTCGCACCCATTGGCACATCGTTCGACAATGTCTTCATTTTGACACTCATCAATATCTATCGACCATCGAAGGGATGGTTTTTTGGTGGGAAGGAAAGTTGCTTTTGAATTGTTTCAACTTTTGTGACATTTACTTTTGTGGGCAAAGCTTTTATATTTGATAAGCATAAGCCAAGCCAACGGCGCAAAGCAGATTTGAAAAATAAATGCAAGCATAGTGTGATGTTAAGAAAAGCCTTTCAAGCGTTCTGATGATTGATTGTATTTATTTTTGTTCAATGATGAATTTACTAGCGTTAAGTAAGCAAATACTCCCAAATAATAAATATTTTGAATAAAGAAGTGGTAAATGAGATGGAAGAAATATTGCTTTATTTTGTATAAAATTCATAGCAGCTAAAATTAAATATTGGCAGTGCGTTCTCATTTCTTTTAAATTTAGTTATGATAGACAGAGTTGACAACATGATATTGAGGCCTAATAATTAATAAAGAGTAAAATATATAAATAAATAAATTGCCTCGCTTCATCTACAATAAAAACTGGAGTAAACCTTGTAAATTTCATTGAATCATCGGTCATTCATGAGGAATAATATGAAAAAATTGAAATGAAAGCAAACAACTTGTTGCAGTGACCAGCATATATCACAGAACGTCTTGGATTATCTTTGTGGCTTAACGACTTGGTAGGTCAAGTATCTGCAATATTCCCTTCTTACGATACTTTTAAAAACATTCAAAATTATTATTACCGTGATACTGGATAGCTTTTCTTTACTATTTCCAGTTCCAGTTTCGTTGAGATTCGTACCATGTGAAGCAGCTAAACACTCTGCCTCAAGGCAGTCAGTTCGAAAATGCTTCTGGTGCTGTGGCCAGGATTGATTTGAAATATGAAACTCAATTGAATATTTCAAATTTTATTTTGGATAACGAGTTACTACGTCTTAATGTCTTCTTCTTGGCTTAACGTCCATTTAGGTCACGCCGGCAATCGAATGGCTTCCTAGCCTTGCCGACCCTCCGTAGTTGGAAAGTCACTCCTCACTACGGTGGGAAGGTTCGGATGGGATTTGAAGCCAAATTCTTTTTGATGTTTTTGATAAATTATTAAACTGCAAATCAAATTTACCAGAAACATAATTTCGAAGTGACAATAAACTACAATAACAACCACTAGAATAGTTACACAGATTTTCACTTTATGTAACTATTATTTCCGAAAATTCCTCGAACATGCCTTTTCAATTGAAGGCTTTCCCAAGGTACAACAAAACCTAAGACAACTTTCTTCCGTGCTGTACGAATAAGCGTGCTCCGTTCTGCTCCTATTGTATGCATCAATCAGACGATGAAAGCTCACAAAAGATCATCAACCCTGGCCACTCTTGGCATCCTCTTGGTACCGCATCCCCGTACACGACAAAGCGTGTATTGTTCGGTTGCCATGCATAAGTGTGTACGGGAAATGCATGTTTTCGTCCTGTTTTCCAGCCCATATCAAGCTGCCAAGGCGTGTCGGAATTGAGTTTATTTCCTTCCCGGCAAGGCTTCCACTATCACACCCGATCCGCAACAACGGAGCCTTTTTTTGCCCACATTTTACCGGATTTTTCCAACATGTAGAAAAGTTGTCATTTTTCCAGTTTTTGCGTACCGTGCAATTCCCCTGTTCTGGTGCCTTGCTGCTTTATTCCCTCCCTGTACGTCGCCCACTATGCACAGCCCAGTGTATTTCAGGCGGAAAATTATAAGTATAAATAATAATAGAGTGGCTTCGTATCGGAGTGCATCTTCCAAACGCAACGAGCTGTAGCTTTGGAAGAAAAACGAACGAAAAGAGAAAAAAAGCAGCACTGAAAGAAAGTTCATAAAATTTCTCTTGTTGGCCTTTCTCCGTTCCGGTACAGTGCGTCAACAAAGTTTTCTTCTTTTTCCCGCCCGCATACTGGTGATGAGGTGGGCGAGCAGAACGAAATCACAACTCCACAATGGCAAAAGGCGAAGACAGCAGACGGTACCGAAAGCTCCACAAATATGGCACACAACGGAGCACAGAGCAGAACACAAGCCGAGAAACCGTCGTTCTTGTCAGATGCCGACGATAATGCGGATGAGTCCGGGTACGGACGCACGCTATGATGATGGCTCGAGCAAAAGGGTACAGACACAGCCAATATCCTAATACAGTGTGAAGCGACCGAAGAAAGTAAAAAAAGAGAAAAGTTCCCGAAAAGCCCAAATCTAAAACTGCGCACCCTATGCCTCCTCCACCCTAGGACTCCGGCAAATCATCTGATGGCGGCTGGTTGTTTTGAGACTTTTTGAGAAAATATTTTCATAATCCACCCTGACTGTGAGTGTGTGTATCGTTTCGGCAGCACCGGTCCACAAACTTAAACCACAAAATGGCGCACGAGAGGCCTGGGAAGTGTGGAACCGGTGGAGCACTACTTCACTCCCGGACACCCGTATTCGTTCGTCAACGGTAAGGTTGATGAAGCAGCTACGACGTCAGGCATCCACCAAATTGAACCACATCCATCCATTCCCACAAGCCAAAAATCGGCCACATAAACACTACAACAACACTGACGACGAAACAATGTTGATGCATCTCGATCATTCCGTCATTCGGTGGTGTTCAACGTTTTGCGCTCGCTTGCTGACCGGACCGAACTGGAAAGGAAAACCTTCCCAAGCCACCCAGACACAACAACAAAATGCGAGCAAAAAAGCGGGAAAAGTTGGAAATCGTTTTGGGAACTCTCGCGCGTTATTTTTCTACTGTTCGCCTCTTCGTTTGCGGTGTGTGTGCTTTTTTTTTGGGCTAAATATATCGTTCTGAGTCAAAAATCAGTTCTCGCAGCTTAATCGCTATTAGTATCCTTTCCAGAAAAACACATCCCAAAGCAAAAAGGAGAAAATAGCAAGGGTGTGGGAAAGTTTCAATGGACCCAACCACGGGTTCGCGGTTGTTTTAGAAGTGATGAAAAATTGAAACGTCAATAAATCAATCCATGAACACTCCATCTACGAAATAAAAACAAAAAACCGGTAAATGTGCTCCAAAGAAAATGGTTTTGATTAAAAAAAGAGCACTTAAAAAAACATGAAATAAATCAATTTGCTACAATTTGTTTCTTGTCGTGTTCTCTTCATTGGCTACTATCAGAGTTTTCATCTTTCAAACAGTTTTGGTAGTATTATAAGTTTTTTAAATGTTTTTTCTGCTTTGAATTATTTTATAAAAATCTTTTTTGTAGTACTATTATAGTATTTCGATTAAGTTTTCTTCACTTATTTTAATGAGTTTAATAAAATCGGCGGCAGAGGAAGGATGAAAATGTTCTACATAAAAATGAGTCTTAAAGCCGTGTTAAATTATCGTATTGTTTTTTAAAAAGTTATGCAAGAAAATTGGTCCAATAGGTGTGACCAATTTTATGTGTTTCTTCTCCATTTTTAGCTCTACAACCATGGGAGGTATTGGCTTGCCAGCACTAACATCTCTTGATTTCGTTTCATCTGTAGCTTAACAGTCAGTCCTGCGTATGGAGAGGCAGTGAAAATCGGCGTTGCTGCCTCCTCCGCTATTGATCCTCCTGTATCAGCATTTACTTAAATACTATTGCAATAAAATGTTTACATTTAAAATAATTCAAGTATTGCATAAATCAAGAGGAACAACCAAGTAAAATGCTTTAACAATAGAAGTTTAAAAAAAACAGTACCTTCCAAGAAGCGCAGATCCTGCTAGAAACCCAATTAAAATTCCTATTAAAAACTCCATTAAAAATGTCAATGCGTCAAACTGACGTCAACTTATTCAGGCTTGTTAAAGGTGATGTACTAGCATCGAATGTAAGAATTCTCGGAAATACAGAAGGATTACCATTATGATATTCATTCAGAGCAGTTCTGTTTCCGATAGTTCTAATTTCGGACAGCTTTCCGTAATGAAAATAGCAGCAGGCTGGCCTCAAAATGAATTGAATTTTAAACACTTTCCCTAATAATACTTTAAATAGTTTCCCCTTTCAACGAGCTATGTCTATCAGCCAGCAAGCTTATCCGAGGTAAGGTGATGATTTGATGAAAGTTTTCCCTTCAACTACTCATTTCCCTCAACTCCATGTTGAAACGAAGCACCGGCAAAGGAAGCGATCCTGCCAGCGCCGGATGTCTCGCTGCCACTTTAGTAGACGTATCGATACGGTACGAACACGGTACGAAGGGTTCGACAAAGTTTTCCCCAAAACGATCGATAGTACGAGCTTTCGATGAGCCAAGAAGGCTTGGTTCGGTTGATTCGGATAATTTATAACTTTCAAATGCAAATTTCAAACGGATGAGCAAACCAGATCGACCATTCGACGCAAGACGAAATGACTTTAAACACGTTCCACGTGTCATGGTACCCTTGCCGTGCCAAGGTACAGGAACCAATGCGGCCGGATGCGTTTCTCCAAAAACAAAACAAAAAAAAAATGATATCGCAATCTCCCGATGGTACTCAAGGGAACCCGCCACTCGACGTACCGAGACGCAAAGACAAATTCTGAAACAAACTGTACCGGGTTGCCTACCTTCGCACGTTTTCCAGTCCGCACCGAGTCGCAACCCATCCGGGCAGAGGCAGAAGACGCGCCCAAGCGTTGAAAGGCATCGGTGAGAACAACCGCCATGGTTTTTCTCCTTTGCACACTCCCCATCGTCCTCGCAGCTGTGCCCATCCGCTGCCAACCGTGTACCGGGCAAACCTTCGCACCCGCAACTGTAGTTGCCCCAACGATTTTCGCACGTATCCTGGCACGGACCGTGCCCATTTCGCAACAGGCACTCGTTGACGTCTTGCTTGCGCAATGGGCAGTGGGGTTGGGTGTGGGTTAATGTTTTAGACATTCCCATGCGAGTGGGTCGTGAGTTCGTAAGGAAGCGTGTGTGCATGATTGGTGCGAGGCAGAATGCGTGGTGGTGGTGGTGGTGGTGGTTGGTACATTGAATAGTTGTGATGACGTTGGAAGAGAGAAAGAGAGTAGAAAAGAGAATGATAAATTGAGTCGTTAGAAATGATCAAAACACTTTCTACTAACTCGTACCATTCCGAGTGGCCAAGCGATAGTACAAAAGATCTACTCCCTTACTCCCTTGAAATATTTACTTTGCAAACAATTTTACCAAACATTTCATTTGAATTATTACTGTTTTAAGGATATTTCTATTCTGCTTCAAAAGTTCTACCACAAGCTACAAATAGTGCAAAATATTGATGAAAAAAGAAACATCTTCTTGCACTAATGTTTGAAAATTCGATACGTGCGAAGCATATTGCATACCTTACGGCGTTTTGCACTTTGGATTGCATACTTTAATTATTTTATCCTAGAAATTGGATTTAGTTTTTCTTTATATAAATATATTCAAATTTAGTTCGAACTCCAGGGTGTCGGGTGGTTATTACAAGTCTAAGCACTGCCACCAATCAATTAATTCTTACTTACACATACTTTCTGTGCAAAAAAAAAAAAAAATAGATCCTCCCTCAAGCATACGTGGCACAGCTTGCAGCGTATAATTAAATCTCATTTAAGGCATCGCCATGCATCGCTGAGTAGAAAAGAAAGAAAAAAGCTAGGCTTCACCACACTCGTGTGCCCACCGGTGCGATGATAATTTTAAGCCGCCTGTCCTTGATGTTGGTTACAACCGGAATCATATACCTTTCAAGAAATGACACTTGTCGATTCGCAACCGTATGAAACTGTTGCATCCATGTACGCTCAAAAGGGCTTGATCCATCATCCGGCTGAGGCTACATTGAAGTATTCCTGCTAGCTAGCGAGCTGCCCTACATTTTCCCTTATAAAGTGCATTTTTTCCGTTACGTTACATCCAGCTTCTAACCACACGCGTGGGAACTGACCCGAAACGAACCATCGTTTAGTTTATTACAAGCACCACTAATGAGCAGAATGTATCCTAATTCTGAGACACACACACACACCGACATATGGATGCGTGTGTGCGGCATTGAGACAAAGTTGTGTAACGATGGGAAGATGTAAGTGCATCATTTACGAAATTGTTTCCAGTTGAAAACATTGTTATTTCATACAGCTTGTTTTTAATGACTCTTCTCGGGGAGATGGAAAACAGAGAGCTTTGCCGCTATTTTCGCTTTCGATCTCGATGCTGTGAGGCTAAGCCTTTCAGTTCCCTTTCCCTTGCATACGCTAAGCTTTTCATAAGAAATGAGGTTTTCTTTGCAATTAAACCTCTTTTTTTCTTTCACTGTATGTAAAGTATCACTTTTCGAAAAAGGACTCGCTTATGTAACACCGTGGAGCCCCAAGGAAAGTGAGGAGAAAGGCTTTGTTTTTAAAGTCCATCTTTTTTCTTACAATTTGTCACCAGGTTTCTAAAGTCCTTCAGAGTCCTTCCCCCTTGTGGGGATATGTATGAAGAAAGCTAGTATACTATAGAAACAACAAACAACAACGAGCAGCACCACCACCACATGATTAAGGATTCCGGCCTGCTCACCGCATCAAGGATAATCTGGAGCAATTACTTAACATCGCCATCGCCAACTGTGCGCAATAAGTGCTGTGGAAACTTTTCCTACCAGCATCGTACCGCATAACGGGTTTGTTTTCGCTTGCTTCTGTGAGATTCTCGTTGTTTTTTCTTTTGTGTTGTAGGATATATTCATATGAAAAGGATTTGCTTTTCAGAAACTGCTCGTGGTGTTCATTATATCCTTTATATCTTGTTTGATTTTTCTCCTTTTTGTTCTTGTTTGATGGTTTTTTTTCCCACACAACTTTGAGGAACATGCAAAAGGATAATGAGGCCGGAATGTTTCACGCTTTAATATCCTAATTGAGTCGATGGCTTTCGGAAGGAAGGAAAGCCACGTTTGTGAGTTCAATTTATTAAAATGATATTTGATGCTTGTATCGGACTGATGGTTAGTGTGTTAACTTTTATTATAACTTATCTGCAAGGCAGATTTACCTGTTTCACATGCCATTCATTACGTCGTTCTTTATGCTTGCGATGAAGTTAAAACGACAAGAGCATGAATCAAACGCCTTGGCTTATTTCTGTCCTGCTTTATAGTTAACAAAATCTGGAACCATCTAGCAAGACACATTGCTGGAAAATACAGTATTTTCGTTACATAGGCTACCAAAACTAGCTACGTGAGTCCGCCGATATCGTCCATCCGATAGCATGTAACTGATGTTCAAATTATTTGCTACTACCGTCAATGAGTGGTTCGACATTACGGCGTAGAGTCATCATAATCACAACAAATTAAAACAAATACCTCAGTCAGTGAGTGAATATCGAATTTATCTTTTCCGGTATTCTTAAGTAACAACATAAATTTAATTTGTGGCGTAAAAGATAACGAATACTCAATTACGTTCGAGTCTAAAATCGGTGAGTATTTCTGAGTTAGAGGAAATTTGAGGTTTTCCAACAAGTAATACAATTTCCTCCTCCAAGATTGCGATATCATACGACATTCCCCAATAAAGATAGTATATGAAGCAGTGTTATTGCCACAGATTTGTTGCAAAACTGCTTCCCTTAAACACTCGCTTGACAAAGCGATTTAATTAAGAGATAAATTAATTCCAATGTTTAACATCAATTGACCACAACATCCTCCATTCACCTGAATCCTTTCTAAGTGAGTAAAAAAAATCGCCATATTTTTCTGGTAAATGGTGAAGATTTGCATCTGCATCTCTATGTAAATGGAAACTACCACCGAGTCCGAGTCCGTTCAATAAAATATTCACCACCGTCCGGACGAACGTTCTTTTATCGCCATTGGCACCACTTAGCTTCATTGGACGGTTGGAATGGATGGGAAACTGTGTTGGCAATATAAGCGAACCTGGTGATTTCATGTATGAAAAGCAATTTACAACCAGTGGACCCGACCGACCGTTCCCTTGTGCCCCGAGAATTGGTGCCAGAACCCGAGATTAACTCGCTTTCGCTCCATTTCGCTCGATGGTCTGTGCTGCTGTGCGCGTTTGCACCAAACCCATCAGGAGGTGGTTGGGCAAAATGAAAGTGTGAAAATTCTGCACATTCTCAAGCACCAGCGTATCAAGCTCGTGATAAAATAGTATCACGAGCATGGCGCCATTTTTTTACACAGCAACCGAAGTACGCTAGAGTACGCCGGAAGCGACGAAACGCTGGGAAAACCCCATTTCCGTGACAACCTTGGGCAGGAACGGTTCCTGGAAGGTTTTGGGTGCAAGCAATGGAAAGGAAGGGGAAGAAACCACGCTCGCTTCTTAATGAAAAGAAAGCTTGGGATGGGAGCACAAGCTGCAAAAAGATGGCCGAAAAACTTTCTGCCAAGAATCGTGCGGGCTCTCCTTACGGATGAATAAGGCAAGAAACGTACAAAAGCTTTGTAACCGTGTTTCAATGTTTGATGAAATCAACCCTATTCAGGCATGCTGTGCTGTCCTCCGCATCACGGCCTTTACCGCCGGTTGTGGGCGGGAAGCTTTTGTATGCGCGAAAAGGTAGCGCGCAAACGCTTGCAGGTAAGAAAAATGCAAGCAAAATGATAGGGGAATTTCATTCATTTTCGTAATTAAGCGTATTTGCTCTCATTAGCGGCACACAATACGGTTGTAGGGTTGGTTGGTTGGGTTTTGCTGGTGGCTTTTGCCTCGGCTTTGTGTGCGTTGCACAAGGCAAGCCCTCGGAAGGCTTTGCGTACATATTATTAGCACGTGCCGTGATGATGAGCGACTGATGAGACGCAATGGTTTGGCTAAGGTTAACACAAGCGCTCATGGGGAATTAAACCCAAAAAAAAAAAACGGAACCTCTTCTTCTGCTTGATGCGTACTTTTCCTGAATCCATTGTGCTAAAGTAGGATTGAAAGAGTTTGATGGTGGCTTATCGCAGATTGAAAGCGTGGAAAGTTTTGGGAAGTATTGTGAAGTATGTCTTATCACACCCGGATAGTTCTTCTTTTTCGTTTTTCGTGTATTGCTATAAAGCATTCCATGAAATTAGTGGAAGTTATCGAATGGGAAGTAAATTTTACAGCTCAAAACTTTTCTCTTCTTCAAAGTATTAATATTTAATATATTGTATCATTTTTCCGAGCGGCCATTTTGGGAATAATGGAACTATTTTCTCTACACAAAAATCAAATTTCATAACTATTCTTATCTGCAAGAAAACTTTGTTAGCAAGTGAAAAGTTCATGGCAGCCTGGCCAGTGATGCAATAGGTAACAACATTTTCTTCTCTCTACCAAAGCCAAACCATTGTGACACTGTACTGACCTGTAAACCTGATACAAGATACTATAAATTCACCAACAAGTGCATCAACCCACCGCACAGTACAGTACGAAACGGTATAGAATGGTGCAGAATAAAGGTATTCACCATAATTTAACACTACCGGGCTTGACTGAACTGACCTCGCTGACTGCCCCCGGGGGGAAAACGGTAATGGACACGATAGTTTCCCTTAAGAAAAGCTCATTTTGCTCGGTATAGGTCACCTCTTCCGTATAGTGGTGTGCGACCAAAGTTCAGTTCCGTTCCGTTCCGGCCAGATCATTTGAGCCAGAGCTCTCGAGAAAACTAATGGCCAAAGAACCCAAGAACGTAACCGGAGTGTGTTGATCCCATTTCCTGGCAAAGTCCGGATAGAGGGAGGGATACTTTTCATCGCTGGATTATCTACAATTACGTTTCATTTAGCTACCAGGATCTGTTCGGCTTTGGGTGGTAGGAAAATGCAAAGGATTGACTTTTTTTCTTCTTCTAGTTGGTTATCTACTTTTCCATTTCACTTATACTCGCACTCCACTCAGCAGCAGTGAGTGCGTCCGGTTTGTAACAGTGTTTAATGGAAGTCACTTGTTTATTTACACCACACTGGATCATGACGCTTACACAGTAGGGTCGTTTGTTTACTTTTTTACAATAATGAACCATTTTAAAATGATACTAATGGAAACGCTCATCGGAAAGTGTACTAAACTAAACAATACTTTTAGAAGTGTTTTACCCAGAACTGTACAGTAACCATCCAACCAACGTCACAACTTTCCCTTCTTTAATTTCTGCAATACGACATTCAAGCACACAAGTAATAGTTTATCGTTTCATAGGGAGCTACTTCGGTGAATCTTGCCTGTTTAACCCCCATTCTTATGGGAAAGTTCCTTGACTGTTTCCCGACTAGGTCGGTGAAACGGTTGAAGGTACAAATCTGCAACTTAAAAGGCAATATTTAATAGTCAAGACGTCTGTTGCTCTTAAAGTCGCACTCTTGATAGCTCGCCATCGCAAGAGACAGGATGATACGGTGAGTGGCAGAAGATAATTTAAATTATATTAACCTTCCCGGTTAGACATGGTTACCGTTGACGAGCGCAAGGAAAGTGAAGTTTTCCTGAAATGGAGTGAAAGTGAAGCGTGTTCACGCAAGGCAAGTGTCTGGGCGGGAATACGAACACGTTGCTAATGAATTGAACGAATGATAAAATACTTAAAGTATCTACGAAACATGTCTATTTGTCATATTTGTAGCAAAAGAACAAGTTTTGTGATAATGTGGCGATCAGCATTTGCATTACATACTGAATGTTCTTTTGTGTTTTGCGGATTGCATACTTTCGTTAAAAAATATAACACCCCTCAAGGTATGCAATTTTTTTAAATACTTCAAAGGAGAACACGTTGGCACCATCAACTACGCTTCTGTAATTTATTTTTTAATAGATTAAATTCCAAATGAAAAAGCATACCTCAGCAGCCCTGTTAGTAGATCAAATCCATTTAAAATAGATATTACAAGATAGAAAAGGCTCTCTCACTCTCTCGCTCTCTCTCTAAAAGGTAATTTCTAGTACAATGTTACACGGCTAATTAAGCATCAATACCCACGGCTGACAATTTGCGGTCTCTTCCACCGTTTCTATTGTAATGAGATAGGGAAAGCTGAGTGCAATTATACTTTGGCCATGCAAAAGCGAGCGAAATGGTGCATCAAAGCAATAGTGCAACCGTTGGCTAAGCTTCTACGTGTAGTATACTTACCGATGCAGGTGTGCCCATTCAGTGTGTCGATTTGCAGTCCTGGCTCGCAACTGCACTCGTACGATCCGGGTTTATTGATGCATGTCTGCTCACAACCGCCATTATTTTCCACACATTCGTCGATGTCTAGAAAAAAAAGTACGTATCATAAAGTTAGAATTAAATTTAATACTATTATTGCACGAGCTGAATGCAACGTACGAACATTTAACTTTCAAGATAAAATACAATAATGGAAATAAGTACCATAAATGGGGATGTGTGTAACACACCCGGAAATAGCTATTTCACAACTCACTCAAAAGCCTTCCCGAAAAAATGAGTCAAAAATTCCAAAAATCAACCATCCGTTAAGCGGAATGATCCGCAAAACAAACCGGGAACCGGAACACACTTTCAAATCGCTATCGTTACTCTGGGGTGTCACGGAGATGGGTTTCAAGTTTCGGTCAAAATTGAATCAATAAATATGCTCAATTTGGCTTGCTCTCCTGCTCAACTATACAAACAAACCCGAAACAATTCTCTCTCCCGGTCTTCGTGCGACACTGACTTCTATAGCGTGCAAAAGTGGAAGCTACGCCTAGGGGCCTTTTTTCAATGTTCCGTTGCGGTTCTTGTTCTACTATTTTACTTTTTCTTTTGTTCTTTCAACCCACCATGCGATCGGTAGTAGCTCCGGGGAAACCATATTTAATGACCCACCTTCCAGAAGATTAATTCTTCGACCAACAAGCGGCAGAAAGCATGCCGCAAAAACACACACTCACACAGAAAAGGGTACAAAATGAGTTGACCAAGTTAAACTGCTACTGCTCCTGCTGCTGCTGCTGAGGTAGTCACGATCGATCGAGGTGCCTGGATGTTGGCGGAAACATTGCCGTAATGTTAAGCGATCAGTTTTTTTTAAAGGCCTCTGTGGCTACCGGCCACATCGTAGGTGGGTAGCTAATTGATGACACATCGTTTATGCAAATCCGACCGTTATTATCTGTCATTAAACATTTTGTTAATTCGTTTCCAGCCCCCAAACGCCCGGTGACGTTTATCGAAAATGATCGAAAATTAAGTGTTGAAAATTGGGACAGTTTCGACAAGGGAAGTTGCTGCGAGGGGCCGACTGCCAGCATAAGGTGGTAACAACCAAAACAAACTAAGGATTAAATCATAACACGTTTCGACGGTGGGTAAATTAGGCAGTGTGATTGGACACTAGTGTCCGTTGGGCCAGTCTACTACAACCGTCGTGACAGGTGTGACGCCATGTTTAACGCCAACTGTCAAATGGTTGCGTGTGGGGTGCGTGCGCGCGCGCGTGCTGACAATTAATCAGCCGTCGTTTCAAATGCATTCTTGACTTGCGCCACCCAACTGTTGTCTATACAAACAAAAAAACGACCAACTAGCCCGGGTTGACGGTTTCTGGTTCAAAAATATGAGCGCGTCGGCGTCCTAATCCTGCAATTAGAGCCGTTGAGCGACAGTGCGATGGTGGGCGCTGGTTATTGTATACGTTTTTAGGAACCGGAGCGCCCCAAGCAACGGGATACCTTCGGAAATGAGAAATCTAGTGGATATTTAAGAAGCGGGTGTTTTATTCGTTTTTGTTTTGAAAAGGATAGATTAAATTTATTCGCCTAGATAAATACTCCCTAAATAAAGTACAAGATTTTGACTTAGTTCAGGTTCTCACATGGCTTATTTTGACTGAATGCAAGTGGAACCAAATATCATAAAGTTAAGCTTAATTGGCTAAACTTTGATGTATCTTTCTGCTTGGAAATAATAGAAGAACTGTGTAAAGAGCACATATAACATTGGCACGTCGAAGGTGTCTTGAATTGATTGATTGAGTTGAATTGATGTCAGTATGTTCTTTCTAAGCACGTTAGGTTAAAGTGTAATGAGGCATGAAACAGAGTATCCGGGAGATTTTTTACGTATTCCTATATGTTTTGAGTTGGTTTTTATTCGAGAGTTTTTTTAAAGGTTGTTCAAATATTTTGCCTTTTTTGAATAATTATTTACAATTTGCTAGATTTTTTTTGCCTCAATTGATGATGACAAAAACCAATTGAAATTACACGTTTTGCTTTATTTATTTCATATTGTTTTAAACTCTTTTAATATATTTTCAACTCCACCAAAAATTCCAGCTTGTTTTAAAACCTCCAGCAAACCTTTTTATAAGATTTCTAGATTGTTTCGTCATAAACAAATGTGTTTTTTAGAAAAGAAAACAGTTTTTCAAAATAAATTATTATCAAAAACATCATAGAACCCTTTAAATCCTGAGGCATAAAAACAAATATATATGAGAAACCATCATTAAACTTACGGGACTTTAGCGAAAATATTGTTTAAAAAATCTGTGATAAAGCATCAATAATCCTCGGGATACCCTGTAAAGAAAATATCTCGCGGCTTTCGAATGACATGGAAGGCTAGGCTGTGCTTGCTATCGGAATCATTCCTAGAAATTATGCTTCCCCAGACATGAGCTTTTTCTCTATGCTGTGTAAATTGGTTTCATTCGAAGAACTCAAACTTATTTAACAGAAACATCAGACTGATTATCTTTAAAAACATCAAAATTTTGCTGTTTTTCAGATGATTTCTTGTCTCTTTAATTATGAGCTGACGTCTCAAATTTATAGCAAATTTAACGTTAAACTCTGTACTGGTTAATTAAAATTTAATTAAACCATATGCTCATCAAAAGGATGAAGACGCACTGTACTACTTTTGACACGCGTCTAAACATCAAGCGCTCCAAATTAAATTATCCCACTCATCAAGGCCTCAATCTGTGAGCAATTACGAAAAAGTCAATCATCTGACAAGAGCCATAGAGGTACGGTTACCGATTTCCGTTCGGTTGAGGTCCCTATCCCCCTTGCAATACGGCTAGGCCTTTCTATCGGAATATAAAAAATCCCCATCCCTGTTGTACAAATGTTTCCCAACATATTTTATTTCCCCACAAACCCTCCTAATCTATCCCCACCAAAACCATCTCTATCATCCCCCACGGTAGCAAAAGACACAGAACCACAGACCGATCGACCTGTCAGCATGTTCACAATCGGACATCCGAAAGACTGGTAAATTTGTATCGCCCTTCGAGAAGAAAACAAACTCCGAGAAGAAAAAGCGAAAAATGGCCCCGATCGAAACTCATTTCACCGTCCATTTCCATCACCCTTTTTAGACAGCGGCACGGCGGGCATCCCGAACACCATGGCGAGCATAATATTAACATCCCCAACAAACCTGCACCGTAATTTGTCACCGGGAATTAACTTCTCCTCTGATTGGACTGCTCGGATATCGTGCGGAACCAAGAGGTGCTGTCGCCTTTCGGGCGGAATCCTTAAGCCCCTGCGCTGACAACACACAAACACTTTCCCACTTGAGCTGCTTGTTGAAATTGCATTGCGTCTCTAGTCCCAAGGAGGTTTTGAATGCAACTCCACCGACTCCTGCCCACTCGTCGATTTTTCTCAATTTCTCCGAGTGCACACGGAGAGCAGCAGCAAGAAATGTCCATCTATATTTAGCCAATTGAGCCGTTGTTGCACAGGTTCCCCATTGAGCTATCGATACATCTGTTCGGCAAACAAATTACACTCACCGTGACAGGTTCTTCCATCACGCACATCCAGCAGAAATCCCCGGTAGCAGCTACACTCGACCACCGGTTCCACCTCGTTGCCGTGATAAATCATTCGACATTCGTGATCGCACCCGCCCCGATCGGGACCACAAGCCGCCACAACTGGCTGTGGAGTTGTCACCACCGGCGATACCACGGACGCGGTTGACGAGGGTTCTTGGCGATCGTCTACTTTGTGAGTCTCTTGACGATCATCTTCTTCGTCATCATCATCGCCGTCGCCTTCTTCTTGCCCTTCGTCGACGTCTTCCGCATCGTCTTCCTCCTTATCGTCGCTTTCCTGGTGATCTGTTGTCGATCGATGTTGATGAGTTTCAGGTTCAACCTCTAGGACGGACAAATTATCTGGCTGGTTCGGTTCCGTTGGTTCTGGTGTCGTGTGTGGGTTTACGGACGTTGATGCAGTCGTTGGTTGTTCTGTCGTTGTTGTCGTTGATGGTTCGGTTGTAGTAGTAGTTGTTGTTGTTGACTCGGTAGTGGAAGTCGTTGTTGTCGGCGGCAGCGTTGCCGTTGTTGCTGTTGTTCGCTCGTGAACTTTCCCATCACGTTCGGATGGTTGTTCAGAGCCTTCGTCTCCCTCTTCTTCATAATCTGAAAGGTAATTTGAAAAACAAATCTCAAATTAAAAGGCAAAATATATATTTTACTAAACAATCACTCACAAAACAATGGATCTCATTCTATAGGGAATCCCTATCTGCGGAAGCGAGTTGTTTCCCCATTTTCTGACACTAAATTCATCATATCAAGCAAAAGCGAGACGAAACCAAAATGCTTGCTCCAGCTTATCGTTTGCTCACCATGCTTTTGCAAATATTCTTTTCCCAACTGCTAACCATCGTAAATATGTGACGGGTTTCGCTGCTGTTGCTAATGAAACATTCAACGCATTACATTCCTTTCCACGTCCATGCAACCGGCGTGACTTAGCGCATCCAATAAACAACAAAAACAGCTGTTTCAGCGCAAAAATACCAGCCAACAACGATCTAACATAACATTCCCGGTCCATAGACAATGCATGCATCCAACACACATCCAAACGAGCATGGCCCAAAACGTTCTACAAAAGGATGTAGAGCAAGATTTCATCCCTATCTTACCGATGGCAATGTGTTAGTAGCGCGCGCGCGCGTGTGTATGTTTGTTTCTACGACCGAGTGCTAGGTGTTTTTGGGTGCGAAGATAGATGAGCAGAAAAATATAGGTGAAAACGAATTCCACCCAAGAAAGAAAAAAAAGACCTGCCCTGGAATAACAGATCATCGCTCGGAGGGCACATTTGCGATGGATTCATTCACGCTCCATTCGTTCGTTTCGTTTTGCGGTGTGAAACCAAAAGGAAACGTGCTGGCAAGAGACATGTATTGGCACAAGCATAAGATCCACCCACCAACATGGGACCAGAGCGCTCACACGCTCACGATCCGGGTGTATGTGTGGGTTTGGTGTTCGGATAAGGAACGAATTTATGCTACTAATATCTTGGTAGCATCACCACGGGACATAAATTACACGTTTTACCTGTCACATTCGCCACATAGCGAGCCATTTCGAGAAGCTGAATGTAACAAGAAGTCAACGGAAATAAAATAAACAGACACAAATACCGAAACTCCCCCGAAACGCAGATGTCTGGCCTGGCTGCATGATTTAATGATTGGTACAAAACCACACGGTGTGTGTTTCGAATATCGACTACACTGAATCGTTCATGATTTTGTGTGTTGTTTCTTGTCTTTGGAGTCTTTTTGGAAATTATTTTCCTTCATTTTTTAAGGAATAAACAAGATTCTCTTCTCTAGAGTGAATAGCTTGTAGTACCAACGAGAAAATAACGTACTTTTGAAGCTTCACAAATTAAATTCTTTTTCCTTCCCAAAAGCCCAACTTTCACCTCACTTTCGCGCCTATGGACTCGAAAAAAAAACTTCAAACATTGTACCCACATTTTACCGCCCGTTCCATAAACCAAATCATCGATACAGATCGGACGCCAATGCCTTTTCCATTTCACAAATAGAGTACTTAAGAGATAATATTGATCTCGAGGTTCGAAATTGACCAACTAATCGATCCGTGTCCGTAGCCGCGCGTAGCACAACACACGGAAAGCGAACGGACTGTGCCAACAATCGGATAAAGACGGATGAGAAAATCAGGTGCTTTCTGTGCTCTCCATCAAACACCAAGCAACGCCATTTCAATGAAAATCGTGACCGTCCCATACAGACGGGCAAAGATTTTCACGATTAAATGGTGCCGTTCTTTCGACTTGTTCGCCTTCGGTTTTGTGTGTTCGGAGGAAAGGTCAGACTGCTCGTTCTTCATTGCATTAGCGGATGGAACGTAGTGTGTTGTTCAAATAGACGCTTGCCATCCTAGCGTGCCTGATCGTTATCCAATCAAGCTGGAGCTATGATGCTTCAGATTCGAATTCTGATTCGAATTTGATGCTTTAAAGTGGCTGCCTATTGATATTACTTTCAACATGCTTAGCTTCAACCATAGTACATCAAAGAATTGCAATAAATTTATTAAAATAAAATTTGAAAAATATTAATTATATGTCGTGAAAATTAACAAAAAAAAATGCATACATTTAGGCGTATTCGCATGCGTATTCATTTTGTTGGAAAATTTATCTAAATTAACATTATTTACAAAACAAAAAAGTTCTGAGTTTGTAATTTAAAACTCATTGTTCCTTAGTAAAAGCATATCGTTCACCTTCCTCCATAGAAATAATTAAAAAGTAAAACAAACCGACCTGTCACTGCAAAAGTTTCTCTCATCGCACTGGGAACCGTACCACCTGCTACAATGCACTAGCACTAGACAATTCTTACCTTCCTCTTCCTCCTCTTCCTCCTCCTCCTCCTCTTCCTCGCCCTCCTCATCGTCCTCCGAGCCGGAACGGGTGGAGATACATTCCGGTCGCTTACCGATCCACTTCCTTCCGCTACAGTAGAGCCGATCATGCTCCGGTGGCTGCAGCTCGTAATAATCGTCACACTCGTAGTACGCCACCAGGAAAATGTTGCCATTTTTCTTCCGCCTAAGAGTAAGCACAAAGCTCCATCACCTTGACCGTCCGTTGAACGAGACATCTGCCAAAGGACACTTACCTGTTGTATTTCACCACATAGCCATTGTCGATCTCGGGCGCCCTTATCAACCCTTGGGCCATACAGGACAGATCCAACCGGGCGGCCAGTTCCGGTTCAAGGTCGGTTTCCTCCTGAATGTTTTGACCCCGCTGACCGGGTTTCCGCTTCTGACCGTTTCCACCGTGCTTGGCTGCCGTTCCGTCGTCCTCATCGTGTGCTTCATCTGCAGAAAGGGAAAGGAAGAGGGAGAAAAAGTTAGATAACAAAACAGGACAAGTGTCGGAGTAAAAACACGGCTAACATTGAAGAGCATAATTTTATGCATCGAACAGACTCCCAGAACTCCCCCCCTGTTAAGGGACATCCTTTCACTTCAAAGCCGGAAGAGGCAGTGCGGGAATGAACAAAAGTTTTACGAAACTACAAAACCCCACATCTGACTGCAAGCAAGCCCAGATCTCCAGTCAACCAGGAACAGTGCCGGACAGTGTTGGCTAGGTATAGTTTTGGTCAACGTATATATGTATCCGACCGAAGGGCCACAGCTGAGCAAAAGATTAATGTATTCATTGTTTTCACTCGCAAGTGTACGGTGGTTGCCTACATGTGGAGATACAATGCTTTCTGACCGAAACTCCGACCCTACATCATCTCGACCACCCCGCACCAGACATGACCCGGGCAAACTTTACGATGTGATGGGTAAAACAGTTCGTTTTTATTTTTTGGTTTGCACAACACACGTTTGCATACGAGTTGGGGGGAGGGGGAGGGGGGGTCTTTTTTTTTGGGGGTTTTGTTGTGGTCCTTTTTTCGCTTCCCCTGTCCCACCAGCGAAACAATGTTGCGTCTCGGTTGCGAGGTAAAAAGGTTCACCCGAAAGGATAAAGTTGAACAGTAAACAATATTCATAACGAAGCGTATGATAAACTGTGCCATTCATCTTGTCCAGTACAGCGGGCATCCCACCTCTGCCGACGCAAATCGAGTGAATGTGCAACCGTGTAATTGGGATTAGAGTTGCTTCCAGTGTAAGCTCGAGAGTGTACTGTCAAAATGGATGGGCGAAGGATCGGTGGTTAGGATCGGGACGGGCGTGGTAAAGCATTGAACTTACAGCTGTAACGGAATGTTTCAATTTTCGTTCGTTTTGCTAGTTCAACATGACGAGCATTGTATGGTAGCTAATAGTTAGTTAGATTGTTTTTTTGGGGGGATGAAAACAAACACCGCCCTTTTCATTTTGTAATCAACAAGCAAGTTTCTAATGCGATTTAGAAAACAGGAGTAAAAGCACAGGCAAGTGGTTTAATGTTGGTAATTGTTTTTATTAAAATAGGTTGCATAAGTGTGCGTTAAATTCTGAGTCGAATTGTGCATGATTGATTTTAGGATTAATTTTTATTCCCGTGGTTTTTTTTTAAATTAACTAGTACAGCTTTAAATATATTTATATTTTATTGAAGATGAAGTTTTCAAGTTGAAGAAGAATTGGTTTTGGTATTTCTAAACTTAAAAAACAAATTAATTAGCTAATCATTGCATTAAACAGTGTATAGATTTACAGGATCTTTTTATCCTACCTCCTAATTGTTTCCTTTGATATGTTGACGATCTAAAAATTTTCCATCCCATCTTCTCCCTGGCCGACTGTTTTACCCTTTAAGATGATCCTTGATCACTTAGTCCTTGGTCCTTGATGATTCTTGATCACATTAGTGTTCTTGTAAATCCCTTACACTCTGCCCTGTTAAATGTGATTCCATTTCCATTAAGTCGTTCCCGAACTCCTATTATGTTCCCTTATGTTCTTAGTGGCGTCGCGTGAAATCGTGTTTCGAGGACCTAGGTGTTTGGATTGACTCTAGTCTTAGTTGTTCGTACACTATCCACGAATTTTTGGGCAGTGCTTGCAGAACACTTGGTTTGTTGAAACGAGTTACCAGCCATTTTTCCGACCCTCTGTGTCTCAAGGCTCTGGTCTGATCGTTGGTCATGTCATTACTGGAGTACTGCTCAGTTGTCTGGAGGGTTCGCATCGAACGTATTGAGCGGGTTCAGAGGATTGCTAGACGCTATGCAAGATCGCCCCTTTCCTGGCTCAATCCTCTTTCATCGCTTCCCTTCATTTCGATCTTCTAGATTCTCCTGCTCTCCTATCAAAAATCCAATTCTATGTACCTTCTCGCTCTCTGCGCCCTCGTACTCCTTCAATTATCATCAAAAAGCGCTCTGCGATTGGTCACAAAGATCCTCTGCTTCAGGCTATGGTCAGTTTTAACCTTGCGGCTCACTGCATAATCACGGCGGTCTTCTTTTACCTCTTTCCGCTCCTACTTAAATACTTTGCTATAAGTTAAAGACTTAGGTTAAGTCAAATAGTTTTTATTTTATTTAAGAATCTGCCGAAGTCCTTTGCTCTTCCCGAAGACCCCATATTTTTAGTTAGTTCAAGACCTAAAATATATATTTTATTCAGCATTTATTTAATTTGTATAACTTTAAAATATATTTAAAGCGTAATAAATCGTCCTTATTGGAATAATTCATTTTATTCAGCAACAACAAATATTCAGGTCACACTCATACACACACACAAGAACAATACCTCATTGCAATCAACCAATAAAAATAAATCAAAAACACTTCTGCAATTATAATTTATCCATCGCCCTCGTTTTGTACAAACAGAAACCATACAACAGCGAAATCCCAACCTTAAAGCTTACATATTTAATGAACACAATAAATCGATTACTCGCCCGAAATGATAAGATCACAGTTTAATCAGATTAAACACTAACAAAACTATAAAACAAAAAAAGTGAACAAAAAAAATCGAGACAGGAAGACAGGAAACCAGTAGCACAGCAGTAAAGTCAAAAAAGTGCAATAATCGTTTGGTGCAATATTACAGACGCGCGCACACACTCACTCACAGATTCACATCCATACAGAACCCATTAGTGTGGTAAAATTTATCACCCGGATGAACACGTTTTATTGTATCATTAATCTCCTTCGCGAAAATCCCGCACACGATTGCCACCCCGGTCTGTCTTGTGATTGGTCGTCCACCCAGCGTTTCTGCTGGGAATGGTTTGTTTTCTTATGTGTGGTTTTTTTCGAGCCATTTTTCCATGTTACGTGGAAGATAAACGCGGATACATAAAGATTGTAATATGGTTGGTTTTTTTTTTCTGTGTGTCCGTGTTGTTTGACTCGCTTCAATGATTTCGATCCATTTTCCGAAGCATCTGTTGCATGCCCTTTTTAAGGAACTAGTTTTGTTATTTTTGGAAATAGATCAGAAGCTTCATTCCTCACACTGTTATTAAAGTACAGTGTTGAACAAAACAGTACGATTAGCAGAAAGACGAGATCCTTTAAATAAGCTCGACAGCAGTGAAGACGCATTATTCAATGGTGGTTCTACTGTTTTACCCAACACTATGATTTTACCAGAGCAATGAGGCAACCTCCTTGCAAAACTTTAAACACTCACACTGCTGAATCGATTCTAAAAGATTTATCTGTCAGTGTGTAAAATGAATTATTTTCCTAAAACGAGAAAACCATTTCCCATGGATGCTTGCTGCTGGTTTTGCTCCAGCTTTACTCTTCATTCGCTTCATTGGTACTCTATCAAACCCGTTTCCACTTGCAAGACACTTGCAGGATTACTGCTACTACCACTACTACTACCATGCAGCATCATTCTCGAGGCCAACCCGGAACATCCTGCCCGTTCAAAAGTACCTCCATATCCGCTGAAAACCAACTCAACCATCAAGTGAAAAAAAAAACGCACAGAAAGAAAACGGCAAACAACCGAACCGAAGAACCCCGAACGAGTCGAGTGGTGAAATAATTCATCAAATTGAAATCCTTCCCGTCAAACCGGATGTGCCGCTTACGCTTCCCCTTCCAAAAAAAAAAAAGAAAGAAAAAAAACATTACGTTTCGCGCAGCAAAATTAAGCATCTTGAGCTCCTTTCAAGGAAGCATTCTGTTTGGATGGAAAAAGAAAAAAAAAGAAATCCCCTTCCAAATCTCTCAAGTGGCACCGAATCGGAAAGGAAAACTTTCATCCTTCAAACCTCTCGAGATACTTTCAGGCACGATTGAACGGGGAACACTGTGACGACCCAGGGCAAAACTTTATGAAAGCATCGTCAGCCCGACCGTTCGTTTCCATTCGTTTCGTCAAGCGTTTGCAAGGATTTTTGGGGTGTGCGTACATACGCACTATTGGTGGGCGGAAAAAGAAAATCCTTAACGGAAAACGCAACACAAGAAAAAAAAAAACACGCGAGAGAATGAACGACACCACCCAACCATCGAACCAGGCCTGGTTGGGACTAATGGAAAGGGCTTACCAATCGGTTACGGACACCCGGGATCCGTATCCGATGCGAAGCCACCCCTTACGGAATAACCCCGGAAGCGTATTATCCCCAACGGACAGTTCTTTGGTAGGGTAGGACGGAGACTTTTTTTGTAGCCGTTGTTGCTGCTGTTGTTTTTTCTTTGGCCGTGCCATCCCCGCCAGGAGGATCGGGCGAAAGTTTTACGTCACACAAAAAAAGTCTACCCGTTGATATTGAGATTAATATTTTTAGCACTGATCCGAATGGGACACACCGATAAGCTGAGCGCTGAAAGCATTTGGAGTGAAAGTTTTTTTATGAGTTTCTGCACACTTTTTTGCCTTTTACGATCCGTTTGCCCCGTTTTTTTAAAGGGATGTTTTGCGAGAAGATGGGCCACAATTTCGTCGTTAATGCGCTATTAATAAGAGCGATGAAGAGCGTTTTAATGTACTAGATGGTGGATGGGAAAGCACGGAGTAAAGGGTGGTTTGCCGGAAAGTTGTAAACATTGTTACTTTAAACTGTTCCAACGCGAGTCCTTCAAAAAACGCATTTCCTAAACAGTAACTTAAGAGTCAAGCGCCTAAATGTTTGCTATTTACCTGACAGCATTATAAGGTGTTATTAACTAAGTTCCTCTAACAAACCATCAAAGGATAAAATACAACAACAGTCGATCAGGGAAGTTATACAACGGGGGTGTATGGTTCCAATCCCGCTAAAACAAATATCACTATCTTCCGATGCAAATCTGATTTGATCCATCCAACATTATACGTCTGATTAGGTGTCTGTGTTCTCAAGTGTGCGAAGCGAGTGAAACCATCTCGATATTTCCCCAATATAACCGCTCTGTTGTTCGGAGACTAGTGCCTGTGCACAGAACTCGCATGCCAATAGGTCCAACATCACCCACGTGGAGCACTGTTTTCCAGTGTGCTGGATCGTGGTCTATCGGTTTCACCGGTTCGGAAGAATCACACTACCGTGCCGCCCAGTTTTGCCATCAACGAATCTAATTAACACAAACACTAGATCCAAAATCCTCCTGTGATTAAACGCCTGAAATTGGATTAACACCGATCCGCTCGCTCGCACACACACACAGACACACACACTCATTCACGAGGATACAAATGGTAAGGCATTAGCCCGGTTCATAAGACAGCATCCTTCCCCCGTGGGAGCCTAACCATGCCATACCACGTGATGACGCGATCCGATCTCACTACACCATAGCACACCGGTTGTTCCCATCACGGGTGCAGACGATTTGCATCAAACAAGTTCTCAGCGGAACTTCGGCTTCCGAAACACCGGCGGAAACTTGCACGAAACAAACACAGACACATACACACACACAAACTCGGATATTTCCATATGTGCACGTCCTGACACATACCGTCTGCAAAGACCTATTGTTCCGTAACACTGAACGCTATTATGCGCGAGCTTCGGTGTCCGAAGACACCAACCATCAGCCCGGGCAACGGTGTGGAATGAATTACCCGACCGGATTGGAAGTCAGGAAACGGAATATCGACCCTGAACCCTGCTTCCGCACCCGTTTGTTCCCATTGTTCCGTGAAGCTTATTATCGAGTCCGATATCGCTGCAAACATCCAACCACCAGCTAAGCGATTAGTAGTCGTACCAGCAGCAAAAAGGAGTGGAAACTATTGCCAAACGCCAACTACCAACGGCGTGAATTAGCTTCCGATGCAAACATTGTCCCGTGTTACGCGCCCTTGCCAGCGCGCGTGCTGTGTGAAGTCAGGCAAAAACCCTCGGCCAAGCGAAGGGAGAAACCTTGGCAAAAGCTTGATTCGGTTCGGCGATAGATCCCAAGAGACTGAACCGGCTACCGGTACGGATGGCTCATGATTAGATTCTACGGAACGCTCACCTACCAAAGCTAACGTTTGTTGTGCGGGCTGACTCGGCGGATAAGTCGGGTGGAAATGACCAATTCCGAATTCCATCCCAAAACATTCGTGCACCAGTAATTCTTTCCCACACCCCGAGCGAAAGTGCCCTGGAGATGGATAGAAGTCAATTTGCAAGCGACTAAATGAAATACCGATTACACGCGTGAGGCTCGTTCTCGGCACGGCGGTTCCGCTTTGCTTCTTGTGCTTCCTTTTTCATCCTACCTCTCGATTGGAGGGTACCTTTCACTGCAGGAGAGTGAAAAAAGACTGCTCCACCGTATCGAACCCTATGACGCTTACGAAGCAGTGGATTTGGAGATGCTTATCGTGTGTATCTTGAACGTACGGTTGATGTAGGATGTTTATTCAGGCAGTGTACGATAGGGAACAACAAGCAGCATTACTGTTAAGAAGTCAAAGTATGGACTCGATGCCACAGATGCTTGCTATTTGCTGGCTTTCCTCTAGCTGCTCTGTCTGTCTGCTAATCCTGCTCACTCTTCTGATGCTATTGAGCAGTTCTTTGATACTATCGGTGACGGTTCGAGCAACAGATTGATGTGCTGCTGAAAGGTTTTTCCGTCGTTGCCGTGGGTTTCACAATTCACTGATACACGGCATTCACGTGTGAGCGATATCAACTTTTGATCGGATTTTTCACGGTCCGTTAAGGCATTTTTAACATCAAGACACAACCCTCTCTCTCTCTCCGAGAGCAAAAAAAAAAGTATTAAACGTATTCAGTAAACATACATTCTCTGTAGTTCATGATTTGTGTCGCAGGCGAAATGGCGTTTTTTTTTTGTGGCGCCATAACTTAATGCCTCACGACGGATTATTGTCGTAATAAAATGACATCAAAATAATTTTAACTTTATGATTTCTTCGAAGTATGCTGCAACGAACCGTCTCCAGCAGGTGACATCATATCATGTGAAGATATTTTTAATATTTTTTGACAGTATTCAGCATTCAACGAAAATATTGCAAATTTATTGCATGGAGGTGAAATTGGTCAATTAATTTATTTTTAGTTGTAGAATTTTGAAGTATTCTACATTTTAAAAAAATTGTCACTATTTCCATTCAACTGTAACGGTTCCAAGGTTTTAGAGAACAAACGTAGGTTAAGAATGCGTTTACTTGTGCTAACGTGACTTAAAACATGTAAAAGGAAGGATGAATAGTTCGGAACTAAGGCTACTATAGTATAGTATGCTCCAGATCGTCAGAATCAGTGAAAATCTTTGCTACACAGTCTCTAACCGAGAGTAGACTGAGGGAACACGATTCATCCTGTGGAGCAGCAGTACCTGCGGGACCTTGTTCTGATCGATCAAAGGTTTGATCGGTTTGTTGCCGGAAGTTATGTCATCTCCTGAATCACCTTCCAAAAGCACGGATATTTTGTAGAAATGAAGCCTATACTTAAACAAATCCCTGCACAAGCAATGTGTTGAGCACCAACTTTTAGACATCCAAAATTGTGAGAGCTCATCCTCAAATCTTTAAACTGAGTCATTCTACTTGAGGATCTCTCATAATTTGACTCATTTTTTCAATAAATAATAAACTATGGCTTGTGCACGCGATACTCCCATAAATCCAACTATAAATCCAGAAGCATCCATCACATTAAAATGAAATGTTAAAGTGATTTACGAGGCTGCATTGTGTAGTTTGATGCCGCTTGCAGCCATAATTTACGATCACACTATCATCAGTGGAACTACCTGGATATGAGTCCGTTTTTAGACAATATCCAATAATGAAGGGGATATTAATACGCATTCACAATGATGGCAATTTATCAAAGGCTTTGATTGACAAAAAAAACTCCCTCACTTTATATGTTTAAATACGATGAGACTCAATAGGAATCGTATTCAATGCCTATTCCAAGCATATTCGCACACCTTAACTCACAGCATGATTTAACGCGGGCAGTAAAACGTGCTCGGTGACAGCTGGACAGAATAAAACGGCCACTGGATGCGTGGTTGAACACTCGCTCTGCTTCCTGGAGGTTATAAATCTGGTCTACCATGCCGGCTAACCACACCGTGCATCACGTCTCCTGGAATATGTGGCTAGCTGGAAGGTCCATCGTGCATGCAAATAGCTAGTGACAAAAAAAAATCACACAAAATAGCTCACTCCTAGAATCCTCTCTGTTGAGGTTTTTATTTTGCAGGCTGCCAAACCATATCACCTAAGCTCAGCACATGGTGCTCTTAAAATCAGATATCACCCAACACAACCACAGGCCGCCGAGCATCGAGGAAGCTCGGGAAAATTGATTTACGATTGTCGTAAAACCCCGTACAGAGAGCGGAAGACCACATCAAATTGTTTCGTCCGTTTGTTCCACATCCAAATCCGATTTGAAATCGGTGGCCCTTCCTCTCCCAGTGCACAGTGAAGGTGTTTGTGGTTGTCAAACTCGTCGTTAATCGAAGTTTTCCACCATTCAAGCGCTTGCCGCAGATGGTCCAGTCCAAACAGCCGTACCATCTGTGACTGTAAAGCACCCGCATCGGGTCCCTCACAGAGTAAAAAAAAAAGCCCGATGACGCTCAAGTGATCATAAAAATCAACATGCCTGTTGTTTTCGGATTCATCTCTCGTTCCCTGCTTTGAAAAAGTAATGCAACCTCCATTTTATGACCACCAGTGGTTTCGGCCGAAACTTATCAATCCCGGTTTTGGGACAAAAGAACCGTATCCGGATTGTGTGTGTGTTTGTGCTTTGAGGAGTAAAAGGCGTAGAAGAGTTGGTTGGTGGTTAGAGAACAAGTGGCGCACGTGCTGGGTTTTATAGAAGTCGGCACACGACCACACAATTTTACGGCCGCCGCCAGTTTGGGGAACATTGGAGCGGCAGCAATCAATTGCCAGGCGGACATAATCTGAGCACGCGTGGTTTGGAACCATCAGCAGGGTGCCAGCAACTTAAACAACAGTTCCGATCGGAATGGGTTTTTAATCGGCTTGCCCGGGAACAATCCATCGGTCCTGGTAAGGCGTTCCACATCAACAGATATCCGAAAATCGTCAAACATACGCTAAACAAGCAGCATTAATCGATGAGATTCATAAAACACAACAGAACACAGCAAGACACTGTCAGTGCTGGACGGACGTCTCCTGAGCATCTAGTGTAATAAATATGTGCAAAAAATTGCACCTCCGTAAAATATGGAATCATTTCGGGTGACACGTACACAATCAACTATTTCGCAGGATTAGACACAACATTGACCCTCCCCCAGCCAATCGAAGCGAACGGAAGTACGGAACGGACTAATCAAACCATACACCGCCCATTAAGTGTCAACGCCATATCACACCGAATGTCAAAACGTTCAACTACCAAACTCCCCCGGTTGGTGGTGTGATGTGTCCCCGATGTGACTTTCATTTCCTGAAAGGTCTATCTGGTCGGCCCGGCCCGGTAAGCTGTGCGATCGATTTTTTTGGCAAACGATTGTCGACCAGCCGATTTTGGCATAGCAGCTCGGGATAAAATATGGGACCACTTATAATCTAACCGTTTCTACCAGATCGTAAATTTTCCATCTTTATGAAGCAGATCCATGTTTGGCCGATCCTGTTCTAGTTGCAGCAAAAACGGAACGGAAATGTGTTTGTGGATTATTAGAAATGCTCGTCTTCTTCTCGTTTCGTTTACTCTAATGCGTAAAAAGATGGCCAACTTGTATGTTTCAAGTCTCTTATTCATAATATAAAAAATATTTATTATTTACTTTAAAAAATAAATCAAATTAATTGTATCTCTCTTCATGCTTATCTTCTCCAGCACACGATCTTTCTTTCGACTGGAATCATTTAATTAACAAACGATCGACACTCGACCGCAAATAAATAAACTTTGACACATCGATTCTCCATTCTCATTTGCCCCACTGATTAATGGTCACGGATCGATTGAGGTGTTAATTAATTTCCCATTACCACACATTATTTAATACGATAAATTGATACGAGCAATGCAATTATCGCTCGGACAGTTGATGTTTTAATTTTTGTGTCATTATTTCATCAATCGGGTCAGATAATATCTTGATAAAAGAGATAACGAGTTTTACTTTGTAGAATATGTCCACTTTTTAAGCGGTACGCTTGGTCCAATCGATAAGGCCATTCATTGCTAGCTTCATGGTATTTTAAGAAATTTTCAATAGCTTTGTTCTCAGGTTTTTGTTTTAAGCAAGTGAATAGCTTTAATCTTTCGGGAGTTGTCTAAATAATAATTCATAATAATCCCCCCAACTCCCCCCCCCCCCCCCCCCTCCCACAAAACTCTCCATTCGCCCATACATCGCATTCGTTATTTGCTTGTGCCTTTCTTGGTCGTGAGTGCTGCCGGTGCTGCCAAAAAACGTGCCGCTCGATAACTTTCGTAACAAGCTCTTAAAATGTCATCTGCTATTGATAGGTCGACGGAAGGCCCACGATTATCGAACGTTTGTTGGTTTCTTCTTTTTCTGTTCGTTCATTTCCACCCCTGTTGCGGACCGCGATCGACAAAGACTTCCGAAAATTTATTCATCTCTTTACAACATCAGTGGAGGCTGCCACAGTGGATGCGGATAAGTCACAAATGGAGTTAAATAGAAATAGACCCAGGCTGGAGCAAACGAATCTTTCTTGACTAACCAACCCACAAAAAAACTGAGCATTCGTCTACAAACATGGGCTTCAAGTAGTCACTCTTAGCCAGTCGGGAACTTGAGATCCCCAGTTCAGTAGTGTAAACAGATCACCTTGCCCGAAATCAATCGAACATCCTCCTTCAGCTCTAGATTACAGATTCAGGTGCTTTCTGGTTACGACATTTTTGGCGCCCACACTTCAACACAAATAGCCAGCAGGAACAATGACCAAGCATCACGATGATGAATCGTTTGCGCCACTGCGTCCGTAACACGGATACGGATTTAATAATATTTTCCTAAGCTTCGAACTGGACACTATCGCTTGCGTGTTGGGAACTCACAAAATGCACATATTTATTAACACTTTGTCAATCGTCCAGCTGAGTGTGATCATCGACGTATAAGGTGTGGATCCTACACGATCTTTTCGGGGCGGCACAAAGCAAATGTGTTCGAAAGAGACCAAAACAAACGACAAGAAAATTAGGCGGCAGATTTCATTGGGAGGCGCTACTAAAAATAATAAAAGAATCCCAAAAATTAGTTCCTTTCTGACGGGTTTAAAGAAATGGATAAAACAAATAAGACGATTGTTCGTAGGTTCGCTGGTGAGCGGACGAAGAGGAGGCATGCTCTTGCGACCGACAATCGGATCACATTTGTCATGACAAATTAAGCTCGATGTCTGCCCATTAGTTGCTGTCTCACTGGTGTTGAAGCTCGTTGTACACAAGTGCACTTTGCATTATTAATTCCCGCTTGATGGTTCCGATTGGTACCGGTGAGTACATAATCGATGATCCCGACGATCATAATCACCCTTCGATGGCTTTCAACATTATTGCGCCCCCTCCTTTCCAACCAGTCCACAAAGGTCCACTTAACCGGAAGGCACCAGATTTCACCACGTTTTAAGGATCCTGATATAGGTATGGCCTGCGTCCGTCATTAGAGTGCGGTCATTAATACCGATTGATTGTTAACTAACCGGCCTCAGAAGGAGTTCGGGTTTTGTTCATTATGATGATAATGATTATCAATTGGGCACGGGATGCTTATGATATTAAGCCATTGCTCGCAGAATACAATATGGCACCGTGTCCTGCACAAACTATGCTCCTCCACTATTATAATCGATTCCATCAAATCGATCTGCACCTAGCATCTGGTGAGTACACACCGCTACGTACGATGGAGCACATAAATTGTCAAACAAATAATCAATCTCTTCCTCCCGGGTGTATAGAACGGCGCGCACTACTGCAACTCGTCGCTTCAAAGGTTAATTTGAATAAAATGTCGATTTATATTAATTTTCTCACCAACCGGCAAATATTGCTTTCCCCGTCGTGGTTTACTTCTGCACGGAGTATGCGTTTGATTGCGTTCCCGAAGCGTTTCGGGGCTTTTGGTGTTTTGGTTCATGGAGGGGCGGGTTTGTCACTGGGGTCGTAATGAGAATTCGATCGATTTCGATGTCCCCAAGGTGGGGTGGTAGTTCATTTTGAGTAAATTAATTTTAGCGGGTAAGATAACAATGATTAGCATGCCAGCAATATCGAGAACGAACTTGGTACGCCAAGCGAAACAGGCTGCTAGAGCTTTACATAACTATTTTGCTTCAATGTACTGAATGTGATGGGCAGGACTTATGTTACTTTATGTAATTTATAGAACAATGAATATACTTTGTTATACTATTAAACACAATTATTTTAACCGAGCATGCCCGGGATAAGGCAAAGAATAAGGAGGAAATGCCTTAGCAATAAGATACTAAAATTTATTCAACACAAGCGTTGTTTGACAATACGGCACTGGACCGTCATAATCAATTGTAAATAGATAAATAAATAAATAAAGATAATTATTTAAAATAAAGCGGAAGTATACAAGCTCACCACAACCTCTCTCTCACCATTCTTAGATTAAGAACTTCCGAATCTGCTTCAAAAATATTCAAACCAACAAACAGCGTTGTGAAATAGTGAACCTCATCATCCTATACCCTATCAGCATTTACAATTCGCAGTGGGCGATTATTTTCGCCTCTCTGTTTCTTTAGGAGTCATCCACAAACGTCCAGCATCATGTTCGAATGCTCCAAAAAGGCAGACCAAGATATTGACGCCCGGACCGTATCTGCTCTTTGTGTCACATTCAACACTCCAAATGGTGCCAAATTTAAGGCAAATCGTAAAATGGTTTTTAGAATCACGCCAGCACAAACACAAACTTCCTTCGCTCCCTTCCTCATCGGCGCCTTGCCCACTGTCGTCACCTTTCAGTCGTCACCGGTAAACCGTCTCGCTGCGGGCTACCGGACAAGGAAAGATAATTTCAAGACGAGCAAAAACGGAACCGAAAGAATGTCGTTTGACGTATTAGGTTCGTTACAACGAGCGCGCTGTTGGTGAAATCTGTTCCGACTGGCTAGAATCTGCTAGCCGTATCGGTTGCTTCCGAGCTGTCAAAGCTTTACTACTCTGGCAGCTTGGTCGCTTCGTGAAGTTGGGACCGGGATACCGACACTTCCCGGATTCCAATCCACCCCGGAGTGTCATTCCGTTGCGTACGGTTGTAAATTTTGACGCGCCACCCTCGAGCGAATTCCACCGGACACCCTACCCGTACTGCTGGATGCTGGAGTTACGAAAGTTGCTTTTATTGAATCTAATCGGTGAGAATGTAGCAAAGCTAAAATTGGAATTTTCATTTCTGGCCATCAAAACGAAGACAGCGCAATGTGGATATTATCAACTGTGTCACTCATTTGAGGGTGGCGCCTAGTAGAGCAGCAGGAAGTGTGGACGGTGAAGAAACGACGCGGTAGATTGCATATTTGATGCCATTTTCTTTATGACAATCATAACCGTTTGGAAGCGAAATTATGCACCATATAATTGAGTTCCACTGATTACGTACCTCAAAATGGGCATTTCATTCCGAAAGAAGAAAACAGTTAAACTACGTCATCGAATCCTTTCACGAGCAACGACGCCCGATCAAGATTGGCTGATAATACACCAATTACCTTTAACTTCGCATCGCAATATTAGAAGTGAGGTCCTGGCTCATGTCTAGACACACTCGAGACGCACCAGAACGCAAAGGTTTATCGATTTCCAGTGCTTCTTCTTATCACCCTTCGATCGATAGTCAATAGTTTTGTTCGTGCCAAACAAATTGCCCTCCCTTAACGGCCTTCTTTCTGCTCCCAGAACGTCTCCAATTTTCCCCGTCCCAAAACCCGTCCGAAAACCGCAATAAACTCCTCCGGTCCATAAATTACCCCAACCGAAAAGTGTGAGCTCGGCCCTTGGCATCACATAAAGCAAGCATTATCGAGGAAACGTGTTCGGCGTGTTTAGCGTGCGCTGGGTCACCCGGTTTCGTTGTGAGTAGACGAGCTGGCTGTAAAACAGTAGGTGTTGGTTTCGGTGCCTAGCAGAAGGTAGCAGCGGGTGTGGCCTGTGTGACTACGCTTCCCCATGAGCGAACCGTTTCAAAGACAGTGGCATCTGGAAGAAGCGCGTGCCCCCAAAATTGTCAATGACAGCGACACCGTACGATGTGTGTGAGCGTGACACTAGGGAGCATCCACGAGCCACTCCGTGTGCCGATGGCGCTGACGTTGACGATTGCCAAACAGACTTATACCAGAAGCAGAGAGACACACACGCGCGCGGCAAGACGAAACATCTTCTTGGTGAAAATGATTGTGATGAAAATGGTGATGCTCGGTGACGATTATGATGATGCTGATGGTGATGAGGATGGTGAGCACAGCATATTGATGCGTGACCGTGTGTTTCGACGCTGGCAAATTAATTTCTGGTGTAGTTTTAATTGGTTAAGGTGCGCCCGCTCGCCTCAAACTATCCATTTTCGGCTACGGCACGCAGCATGTGGTCGCTGTAAGCGCGTAAGAGGTTTTTAATGGTCGTCCACCTCCTCCGGATGGACCATCTGGGTGTCCTATAGTGGCGTCCGGGTGCGTGTGCTCGGGTCGGACCTGTGGATGTCCGACCGCAAAAATCACTTCATACGTGTATCACACCATTTGTGGCTACGGTTTATACCGTCTGCACCGGTTCGAAATATAGAATCACCCACCAGGAAGGCGGTTCTGGGAAGACTCGGTTCCCCGAGTTTGGACACATTCACAACTGGACCTGCCCACGGATCCGAACTGCCAAACGCAAGGCAGTTCACTCTCTCTCTCTCCCGAGACGATGCAAACGCCCCAGCTTAAAACCACCAACTGGCCACAGGTTGATGGTACGATTTGCATAACTTCGACCGGCTCTGCCAACCATCGCTACTGCTACGGACACGGTGATTCTTGGCAGGATGTTAATAAAAGTGAAAATTGAATTCGAATATTATTAAACATACAACGAGAGCGGAATGGTTCGGATGAGAATGTTTGGCAGGTGTCGTAAAACTTTATCGACATCCTGTAGGTGGCGAAGATGGACTTCCAACATTGCGTTGTGGACTAAAATTAGTATATCTTGCGTCCGGAGCTAGAACAGCCCAGATGACTTCATCCAATTTAGAGACGCTCTAAACGAACGTCTAGATAAACGATTCAGTCCGTCATTTAGACGCTTTCTTGGTGATAAATTCTTCAACTTCACAATAGGTTTCAACACCTGTACGAGACGCATAAATAACGCTCTTGGATCATCACCAGATGCATCACAACTGTTCTAATCACTCGTTCAAACTACAAACAACAAAAAAAAACAGTTACATTTGTCACGAAAGCAACGAAATCTAATCACGCCTCAATTTGGATGCAAATTTCCAGAACATAATAAGCAACGCGGGAACGCGTTCACCGGGAACTGTAGAACATCTTCCCGTCCCAAGAGGAAATGGGATTTTCGTATCGTGTCGTGGCGTATCGTCGCTATTCAAACAACGCTCGGGACCTTAAAGTCTTTGTGCTCGAATTCCCGTTTGGTGTTCACCCTTTTCCTTCACGTGTTGGGTGCGTTACGCGAGCCACGCGCTTTATCCATTGTTCACACGTGTAGCGTCACGCTTCTTCGTCCCGTGCGTGCTTCCCGTTTGCGTTCCGCTAACGTCTGGGAAGTGTGGCTAATAACGATGCTTAATTTATTGATCCCTTATTTGGGTGTAGCGATGGAATGGAGGCACGAGTAATCTAAGCTGAATCTAAGCCGAAAAAAGCATCAAACAGCAGGCGTGAGACGCCCTTTACCGATGGTTGGATTAAAGGCTTACAGGGGTTTCGAGTGAGAAGGAACAGAAATGCAGGTACGAAACTCTCACTAAAATTACTAATTTATGTCAGTTTTTGTTTTTCGAACAACAGTTCAGGATCGATAGCCACCTAGAACTGTCTGGAAAAATCCATTTACTTAAGAAAATCCATTTACTTGTAATTTGCATTCAAACAGTCAAACCCTGTAACATCTCGTAGAACTCGAAAGAGCAAAATCGAAAAGAAAAGAAATCTAAAAGGGTGATCAGGCACCCAATCGTGAGCTTTACGTTGAAATAGAGACCTACTATCACAGCCTAGCCATCTCATCCTTCTCCCTTCCTACACCTTCTCGCAGCAGACAAAACGTATCGAAACTGTTCACACAATCCCTGTTGCACGACACCACCGCAAACGGAATGAGTTCATAAATAATAAAAATACTTCACATACTCCCGCCATCCCGATATCGAACAGCATCGATCCGCTCGGTTGTGCTCTATTCGGTGGTGAAGATGGATTACAACCGTGATCAGCGAGCACACAATCGAAAACAACACTTTCTTCGATGGGGAATCACGAGCACGTCCTGGTCGAAGGGCAATACTGGTGGTGGAATCGGCATAAAGAGATAAATCGTTCCGTTTATCATTTCCATTCCAACAACCATTTCGAACCCGGATCGTGTGTATCAACTAAGAAACCGCAGAGGAACTTGCGATGTCTAGACCAATATGAAAAAGAAGGAATCGAAAGCACCAGGCTCAAGTTCTTTTGCACGCAGGTGTAGCGGGTCATGCAACTGAATCTAGTGCACACCTGCATGCCTCGGTAAACCTTCCGGATACCGAACTTGGCACGGAATGTACAATTTATTCATCGTTTTTTTTTTTTTTTTTTTTTTTTTGAGCGAATCTCTGTCCATTTGCTGACGTACCAGTCTGCATCATCTCTCCGCTCACTGCTCAAGAACAAAGAGAATCTCCCGGTGAAAGATACCGTACCGATCCACCGATCCTGCCAATCCATAACTTACTATTTTTCTTCCCAAGTATTTCCCGATGGTAGAAAATGCTGGCCCACATGTCTGTACCTTCTCCACGCGTTTGGATGCAACCAGTAGTGTAGAATGTAGTGTATAATTTATTTAGCGTGCCTAGCAGTACGACCAAACCCTAGAGGCCGGCGGGCAGAAACCAGCAAAATCCATCTTCCGGTCTCGTTTGGTGTACCGAGTCCGTACCGAATGGTGGTTGAAAATAAATGGTCCATTGTGGCCAACCAGTTATACATCTTTCGTGAGTGTATGCATGTGTCGGGGTATCTTTTTTTTATTTTCTCTCTCTCTTTCTCTCGCTCCATATTATATTTACTGAATACTGATTCTGATGAATTGCAGTGTGTGCACAATTTCTATAGAGCAAGAGAGAATCGTACCAATTGATCAAACGACTATGCATAACATAGCCCATTTGCAATTCTTCTCGAGCATCAAATCTGGAAATTGTTGACCAACATCTTGTTTGCACTAGTGGCTAGTTGCAAGTCGTCGTGAGATGAAGGTGGAATAGATGAGACCCATATGGTACCATCAGCTTGTGTCTTTTACGCTGGAGTCTTCACTTTTAGAGCAGGATAGAACAAGATTTCTTAGCATTGGAGATCGGTGATATTGATACTAATCCACCTAAACTGTCAATTTGAAATGACATTTTCCTGCTACATAGAATCGTCATTTCGCTCTTGTCAATGGAGTTACAATATTAATGAATAAACAAAATCTAACTGAGTACATCACAGACATTAAAGACATCTAGAGCTTTGACTATCAATTTTGTATAACACTACCAATCATGTCCCAGATCTTCTTCAAAACGTGATTGTTCGCACTGTGGCCTTTGAATGAAATTTAATCATCTGGTTCTCCAGTATCTTTTTAGTTCCACAGACAATCAAGTTGGAATATTTCAGCCAAAATATTCTGGTATTAAATATCCCGCATGAATATCCAAGGGACATAAGTTAAAGTACCGAGACAAGAGAGATCAAGTCCTCTGTACGTTATAGGACTCGAGCTACAAAATGGGAGAAGAAACAACAATGCAACCAATCATGTACATTCTAAACATATGCCAATGGTGGTAAAGCACTATGTCCCTGGCTGCCTGCAACGATCCACCAAAGAACCAATCAATTCAATTTGTTATCCCTCGTTAAATTTATTCCTCTCAATTTCAGCAGCAGCAGCATCCTTTTTTGTGTTTTACCCCGCTAAAGGAACAGTATGCTAGCAAATTGAACATCATATGATAAAGTGGGTGGAAAATGGCATCTTCCACTACACCCAGCTTGTTTGCTAAAGGATGTCATACCACATTCAAACACCCGCGAGTAAGATAGAGATGGTTTAACGAGAAAAAAAGGCACTCCTTTAGCTCAAGCAGCTTCCAAAGGTACGACTCACCCTGTACACATACGGGTAGCTTGTTCGCTTCCCATTCATCCGTCTCGATGCTACAGCGTATCGCTGCGAGCTGCGGTTCCTGCAACCGGTAGCCCGACTTGCAGGTGTAGTGTGCCGTCACATACTCTTCGTTGTCGTCCACGGTAAGCCGGGCAGATCCGTGCGCAATTTCTGGCGGTTGCTCGCAGTCCTCGTACGTTTCACCGGTGGCCAATTCTGGACGATTGCGGAAAAGGAAAATAGAAGGGAAGGGAATGAAGAAAAAAAACATGCGTTAGAGCTTAATCAAACAAGCGTATCGAGATTGTGTAATAGCACGCGCTAATCGCCCTGCTCGAAGCGTGTCCCGTCAACTCCGATAAGCATCATCCCGAAAAGTATCAAAACAAACGCGCACACCGTACCTACACCTTTTTTTTTGTGAAGATGAATACTTGTCCACCGATCACTGATTGACGTGCCCCGAGCCTGGGACGTCAATTGAGCCCCCTAAATAGCAGTCAGGCAGCCAGTCCGTCAAACTGGACGCCCTATTTGCTGTAGGTGCGCTGTAAACAGCCGGCGGGGAAAGCCAATCTCTGACCTATCAGATCGTGTGTCAATCAAAAATCGATCTGGACAGAAGTGGACGCTGCGTGTCTCATCGTCGACATTGAAACCTTCCGCACACACCGGGAGGTCTCATGTAACAGATTATTAGAATCTTTGCTCAATGCACATTCGTCAAGAAGCAGGATTGAGATAGAAATTATGGACAGAATTTATCTCCTTTTTTTCTAATACCAGTCGCCCAATTTGGAATTCATTTAAGCGCAAGAAATCTTGCAAACATAATAGAAAGATATTATTGGACATTGATTAGTAAGAGGACGAAAATTGACCTGTCAGCGTCCAGCGTTCTTGCTCTTAGTGTGTCCCAGAACCATGCAGAGTCAAATGTAATTTCCTTTCGGAACGGACATCCAATCTCCGGTAGATAACAAACGAAATCATTTGCTGACCAGTACACAACCGTTTCTACATTCTACTAGCAATTTCTGGCTGGCTCTGGTGTAACATCTGCACGTCATAAATGATTCCAACGTCATCCCTTCCTACAGTGTATCCAACTGAATAGATCATATTTATTAATGGCCTCATTCCTCAAGGGTGTAATCGATTAACCCAACTCATTACTGTACTAGTGGTGTAATCAAGCACTTCACTTCCTGTCAACTTTGACACATCTTCTTCAGAGGCTCTGGGGCTCATCGGCAGGCTCATCTTTCTTCCAAATAGCAGTCACCTTCGTTTGATGAGTGGCAATGAAATCCCATATCCCCACATGCTCCAACACCCGTGCGTGAAGATTGTTATAAAAAACGCCCCAACAGATGCCCCAAAAAAAACGATCTTCAGCTATCCTCTTAAAATAACATAAAAAAGCGAGATTTGTTGGGGACCGGGGGACCTGGCACGACAGGTCAGCGATACGATACGCTCCACGGTGGGTGACAAATTAAATTAAACGACAGCAACATTCGGGTAGATTTCAGCCGGTTGATAAACACGGCGTTGTGGATGAGTGTATTAGCGGAACCCACGCGCACAACCGGTAGCCCACCGTCCGCCATTCGAGTGGCAAGTGCAAAGAAATAAATACTTCGCTTCCCATGAAGGCGAAAGAGATAGGGTGCGCTTGATATGGGTGCCTTTAACGCCTGGTTGATTGCAGGTCACCGGAAATCGTCAGCAGTTTATTGTCACATTGCTCATCCGGCCGCAGGAGGAGAACACGCTCCGCAAACATGCACACACACTGTATCTGTTTACTTTTGCTCGGTTGGTCCTCCGCCGGCACGACCAAGGTACGGGCAAGGATTCCTTAACCACAAAAACTTCCCAGCTTGTCCTACTACTCCTAGGAAATGCTAGAAATAAAGGCGAAGCTCCTATTGAGAGCGAGAGTGAGAGAGAGAAAAATCGTCTTCCGCCTTTTCTGGGCCTTATATACGCCACACCAGAAGATAAACGGCGGAAGATATCACATTAGCTGTCATTGTCACAGTTATCTTCATCCGTCGCGCCCTTACCCAAAGAAATAACGTTTGTGCATGGTACCGGCCCACCCCACCTCCATCACTACCGCCAATCCTAATAGACACCCCCATGGCTTTCCATGGAAGAAAAATAATGGTTTTGTTACAAATTTCTGTGTGTGTTGATGCGGCTACGACTTCCTGTCACGTTTCCCGCTTATTTCTTTGTGCTGAATTCTTCACCACCGTATGATGGAATGGTGGCGCGGCATCACATCGGGACGGGTGCACGGTCTCGGGTGAGATTTATGTTCTCGCAATTGTGTGCCTGATTTCCGATTTTCTTGCTGCGGTGTTAGTTGGTGGTCGATCCTCGGGTGAAGGTGGTGACAGACACTTACGGAGAGCAACCACACTGATGAAATCCGATCGAATCTCAAAACAAAATCGTGCCGCTAATAAAAATGAAATAAATTTTAATCTTCCCGTTGCGTTCTGGTTCGGTTGGTTCGAGTTTAGCAGTAGTGTAACGCGCGTAAACTGCTTCTGCTGCCCTCTGTTGCATCGTAATCCTTCGAGCAAACGACGCCCACATCCAGCACCATGTTGGTAACAAATTAAAAAAAAAAAACAACCAATCAAACGTCGAATGGTCGTAAAACAAACGATCCTTTTTTCTGACCACCTTTGTGTTGTTGTTTTGGCAGGCCGTTGGTATGTGGTCCGGTAGCAAACAATGGAAATTTTCATTCGGAACACGTACCGCAAATTGATTCAATCATTCCATCAACAAATAGGTGTGTGTGTGTTCCTGTTTTTTTGGGGCAAGCAATTGGGAAGTGTGTGTAAAATGCCTTACAAATTCTTTTAACCGATTTTGAACTACACAATGGGGTGTTTGTAGAACTATAGGTGTAAGAAAGCAGCTTGAAAAGTGGTGTAGTCCAGCGTCAGGATGCCTAAAACCATTAAATTCTAAGCTGAGATTTTTTCATCCACTGAAGAACGGCCAGGCCGTAAAACTTTACACTGAGTTACTGTCGCATAAACTATTGTAAGTGTAACTACTCAAGCACAAATCAGAATATAATAAAATTGTATTTATTTTCTCAATATTAAATGCAGTAAGAGATCCAATTGAAAAAAACAAATACTGCCTTCTAAGAATAGTTCATACAATAAAAAGTTAAATTAAAATTCCCTTCAGTCAAAGGATTTATACACTGAGCGAAAAAAAAAAATACCACCGCCATGCCAATTCCAACTGAAGGCTCAATTTTGTACAAAAAGTTTAGATTATTTTTTTTTTTGCTTGTCGTAGCGATAAATAGATTAAAAAAATTTCTAAAAATTCCAACCATTTATTGTTGCTGTACGATATAAGCTAAATATTGTAGAAAATCAGCGAATAGTCTGAGCAAGTTCAGGTTGAGAGAGCATTTGTACGATGTGCACGAAGAAGCCGTTTTTAATAGGAGCTCTAACATTACTGATAGTTTGGTAGCTTTTTTCCTTTCAAGGAAAGCTTCCAGTGGCAAGGATCACAAGGATACTGAAGTCAAAATGCGTCATTTAAATAATAGATGTAATCCTAATCGATCATCGCAAAATTGTTAATGGGTCTAGACTACATTTACTGGCAGGATAATAGAACATTTCATAACTTTAAACGGACTAAAATCTGTATTTAACCTAAAAACTTGCAGATCTGTATCCCGGAGGAATTCTGTTTTCTATCCTTTATTGAGACATTTATGAAAACAGCAAACAATTCGACAACTTCAACAAGCTATAACATCGTACTGGTGAATGCTGAGAACTCATTGAGCTCTCTACACTGTAAAACAACAAAAAAACTAAAAAAGTTTTGAAAAAGGTTCAAAACTGAAAACAGAAAAATCAGTTTACATTTTATAAAATATTTTTAAAAATATATGAAATATACGATTCTTATATCACTCAGTGTATATCGGATTGCACGACTGTGAACGATTAAAACAATCATTATTGGGGGAAATTAGAATTTAAATGCTAAATTCATCCGATTTTCTTCCAGTCCAGCGTTTACACATAAAATTATGCACATTATAAATTCATGATAAATATATGATATCTCTAGAATTACCCAACTCACTCAACTCTTCAGTCCCTCAAAAAGTGACATAAATGTCTTTCATTTTCTGTCCAATGTCACTTTCCAACCTAATATTAGACTTGTAAAATATTTACAATTCCGTTTAAAACCATCCATTGTAACATCTCCTAACCTGAGGTTTCTACCATGCATCTGTCTCATACCCAGATACTGGCTAAACCCCATTGGACGAAATTCCGGCTACTCATCTGTCTCCGTTCCGAGACCAAATTTGAACGGTAATGAATGGATGTCGTACGACAAACGGTTGCATTTTCACACACATGCAAACAACAAATCCTATCTCACCTACTTCCCGCCCCACTTGACATTCACCCCAGCCTCAGTTTACCTTGGTCATAAATTATGAAATCACCACCAGGCTCTCGAATTTGCATACTTGAAAAGCCATTTTGCACACAGACCCGAATGCCAAATTGGAAACCTGGAATAAAACCGATGTATCGCAATTTATGCCACAAATTCTATCTCCTGTTACCGAATCTTACCCAGCCAAGTACCGAACCCAACCGTTCCGAGCGGTGGTATACCATCATAAATTCATTAGCACATATTCCAAAACCTTCATGACAGGACCACCCCACTCGGATACCCCCCCCCCCCCCCCGCTTATCCCGTTATGTCCTCACCCTTTTAAAAGGAAGATTTGTCAAACTGTTTGATTTTGGACCCATTTCCGGCATGTTTCTGAAACAGTTGCAAAACGGTCAGAAACCTTTTCCCAAATCCAACACTTTTGCAACATCCGAAACCGGTGAGGGGTTTTCTTTTGAATTATTCCATTGCCAGATTTGGAGGCTTCTTCCGTCGTTCTACCGATCGGCTAACGGTGGCAGGAGAAAGCTCAGTTTCGGTGGTATCGAATATGGTTCAATAAATAAAACATTGCCTGTTGTCAAGCATTGTATCGTGGTTGCTTGCTGAGCGAAAAACCTCCAACAGAAGACTCACACACACTAGACAGACTGTCCCATTAGTCTTCACAAATCTTACCGAAAACCCGACACGTGACACGTGGGTTGTCGCTACCGTCGCGTGTGATTTGTCTGTCTGAAATCTCACTCTTCTCGCTCGCTCTGTCTCACCGACAAAATGCCTTGCCCTTCAACAAAATGGACAACTTTTGCAATCGTTAACGACCCATTCGGTCTTGGTATGTGTAGGGTATTTGTTAGACAGAGCGATCGGCATACCGTTCGATCGGATTTGGGTAGAAAATGAAAGATTAAAGGTGAAATGCGTGTCAAGCGCTTGATGCAGGGAAAATTCATGACTTCGTTCCATCAATCTATGGATCAAACGGGGGCTAAAGATTACAGCCGATGGTACCAGGGCCACCGATTTTGCTGTTGAGGTTACCTCTTTTGATTTACTTTTTCCTTTTATTTCGTTCCTTCTCCGGCATGCTTCCTCTCATGGGCTCCAGCTGTTGCAAATGACGCGAGGTGCTAATGTACGTTCTATTATGAAAACTCTCGCTCAACTCGCTCTCGACTCGGCCAAACAGTGCCCGGTTCAACTTTTGCCAACCAACAATCATAAAACAACCATTAACTTTCCACACTCTGCCACCGACAGCCTTGTCCGCCGCATCCCTTTTCCAAGGGTCGACAACGATCGATGGACAACACTGACGACTTTGTCACGTTCGCTGATCAACCTTTTGCTGTCCATCGCCAGCAGCAGCCAAAGAGAGGAAAAATAAACACAATCAACAATTTATCGACCATATGGCCGTCATGCCCGGGTGTGCTGGGTGAACTGTGTTTATTTCACTGAGTCAAGCCAAAAAAAAATACACATCAAAACAAAATGAACGACAAACACAGAAAAGCACAATCCTTGCTGACCACCATCGCCAACAGCTTGTGTGTGTGTGTGTATGTGTGTGTGTGTGTGTGTGAAGCGAAAACTTTTTGACCTCATGAAAAGTGATCCATCCTTTTGTGTTTCTCCGTTCGGTGAAGGCATTTTTTGATGGCAGTTTATCACATTTTTACCATCACGGAGACATTATGGATGCAGCTGAGTAGAAGTAGGTGGCGCAAGATGAGGTGGGGTTTCTCTTGTAATAAACCAAACCTAACTAAAAAAACGGCTATCATAAGCTTTGCTTAAGCTGTTATGCTGTACCGTGTACAGAAATGCTATCAAAATCTCATTTTTCAGCTGTCATGGTGGATTTCTTTGCCATTTTTGTTTGTTTTGTATGGGGCCATCCTTCCTTTACGAGTGCATCAGTGTTTAGCGCATTAGTCATCATTTAAACTCCATTTTGTGTTGTGTATTTAAAATGTATTTATGAGAAGTTCTTAATTGTTTTCTTTTGTAATTGGATTTTACGTTCATATTTATCGTCATATTTATGGGTAATAGCAAGAGGTCTTAGAAAGTTGTAATTCGTTTTAATTCAAGTTGAAATATTTTTTTATTTCCATAAATTATAATAATTTTTTTTATTTATTTACAATTGAATATGACGCTCCAGTGCCGTATTCTCAAATTATAATAAATATGTATAAGGATTATTTTAGATATTAAATATGTAAATTATATTTTCATAAACATCGTTAAACATCGTTGAAAGTGAATGGGATCTTTTCAATTTTCTTCCACAAAGACACTTTATTGGATTAAACGTGTTTTATTATTCCTAATCAAAAGAAAATAATAAATACACACCCAAAACGGATTATTCTTGCTTGTTCACAGATTTATGAACATAACGAAACACGCCGCGACGTCATTAAATTTCCTTTTACCGTTTGCTAAAACTGTCCCCGGCCACAGTTAATATGAAATCTAATCAAACGATCCTCCTAACCGTGATTCCGGCCAAACCGCTAGCGCTTCAAATGCGAAGAAGAAACTTTAACGTTTTGCGGCAAAAACCATTCTAACCAACAACGGACGGACAATGGAGGCGCATGGTCGCGGACGATGGATGTTGGCTTGGATGCTAAAATTTTCATTCGGGCAGTCGTGTCGAGATAGAGAAAATGGATGGGGAAGTGGTGCCGAGCTTCTAATCGATTTATGGCTCAATTTTCCTTTCCGGAAACAATTTTCTTCCAGCGGAAAAGCAATCGCACTGGAAGGGATCCGACACTGTCCGCTCGGACGTTGTTGCTAAAGTAAACTTCTTTGTCCAGCGATGGGCTGCTGTTTTAGTTTGACTAAAGCTTTGTGATTGTTTCATTTAAAGGATGGTGTTAGCGAGGGAAGATTTATAGTTTCGAAGCAAATTTTTACCATATTCATAAAATCGTATTTAATTAAATCAACTGAACAAATAAATCCTTTAAAAAGACAAACATCTTTCGTTATGCTAGGTTTTTCTCCGACTATTATTCAATAATTCTATTTTTTTATTCACTCCATACAATGTTCTCATTGCAAGCCATTTTCTCTTACCAACTCATCCCATGGCGAGACAAGAAAATTAAATAACTCCCAGACTAACTGAACCAGACTAGAGGCGTTTATCTCGCCAGGAAAACTTTCCCAACCTAACAGTCAACCAACCGGCACTTATCCAACACCAGTTTTTAAAGGATAATCCCAGGTGATTTAATTAAAGACAACCTCTTCTCACGAAAGCTTCCCAGTTCAAGATACCTTTTTCCTGGAAACGCGACACAATCCTTGATCTTTTGACCTGTTGCTATTTTGCTTTGGTATTTCTTAAAGAATTCCGTGATGAATTATCATCTCTGGCGACCCACACTGAAGAAACTTTCCTATCGGATGCTCAACGGAAGGAAAGTGGTTCGAACCTAATTTATCAAAAAACCTTCACTTTCAGTTTTCACAGCGGCAAAAGCACTTCGAGATAAAACTTCCATTTCCATCGACTTCAACTTTTTGAGCCTTGCTCTCCTGTGTCTGCCACCTACACTGCGCAATGGGAATAAGAGCATCGTCTCAACTACAAGCAGCAGCAAAACACAAACAAAAGTCCATTACAAAGGGCAATCGATAAAGAATGGATGGTGATGGCCACAGCGCACGGTGCGTTTGTTTCACCGTGTAAAGCCTTTGGCTAGCTTTCCAAAAATAAATGATCCTATCAGTGTTGGTAGCGATATTGTCATTTCGTTTCGATTCGACAATTTCAACCCTGTGCCGGTAGCCCTTCGGCTTAAGAACGAAATCACGACCACCGTCACACTCGTGTTCGTTTCGTTTTCGTCGATTCTCGAGTCGAGCTCTCGTAAGCCGCCACTAAAGGGAGATCGTCGTTGTCGTTTGCATCTCCCTTCTGTTCTGTGCAGTGCAGTTGGAGCTGCATTTTGGGGGAAGAAATTGCTGCACACACTTTTAAGCCTCTCCCCTTCCTTGCCAACCCTTGTATCGGAGAGGCTTACGAAACATCAACAGCAAAAGCGTGAGTTGAGTTCACCCAAAACTCACCCGCACCAGCTGTGGGTGGTTTTCGTAGGGATTGCAGAGCAGAGGAAGAGAAAAAAAGGTTCACACAGTGGGCGAAATAGATCGGCTTAATTTGTCAAATAGCGCACAGATGAGGCAATAAATCGCCGCCGAGCTAGTGAGTGTTTTATTTATTTTTCACCTCACTGCTAGCGCCTTTAGACTCTTATCGTGATGCACGTATTCGTTGGGGTGAGCGGAAAAAGCGGGTGAGAGAGGTTGGGAGAGAGATGCAGTTGTTGGTAAAGAGGGATAAGTGATTGGTCTGTTGTTGCTGTGCTGCAAGTGGTCAATGAATAGGTAATTTGTTATAAATTATGTAAAAAATTGATATTGAAACCAGCTTCAAGGTAAGGTCTGTTAACTTATATGTTATGTGAGAAAAGTAACATAGTAATAATGTTTTTCGAATAGTAAATACTGCTTAACGAAATCCGCAAAAAAAATTTATATTCACTGAAGATCATACAGGTAAAGTTAAAATAGTGTTTGGGTTTGTGTTTTCCACCATTGCCAGTGACAACATCTGAATATACAAATAAACGCCAGCGGCAGCACCATCGACAACATAAGAAATAATATTTCTCAGTTGATTTGTTACCTTCTCGAGGTAATTTTTTGAATTTCTCGATAATTTGGGCCAGGTTTAAAATTAAATTCAACAAAACCATTGGATACTTCTGATTAATAACATCCTAGTATTCTCTTAAAATAACATCAAAGCATTGAAATTTCGAAATTAAAAGCCACTCAGGATGCTGGGTATCACTGATTTACGCAGGAGTTATGTACAGGCGAGTGATCACAACTATAAACTTGTCCAAAACCGTCGCCTATTTGGGATGAAAATTCAGTAACGATAAACACCATAAATGTTTAATTGCGCGCAATGGTGCCGTTCGGGCCTGCTAACCATTTATACTACAGTTTGAAGAAACTTCTCCACACAAAACACATGTCGCGACAGCCAATACTATGCTATTGAGACATGGGTTTGGTCCAAAACGAGCACATTGGACATTGATCTTACCATCGGGCAGAGAATTAAACTTGCCAGACTACGGTGGGCTGATCATGTCATGATATTAGCACCGAACGACCAATCCTGTAAAGTCATTTTAGCCCATGCACACGGAAGGCCTAGGTAGAGTTTCAGGTGCGTCTATCAAAACAGCCAAGATTGTGAGACGTCGGCGCTAGTTTGTGAGCGGTATCCAGGATTGTTGCAGCGGATCCAGATCATGGAGCGGCGAGATTCGCCACGCATATCTTGTCACTTGTCATCAATAAAGCATTCGATTATTAGGGAAAAACTTGCCCATACCATTGCTCAATGGTAAAAACATTTTCCCGGGAACAAATTTTTTGTTTTAAAAGTTGAACTAGACAAGAAAAACACTTCTACATGAGCGACTTAAATGCAGACCAAAACTGGCTTCTTCCTGCCAAATCGACCTGCTGGACCAAGCCGGCCATCGAGTGGCTTACTAGACTTATCTCATATGTGGATGGTCAGTCCTCACTACGGGGGATCAAATCGAATGGAATTCGAGCGTGTGAAGACCAGCGCCGCTATCGCCTCCACCACTAGATCCAGGCTTCAGGCTAAACACGCTACCAATAGCGCCATAGTGATGAGTATTTACCATTGTTTTTTTGTACCTCGAAGCAACATACTGCGAGGCTCCACTCATAATAAAATCAAATTCCCTTACAAATGTATGAAAAACTCATCTCATATTCCGGCGCCTCTCATGTGTTTGTGCATCCATATTTGATCTTTGTCGCTCTCGCCTTCGATTGCACACTCCCTACGGTGCAATAGTGTTCCTGACATCCATTTCAAGCATACTGATGTTGCTTCTGCTACTTCTACTGGTGCTGTTGCTGCTGCTGCTGCTGCTGCTGGTTGAGCTGATCCAAAATGGGCATATCATTCCAATGAGCGCAATGAAAGAGAAACCGTCAAACATACAACCCAGACACTCTCCTACCCAAAAGGCGTTACACACTTTTTGGGGCCGGATTGTTTCATTTCTTCTATTTGTTCCTTCTTTCGTCCAAATATCTGTCGGTTCGGGTGAGTTTTATTGAAGCCCTGCCACATGCTTCTCACGCCCCGCCAGCCGACATTACATTAGCGCAGCACACCGGGTGGGCAAAGGGAACCGAGATTCCGCACTGTCGGTGGTGGCGGGTCGTGGTTGTCGCGTAGCATAATTTCATGCTGCGCGCGCGTTACAGCACCAGGAGCACCGGGATTCGGAAAGGCCCGGCGCCCACCTACACCTACGCAGCGACAATGCGACACTGAATGTGTGGCAAACAAATGGTCACACTTTGCTGTGACAGACAGACAGACGGACGGGGACGGTCCATTTCTATCACCTTTACCGAACGGCAAATCGAAATCGTGACTCCGTCCGTGCGCGTCTTATGCTCTCTCGGATGCAAACGTGAAGCGCATGGTTCGATGGGACTGCCAGGAGAGTAAGCTGATGAAGATCATCTTACCTCTGCTCGTGATTTGTTTCTTTTCTTTCGTTTGTTTACGCAGCTAGCTGCTGTACTGTCGTTGCTTCGTTTTCTAATCGATTGGTGGTATTGTTTTGTTTTGCTCGTTTGTCGATTTCGGACAAATGCATGCATTTACAGCTGCTGGTTGGATACGTAATGATTTGTTTGCCGATGCTCTGCTCAGGAATTTAACTTTGATCAAATAGTTTAATTGAAAATACAGTGAGATATTTTTGTTAAATAATGTTCATCGACTAACGTAGTTAGGACTAATTATCCAACTACGTAGTATCAGCAATTCTAGTACATCATTCGATGATTGGCGTGACCGTGGCCAGGGCCAGGTCGGTAAGTCAATAAGCATCCTTTGAATAAACTCAATAAACATCCTTTGAAACTGTTTCAACGACTCCCATAAGCAAATAAATTTATAAATTGTTGCGAAATAAATTTATAACAAAAAACTATGTTCCGGCCTGTACTTAAAGTACACAGTTCCATCGTTCTGGTATGAGAAATGTAGGTCGTGAATTTTACTTGAAAATAATTCGACCTAAAAGTCCAAAAAATTCAAACCACCTTTAAATAGAGTTCACAAAATTTTGTAAACTCTAAAACCATTATAAACTTCATGATTATTATTTCAATTTGGGCTTAACATACAATGTCTCTCCATGTGAACTTCTTTGAAAGACTGTACGGGTTAGATTTGTGGTAGCATTCGCATGACATAACTAGCCTTTGCTGAAAAATAGTTAAGTCATTCCTAACCTTAAAAAGTTTGCCATCGCAACATACATAAGGAGCTAAAAATCTTCAAGAGGACCTTCTTCTAAAAGCCTTCCTAAACCTACACGGATATCGTCAGGTTTGAGATAGTCGAGAGATCTTGGTCTTCTCGTGGACTGGCTTTCCTTGACATAATTTACCTATAGCTTGATAATAAATCCGACGTCCTGGGAGACAGCCCCAATCCTGCCAAATGAAGATCGGGAGACACTACTGCCTCGACCACTGGACTATAGGCTCAGGCTCCTATAGCTCTGTGATAGAGCTCACGATCTCCAGGTCCAACATTTTTACGATTCGGACTTCGGACAACAATGTAAGCATCGGAATCCAGAGCCACCTCTCAAAGAATCTCTGAAGTAGTCACGATTGTCAAAGCGATCCTTTTGGTGTAGTAAATCACTGTTAGCTCGTTGCCTGGATCAGGTGGAGTGGAACCCTAGTGAGTCGTAGCCCTCGACCAACTTTCCTGGAAACAGGATGGCGAACTGGTCATGTCATCACGACATGCTCAAAACCTATGCAGGCCAAGAAGAAGGTTCATCAACCCTCATCCTTACTGCCCAACACACCAAGACTACTTCTTTTATCTGTGCATCCGTAACAAAAATTTCTACCACTGTATAAAACTCCTTACGAGAAACGATAATGTAAACTGATTGAAATGAGTAGATTAAAAAGTCTTGTTAAAATCGAAATAAAATCCTATGATCTTATTTAATTGTCGTTCTGTACGTCTATTCTTTACACAAAGCACAGGGAGCTCAGGGACACAAGCACCCAGCGCCCATAGCATTCAATAAACACGTTTAACATTTAATCGCACAATCCATTTGACTTTAGTGCGGCCATTCCACCGAAATGGCGCCATAACAATTCGTGTCCATTCTTCTTCGAACCTCCATGTTTACTCTATTAACTGTCCATTCTTTCCTGGTTTTGTTCTCGTTGGCAGTTCAAAAAATAGAAGCATAAAAGCAACACTGCAACAATGACGGAAATGAAAATGGTGTGTGAAAATTTCATTATCATGACTGTTTGTCCTCATCCGAATTGTCCGTTTTTCTGCTCAATCTATCCCGCGACTTGTGTGTGTGTGTGATGGAAAAAAATAATACAAAACTACTATAAAAGAAACTCTCCACCCACTGCACGGTGGCGCACAGTACGAATTATTAATTTCTGTCTCCATTCATTCAGCACCAGAGATTTTCCCCGCAGAAAAAAGGGGGGAGAGAAAAAGAAAGCAAAATGTAAAAGTACAGCAAAAAAAACACATCCCCTGGTGAACATTTATGATTTTTGTGACATCCGGACGGCGTACGACAGTGCACTGCACCCTGCAGCTCTCTGCATAATCTAGCAATTTTCCATCATTCGCCTGCACTTATGTCAAGCTGCCGGAAAACTGCTGCCAGCCTGAGTGGCATTGAAATGTGTCGGTGTGTGTGTGTGTGTGTATGCGCGCGCTATACTTGTGAAAAAGGGAAAGAAAAACGGAAGCGTTTTCCCTCCAAAAACCTCGACGACCCGAAATCCGGCAAGGTTTTCACTTCCGTTTTGTGTGGAAGCAGTTCGGTCGGTTGGTTGAGGGCTTTTTGCTTTTGTTTTTAATCCTCATAAATGTTCTCGCGTGGCGCAAGGACGCCCAACAAAGGCATTACCGTAGATTTTTTGTTTTTTTTTTGTTTTCAGCCTCATTTTCCCTGTACAATTCTCGACTAAATACACTCACTTAGGCACCATCAACCTCTGAGCGGAGCTGTTATACACCAGCGCCACTAGTGCTGCTGGCGATTTAGTTGGATGGAAAATTATCCTTTGCCAAGAGTTCATGTGCCCTTTCGCGTAAGTGGCTTTTTCTTTTCAAAAAGTGTGTTGTATTTTAAGCTCTGTTTTTGGGAAAGAAAGAGGAGACTTAACATACAAAGGAGAGAGAGAGAAAAAAGCGGTAAACGGATGTCGGAAAACGGAACAGGATCATGTCGCAAACCCTGGTCCTGAAAGGGGGGCAGGGAGGTTGGTTGATAGCGAGACCTCCCTTCAAGCCGGTGGTGGTCAGGGTAACATGAATAAGTCATAAGCCTTCATGAAGTGGAAAGCGTATTTAATTACTCACTCACTCACTCTACTACTCGACCCTCGTGTGGCCAGTCTCTGCTTCTTACTGCCTATGCTAGGAACAATGGAACCGTTAGCTAACCATTCCGAACAACAAAACGGATGAGCTTGGTGTATAGAGTTCCAGCTTTGCTCGGGTTCTCTTTCTCACCCAAAACCGCAGAAAACTGTGCGGAAGAATCACGGAAAATGGGAAATCAACTAAGGATGCATCTTCCGGGATTGATGTGTTTCCTCCATTCCTCTTCATTTTGTTTTGCTTTTTGTAAACCAGGTACAAAACGCTGGACGATCGTTAAACGCCACGAACCACGGACCACGAACGGATAGGAAAAACACACCGTGTTCCGGAAATCCGGCTCACCGGTGGGAAAGTGGGAGATGATTTTTCAAATCCTTAGTCCTCATTTCCCCGGGAAACGGTCTCTCCTCCCTTCATCAGTGGTTACACGAGATGCATCCGTCTGTTGTTTTTCGTGACAGTGCATATGCATCATTTCCCTGCGTACTTCGTACGTTATTCGTTTCTTGTCTATTGTACATGCTTTCTAATGCACGGCAAAAGGGACAATAGTATTCCTGTTGTACGATGCAAAAAACAGGACGAACAAATCCAGCCAGGATCGGAGTCCATGCCGCTTGCAAAACCGCGAAGGAAACCCCATTTTTCAACGGATAAACCCGCTATTTATTATATGTAAATTAAAACCACATTTAATTGCCAGATGGTGGTGGCATAGTCGTGGTACGAAACGATGGAGGATCTTAGTCGTTAGTCGTTGGCCCAAAGACACACACTCACACACCCACAAAAAGGGTCACACTGGCTCACAGGAACTAGAGGACTCCATAAACGCATCGTAATGAGGTACCACCGCTGAGCTTCAACCAACTTCATCGGCCCATTGCAAATGGTCGACCATGAGGAAAGTCTCTCCAGACAAAGAAATATGCTTTCGCCGGCCGGTCAGTCCGGACGGTCGTTGCAGCAAGGAGTTGCATTTCGATGGGTGTGTGTGTTGTTTTGCTTCTGTTTTCTACTGCTGTCCGGAAATCCGGCACGGTGACTACCACAAAAACCCAAGTACGGCCGGGTTACTATTTATCAAGGCGTGGAGCATGTATTTCATTTCAAGTTTTCCCGCCCCACGGTCAGTCCCTCCTCTCCTTTCAGTTTCTTTACCACACTAAAAACAACTGGAAAAGTAGAATCTTCCGGTGTGGTTTGTTTCCTTTTTTTTTTGTTCCCGGTGTAGCCGGCTAAGGCCCCGACTACACTACGCTACCGACAACCTGCCCCCGGGGCAGGTTCGGCGAATAGTCATTACGTTGTTTCTATTTGGGTTTTATGAACTGTTGCGCACTGCATTTAACTATTTTGTTGTGTTCCGTTCTTTGGCACGGTAGCGTTAGTGCGGTAAGCCTCCGAAGGTGTTTTGTGTGATTTTTCATCCATTTCTGGTCCCGGCAGTGCTTACCGTGTCGACAAGGTCGACAACAATTGCATGGAACGCTGGTGGATGTATTTTCTAGCGCCAGTGTTTTACAGTAGGTAAATCATCTTCTTACGTACTTGTAACTTTGGACAATAATTCATTCCACGGTGAAATGCTTATTTTGTAATCAGTTTCATTATTATGCCATTCGCAGAGGTTAGTGTTGAAAGAAAAATGTTTTAATGTATAATTATTTCACTTTTGAGCATAGTTCCCTCATAGTTTTGTTTAAATTTAACATTTTTATGAGGATTCAAATTAAATTTTGTGAATATTTTACTGTCAAATTCAATTAAAAAACAATTGTAATATTAATAAATACACAGTTTCAGCAGGGCTGATTGGACAGGGAAGAGTAACTGAAGCGATAGCGACCAAAATCGCCACTCGACGGGTACTGGGGTTCAAATCCCTTCCAGAACATTCCTCCGTATAGAAAATTTACTTAGAGTTGGACTAGTATCTAGTATAGTCTACGAAAAGTGTACAATACAAAAATACTCCCTAAAGCTTAACAAAAATGTTCCATAATTTACATGTTTGTTTGAGTTTATCTGTTTCTTTTTTGAATGTGTTTTGTTTATTTATTTATTTACTCGTTATTTATCAATCATTTCTTATAAATAATACTTTTTACATTATTTTGTTTCATATTTTAGTATTTTTTTTTTTTGTTTCAAAAGATCGATGGATTGTCAAGTTCAATAGCTCATTTTTTCACCAGCAGAGGAAAATAGACTGAGTTCGGTATCCAAAAGCTCGATACATGGAAACACGACTTTATACGACAGCAGAACCAAACTTAAATACTTAAAAGCACGTAACCTACAAACCTGAAGCTTATTTTCCATATTGAAAACTGGATGGATGTTAGAAAAGATGTGAAAAATTTGCCGCCAAGACGTAGTGTGTCTCAGAACCCTAGAAGGTCGTTGAAGCAAAATTATACTAAATGTAGGCTACAAAGTATCAAAACTCCAACCAATATCTAATGTCATGCAGGTCTCATCATCCATTATAAGCAATGATGATGTGCTCTTGATGGTAAGACATATAAGGCCTCGTCCACTAGAGTTTTTAAATATTGAAAAACAGGTATCTCTCTACACTGTTTTTCATACATTTTCCTTCATTTAATCCCTGCTGTTACAATAAATCTCCCCCAAACCAATTAATACCATTACACCAGACAATTACCGCCAAAAAGATAATCGTGATTAAACAAAGCCACATTATATCTTATTTACAATCTTATATTTCATCCTCATTCGGTTACAAACCATCCGCAAGCCGTAGTGCACACTTTGAAAAATAGCTCCGATTAACTCAAGTAATGTTACACACAGGAGATTACGAGCAAACAGACAATAGCAACACAATAAATCTCCATCACAAAACCTACCTGCATGCATTTTCCAGTTTGAAAAGCCTTCGAAGTTTTCTAATCCCAATTGTCAGTAAAATAAAAAAGAAGAAAGTCTGCAGCCGCCCGCTCGATGTAACATCATGACGAGGATTTACACACAAACCAAAAGGACAAATATGAGGCCCAAGCATACCGAGATGGGACACAGCAGCAAACAACAATAAGAAAAAAAAACACGAAGAAACAAGACACAAAACATCATCGACCGCATTCTAAGGGACGGCCAGACCATTCACCGCAGGTGCTGGACAAAATGGTCTGGACATAAATTACGGCGTAAGATAAAACTTCAACTTTAATGGAATGCGCGTCCGTTTGCATAACCTCCTCGGGAGGGTGAGAGCCGTGTTTGGTGTGGCGAGCAAAAAAAAAAAACGGTAAAGCGAGTATACCCCAAAGCACCGGACCACTACACCGGAGGAATTAAGATTTGTCGAAAATGGCCGTCGCTTAAGTTAAGCAGGAAGAAGGGGGCCAGGTTCGCTCCCTATAGCCAAACCAAGCAGCCAAGCAGTGAACAATTTAATGTGGCCATCATGTATCTTCATCATTTGCGATTAAACAATCCGAGGAACATCCTCGGATATCCTCCCAGGTAGCACCGACACAGTGCCCGACGGCGTCCTTTACGGCCTTAACTACCAATTTACTCACGGTCCATTTGCTACTGTTCCCAGAGAGCATATACGATGCGGTTTTTTTTTTTATTCGCCGAGAAGGAACACGGCAGGAAAAGCAAATATTGCAATATTTATTCATTTTAATTTTCTTCTTTGTAAATTACATTGCTCCAACGGATCGTGCAAATATTAGAATAACATTTGTATGGTTCCGTGTGAGGTTGGAAAAATGTGTTTCAGTCAGCCCATCACACCCAAACAAAAGCATATCAATTTATCTCATACATACATCCACTTAACTTTGCCGTAGTCCTGCCGAAACCGGTCAAGGAAAATATGTTTTCCACGTGGGCGCTTCACACGGGAACTGATATTTCTCCGTATTTGGTCTCGCTGGACATCAGCAGGTATTGATGTTGGGAGCCACACTCCGCACATTAACGACGATGACCCTCCATTTGTGGTTTGGGATCGAAAGGGTCGGCTCGGCCGAGTATCACCGGTTGAACACGGTTGAAGGCGTAATATTATTTGTGAGGAAAATTCGCCAAGCAGGAAAACAGGAATTGTTGCGTTACAAATGGTGAGGCACAAGAGGAAACCTTGAGAATCCTTACAATCTGCAAAGGACCTTTGGAACGTAGGAAGAAGGAAATCGCAAGGACACAGCCTAATAACATATTGAATTCCTGGCGCAAACCTACTTCATCGGATCGGAGGCTTTGTCTGTGATGTCGACTCTTTACCACGTTTCCAAGAAGTGCACTTGGCATTTTACGAGCCCCGTTTTTTTCCCTTTTCCTCGCAGCTAGATGTTTGTCGGGACGGCACAAAAATATCAAGAAAGTCATCGATGGCGATTCCTGATGGTTCTGGGTGATGAAAAATGTCTTTTCCTTGAGCCGAAGGCTCGTTGTGCGATTTCCCGTGGTTGAATTGTGATGACAAAATCTAAAGTGAAAAAGGTAAAGCAAAAAACACTCGATCGTTTCCAAGGTTTAATAGGGGTGCCGGTATGGTTTTGGGTGATTTTTCCAAGGAAAATTGGTAGAAGTGTATTTCTTTCCTGTCTCTCTCTCTCCCCATTGATTGGGATCGTACAATTTAATGTGCAAGCGTATCATTGGCCCGTGTGATGGTCAACCGGAACCTTTTAGAAGACCACTTTTCCCTCGATTTCTCTCCCCTCCCCCTCTCTCTCTCTCTCTCGCTCTCTCGCTTGCCCTCCCTTTTTTTAAATGAAAATGAAGCTCCTGGCCAAACCAGACAACCAGCATCGTCAAACATGTTTACTCTGCGCCAATAAGTTTGTCCGTGTTTTCCTCTCTGTTCGCCTCCATTTCTAGTATCTGAAGGATGGACAAACCATCACAAACAGTAATGTTGCCTTTGGGACAAAAACACACGTTGTCGTGCAGAAAAAAATCCAGCGCTGGAAAATCATTTTAGAGAATTAGCAATGATTGTTGTTACTGCATCAGCGGGAGCAAACAAAAAAAAAAAGATGCGGAATCCGAGTAAAAGTGAAATTCAAGGACTGTTCCAGAGAGTGAATTCCAAGGGCTATTACACGCTTGGTAGTATTTTCACTCCTTTTTTTTCTTTCGCTTTACCGATTAAGTTGATGGCGGAAACATAACACTAAACAAGCTCTGCACATGTGAACCAATTGTTCACAACGAGTCGAACATTGCAACGGGTGTAGTGCTTCGTTGAAGCGCGATTGATTTTTGTAATGTTTGTCGGACGCAGCACATGGCCACGCGAGACGGGAAAAATGAAAATGAAAGAAAAATATTGCTCCCCGCGATGGGTTTTATTGGTGTGTAGGATGTTTTAATGGGAGGAAAATATTTGCAATAATGTTGACATTTCATAACTTGTGTTTTATTGCAAATAAACCGTAAAGCCGAGGTTCGATTTTGTAAACGAATTAAATAGTTTAGTTAAACTGGAAGGATCAATATTTTTAAATTACATTTCAAAACTTTTTTTTTCAATTTATATCCCACAAGATTTATGCATTACCACTTAAAATTTTTAAATTAATTAGTCTATTTTATTGTATCATCGTCACGCCTTATCAACAAAGGTAAAGATAAAGATTTTCAAAGAGAAGACGAGAAGATGTCAGAACGTTTCGTAGCAATATTACTTTGAACTAACAAAGGGTTTGATCAATATAAAGCATAAACAATTTAGAAATGGGACACTTTGCATGATTTGTATCTTTTTTGTATCCGTAATTCCAACTGAAACATATTCTTAGAATGAACCAAATTATTTTACTGGATTTGTTATTTAGAAATATTGAAAAAAATGTTCATCGTTTTTACGAAGAACTTCTCGGACTTTATAGTTGATGCTGCTCACCAACCTGCACACAACTGCTTCAGCCACTGCTTTGGCCAGTAAGTTCCACCAATTCTTCATTCTTCGAACTGAGGTATTTGAATGAATTCAGGTTTTTTGGTAAGAGTTTTGCTTGATCATCGTTGTACCATTGTAACAACTCCCTACTACACTTCGCTGCGATAATAAATGGTAAAATTCGCTTCTTAATTCGCACTCTTTCTTATAAAAATCCTAATTCTTGTTCTTATTCCGTCACAAACACGGTCTTTTTGTCACATGAGCAGATTCCTTGCAGAATATATTTTTGTGAATTTCTCAGCAAAAAAAAATTTGAAACTCGTTCAACAAAATGCAACCATGCAGTTTGGCAAGCAGCTCATCGTATAGCTTTAGAGCCCAGTTTCTGGCCATTGTTTGCTGTTTCGATTGGGATGTTTACTAGCTCGGAAAGATTTAAATCATTCTCGGAGTGGAATTAGTCGTGCAGTCAAACGATCAGCGGTAAGATTGTAGTCCAAATCGTAGTACGAGATGTTTAAATTAGGCTTAATTTTCTGAACTACTATTAATCGCATCCTTTGGCCAGCTCTCTAGTAGAAGCTTTTGTATTATGTATAATAACTGTGCACCGCAATCGACCATGATGACACTTTTGAATCATTTCATTCAGTATTTTTTCGAATGAATAGTAGATTATTCCAAACTTTTTTGTGGAACTTTGCGGAGTATTTCAAACTAAGATCAACGAGAAGAGGAGAGTTCAATGCCTATTTTAATGTTATTAAACTCCCAACTCTTATCGATCATAATAGACCAACATTTCAATCTAGCATTGCCCCATAGCACGCTCAACAGTAAAACATTGATATTTTTAAGCGAAATCATAAAAAAATCCTCTGCCTGATGATTGCCAACAGGTGCTGTCAACAGTGCATCCAGCGAGCCTCCATCGTTTAGTGCAACTGCACCACTTAACAGTTCATTTACGAGTGTGTCATAAAAATGGTAAGGAATGCATTTTGTTCCCTGTTTCAAAGTTGAACGCCAAAATGCTACTTCAAGTAATTGCTACTTTCATCTAATAGCATCGCTTCGGGACGTGCTTCAACAAAGTATGCAAAGGATTGACGACACCTCGATAACATCATAAGCGAGAAAACAATGAAACTTAATCGCACATAAATGTCAATCAATCGTGACGATCTATTGAGGCCAAGAAAAACGGAGATATTTCCAATTTCGATCGATTACACTCAGTAAGACATGTGGTGGAGTTTTCCCAATTTGTCTCTCTTTCTTTCCTACAGCATTCGTTCGAGATGGAGTTCTTCACGATTTTCTACAATTCTCTTAAACGCGAGGAAAACCAACGTCCGTATTTTATTAGGTTGAACCCACTCCACTCCTTGGCAGGCAACTGCCGCTACTTCGAAGTCGACGAGGACGATGGTGATGATGATGCTAAGTTAATGGTCAATTTTCACTGCAGCTGTGTATGGTTTGGGGTTTGCTTGGAAAACCCTTTTTTCGGTTAATGTTGGTGAAGCACTTACCGGCCATCGAAAGAGCTACTACAGCGGCAGCGACTGCAATCGCAACGATCCTGCACCGTAAAGGATTTCTTCGCTTGGAAGCCATCATTGATTATTTGGGTCGGATGGAATTTTCACTGCTCCATAAATACGGTACGTACTAGAAAACAACGGTTTACAGATACACTCTTACACACAGAGACAGAGAATCACAAGGTACATAAAACACTAGAATTCACTATTGATTCGATGCACTTCGACACAAGAGATCACGTTCACTTAAACACATTTTTATGTTAAAGAACTATTCATAAAAAAGGGGAATTAGATTAAATGGAGAAAATTCTAAACTGATCTAGAAATTGTTGGAAAAACTGATCATAAAGAAAAAAAGCCAAAGTTAAAGGATCTAACTGCAGAGTGAATAGTTGCAACAAGAAAGCGTTACTTTCCCTAGTCAAAACGATCGTCTCCCTATAACCAACTCGACTCTCGGTGAATAATTTGCTAGGAATGTTAATTAGCTTTGCCGGTCGCGTTTTCGCAAAGTCTGCATCTGCAAATTCAATCGCTTGATGATGGTTCGGCTATTCAGCTGCTTCCTGAATGAATCCACCAGATGATCCAGATGATCATCATAATTAGACGACAACACACCAAGATGTGCGCGCATACACACACAGTACCTATCATTCAGCTTAACTAGCCTTACGTGTCAGAATTGCAAGATTTTATACTGCTCCCACAAAGCAACGTTTCAAGCCAGACCGACACCCCGAGAAGTAACCGAGCACCGAACACCAAACCGATCAACCGATCGCGATCACGCACTGACGATGACTGGCCGGAGTACCGCCACGGATCGGAACATTTTGTATATGTTTTTCCTTCATCCCCCCAGATCGGTTGGATGCTGTTGGGTGGAATAGAGTTGCCCACTCTAATATGGGCGCACAGTGTCGCGCGCTATCTCTACCGCTGCTCGGCACATGACAATGTCGTCCCCGGTCGCTCCGGCACGAATCTGGCGGAATGACATTCACCGCGGGTGAGAATGCGTGCATGCGTCTTCTCGCCTCTCGATCGTCGGTAAGATCGTGGGCGAAATCTTCGCTGTCGGGTTGGGTTGGCTAAAAAGCCCGAAAATTAAGAACGTTCAATGTCGGATTGCGGTGCTCTGGTCTAGTATGTTTTGAGGCAGGTACTTTTGAGGGGTTGCTAATCATTTTTCCATCGCAAGTAGCCGAGATTAGGTGGGCTGTAATTACGCTGATTCGATTGGGACTTTGTTGAGCGAACCTCAAACTCAGTGTTGGATCTCAGTGTGCGATCGTTTACAGACAACTTGGACATTCTTTGAAGAGGTTCAAAAACTGCAAGAAGACCTCCTTGAAGTAATGGTCCTCGGAAAACGTAAAATAGTTTCTAATATCTCTAACCAAGTCTAATAAACTTATGATCTTGATGCAGCTTTTTTGATACATACCGCTCAAGATCATCAAGATCATCTTGAAGCCTCTTGCATCTCCGAACCTCAGTTTCGTGATGTTCCGTTAAAAGGGCGCTTTAAACCTAACCTGATTCTGGAGCAGATAAACCCTCCTAAAAAGCAAATAGTTCTTGAGGTGCGTCCGTGCCGTAGCTTCGTAGCTATGCAACTCTGAGGTAGGTAAAAGTGCAGAGCACTGCATCTGGTCGCCACAAAACAGCTCGTAAACATGTGTAGCTAATGGGCGACCAAATTGAATCAAAGGCATATTTTATTAGGAGCTAGAAATTATGTCACACCCTTTGAGGTTTATGGAGAACACCACCGGCGCCGCTCGTAACTGATCTTTCTTTCCGAAAGGTATCGCATTACATGCATGCTTGGGGTTTTTGTGGTTTTTGTTAGGGTCTTAGTCAGTGCGGATAGCTCACCGAATTCTAAAACTATTGGAAGAATAGATGTTTCCTGTTCGTAATTCATTACATTTTGTTCAGATAATTCAAGCATGCTCGTTCGTATAAAAACTAAGACACATCGTACCTGACACATTCTCATGGGAACAAGAAAAAATTCACATCCGAATGAACCGTGAAAAGAAAGTACACCCTACAGACCACCCTTTGATGCATTTCGCACGACCCTCGCTGGGAGGTTCTTGCACTTTGGCCAGCATTTCCCAGGCGCTTGTCAAGCTTGCCGCGCGGAAGCTATCTTGCTAATATGCGAAAATTACGACCGCGCTCGATGGTCAACCGTACGAAAAGCTCTCCACCGCGACCAGTCATCGAGCCACATGCATCACCTACGCATTTCTATCGCGTGGCGCGAATGGCATGATTCATAGGCAATAATTTGTGCGTTTGCGACCGTTTGCGCTAGTGCGCTCAGGCACCGGGCACGATATAAAATATTGGACGAATTTTATTAAGTCAGCGTTCAGCTAGCGATCAGTGCGGGGCAGTAAATTTTCCATAAAACGAGCCCACCAACAAACGCACTGGCGAACGATTAGCATATTTATGAAAGCCGAATCGTGTCCGCTTGCCAAAAAGTTTGGCCCGGTCAAAAGTGTTTGAGGAAAGATTTACTACGCTGATTTGAGCGAGATGTGCCCATCGATCTTTCCGCGGATCGGCTTGCACGACGGAACGCTGCAGAATGTCCTAAAGATGGCGATAAAGGATTGCAAACAAAACAAATAAACACACCGAAAAAACACATGTTATGAGCAAATGCTACCACCAGCGCGACGCGTTGAGGCAGACACGTTTCGCAAGTTGACACTTGAGATGAATGAATTTTCGTGAACATTATACTTTATTCGACTAATATTAATTTAATTGGTGGACATCATACGAATGGGATTTAAATTGTTCGATATGTTCGTTCTTGGGAATGAAAATTCTAATGTAATCTTTGCGGACCGAATCTTCACACGGCAATATCAGGGTTCAAATCCCATCTGCATAATAGTGCTTCCCCGCTCCGACGGAAGGATTAAGAAGAACGCCCGTCGCACTATGCGTTTGTCAGTAGATACGCGGATCCACTGGTAGAAACCTGGTCGAGCCAGGAAAAAGGAATATCCATCTGATCCTAGTAAATCTGGCGAAGGGCAAGGAACTGCGCGAGAGTTCGGAATCGGTCATTCCTTCACGTGATCGATCCACCAACGGAGGATACTTGCATCCAGTTTGTTCCCGACAGTAAGAGACGACATAACCTAACAAATCGTTAAGCTAGGAAGAATCTTAGTAGTTTAACCTAAATTTGAGTTAGATATGATGTTGTCGGTTATGTGTCTTAAGAGATTAAGATCTCTCCCTCAATGTTTCTCTTAAGTAATCTTAGATTTTCTGTCTTGATATTATTTTTGATTATGGTTTGTTTTCTTATTGTTTTCTGATAACGTGTCTGCAGACCTTCCATCATTTCTTTTCTCTTCTCTTGACTCTGTAGTATATCGGTAGCAGGATATGCAATTCTGCCTACTGAGGATTGGTCTGCATGACCTGCGTTTTTTTTTGCAAACAACCGTATTCTTTTTAATTGGATTCTCATTAAATATTTATTCAAGTATGCTTCACTTTTTCTATATTTTAGTTTTTATTTCATTTAAAAGTAAAATGAATAATCATAAGCAACAAGATATTTAAATTAATCCGCACAGCTTCCAACTCGTGTAGCGGTACCTCATACAATCAGTACCCTTGAAGTTACAATAGATGACGCCACTCTTGCTCGATTTCCCTCCGAATCAAACTGCTCGAATTGTCTGAACTGCTCGAACGTAACGCACTGACAGCTGTCACGCGTTCTTTTCTCTCTTCTTCTGGAATGTTGTTTTCAATGTGTAATCGAATTCGGTCGCTGCAGAAATTGTGCATTTTTCGCAGTTTTCCATCGTTTATCGTGCAAGAAACCATAATTTCCCGGTCAAACTCGATGCCCTGCATCAAGTATCGTAAAAAGTATTCGGTATAATCGGTCGAGCAATGTATGCTAGCGCGTGTGTACCGTGAAGTGCTTTGTGGTGGTGCTGTGTTATTGTTGTTGTGATTGGTGGCAACTGGTTTGTTTTGTTTTTCCGCGATTACGAGGAAAATTCGCTCGTCATAAGAAGACGACACTCCGTGGCACGGGACGACAGTGTGGAAAACGGTTGAGAACGGTGTGTGAGAGAAAAAAACGGATAAAGAAAAGGTTAGCCCACGATGGCATCGCAGGGAAGCATACAAGATCGCAACAGTCTCGAGAAGTACATTCGCCAGCTGGCGATGAAGGCCGCACAGATCATTGTGCAATCACGGTTGGGCGAGAAAATTGCCACGGAAAGCAATCCCAACTCCACGTCATCGGATTGGGTAAGTAGTGCTGGCGCGATTGGGGTCTGTTTTGTGGGTGGGTTTTGGTTTCTTTGTCTCTCTAGCGGGGAGCGTGACGACGGTATGGTAAGGGTGGAACTAGGCCATACGCGTGATAAGAGACGCGAGAAGAGAAAGAAGCATAAAACGGTGCAAACCGAGCACGATCGTACACCGTGGGAAGAATATCAATGTTTTATATTTTACGGGGATGCTAATAATTCATGTATTTTTAGCTTTTAGGCACAAAGAAACGGTGAACTTTGGAAAATGATTCCTTGCAGAAAACTGAAACAATTGAAGTTACTAATTTCAAGTATCTGGAAAGCGATGTCTCCCTTTCGTCCCTTTCGATGTGGTCCCTTTGCTCAACAGCAAATTGCATCACGACAAAATAGCCTTGGCTGGCAATTAGATTCATCATAAATCAAAAGCTCGGGATGCACTTTTCTTGGAAGAACAATTCCAATGCATCACGCCAGCCTGATTCCGATCAAAGGTATGAGGCATCACGGCACATTCATGTCTCTCCGATCGATGCTGCGATACAAGAGTTGAGCATACTTGTAGCGTGAAACCTCTATCAGGCGAAGAAAATGCGCCCTCGTCCTGCGACACCGATTGCTGTTCAGGAAGAAGCAACTTTCTTCGCGAATCTAGGTTAATGGACGAATGTTTGCTCCACAGCGATTTCCACGTTTGACCGGTTTTTCCGTACGATCCCGAGTTGGACCTTTGCCAAGCAAAATGATAATTAACGGAAAATGTATTCATAACAACGGTGGTGGCAATCGTTTAATCATTGGCGGTGCTGTTGATTGGTTCCACTAACTAAGCTTTCAAGTGAGCGGACTACAGTTATCGATACATTTGTCATCCGTATCAGCTCTACCGCTGTACGAAAAGTAAACCGGACATCATACATTACAAAACTGCAATGTAAAAACCACTTTGTCAAGGGTCAAGTATGGGAATCTAATGTACAACATTAATGGCAGTGCAATAAAGAGCTTAGAAAAAGCATTAAACAGATATCAACCGTTGCTTCTTACGTCATATTAGCTTGAATAGTGTTATCAGCTCTTCAGAGAATGTATGATTGCGCAGTTTTGTAGCGGGGAAGGACTATGATAACTATTTTGCCGGGAGCGTCAAGAGTCGTAAGAGCCAGTTTAAACTGCATACAATGTCGCTTTACTACGACCGAGCTTGAGTCCTTTTTTTCAGCTCAGCTCTTATTTTTCAGTCAGCTTTTTCGATACATAACGCACAAGATCTCTTGAAGCCTAAGCATCCGCGGACATCGGTTTAGCGATGTCCAGTTTAAACTGCATGAAATGCCCCTTACTACGATACGATACTACGTTTAGATGAGAAGCCATTAGAATAATAAAAATCTCGTTGAAGTTAATTGCTTTGCGTTTCACTTTCTGGAATACCTGGGGCAAACGATCATCACGACTTGCAAATCGCGACAAAAACCTGTCAATCCTCTCCCGCTAATCACGACAAACATCCGCACCGTATCCGACCAGTTCAAACTGCCCCTTTGCTTCGCCACGAACCCAATCCCGAGACGAAGCAGAACCGGATCGAACCACTTCCTGCTGTGCGCGAGAAGAGTGATCGGAATCGTACACCTTTCAGCGGGAATACAAATTGCGCAACAACGTACTGAGCGAGGCACTGCATTTGTTGTGTTGAAACCTCCCATTAGGGAAACAAGAAGGCATGAGAATGAAGGAATGTTACATAGTTTGTATCACGGATCGGTTCTCCCTTTCAGTGCCGTACCTCGAGCCAAGTCAGCAACAGTAAAACGTTTCTAGCTTCTAATGCTTATTTATACCATTCTGCCCGTCTCACATCGTGCCTCAGGAAATCGCCATCATACGAAAGCTCCCAGGTCCGGTATGTTCCTGTTCGAACCAGAACCCCTATGGCGTCACGTTTTAGCACTAGCGAAACATCCGAACAAGTATCAAACTCGAACCCGTTTGTTTGTATTTGGATTTCGCGAATAATATGGCAGGAGATGCATGCTGCCGGTGCAACTTGCACTTCCCAGAGTGCAACACTATCAAGTGTTATCAGGAGGAAGGCATTAGTGGTGGCATAAAAAAAGCTGCTGACAGGTAGTTTCTCCGCTACTGTTGACCGAGATGAGAGAGTGAGAAAGTGAAGCGGGTTTAACATGGTAATCTTCGGGACAAACAAATAATATCTCCTACGTAAGATGACCTGTAGGGCTTCGTATTCATCCATTTTCAACGGGCAGATCACTTTTAACTGTTTTTGTTTACATTCTTCTTTTAAAACTAAAAATATGTTTAAACAACCCAGCAAGAACAGATCTTTTCTGGGTGTCAGCTTTCAACGTACAAAACACATCCCTGATGTTGTTGAAAATGCATTACAAAGGAAGCATTTTAACACGGCTACGGTCGTTGTCTTCTGCCCCGCTAAGGTGCACTGTCTTACCCAGGGCAGGGTGTGGCAAAAGACTACCAGCAATGTGTCCCATACGTGAAGGAATTGCGCAGCAAATTTCGGTTCATTCGCTTGCTTGTTGGGTGTTAGTATCCACAACAAAACTTAAACAAAAACCACCAGGACTCTGGATGTAATCGACTTGCCCGGTAGCGATGACTAAAGAAAAGTCCCTCGAAAGAAAACGCTCATGTCATTCCAATTATTAAGAATGGCAGATAGGCATGTGTAAAACGGAAAGATTTGAGTGGAAGTAATACGCTCACACTCGTGTAATAATAATAATGATATTTATATTCACAACGTTTTTGCTCAATATAAAATATTCTTAGTACAATAAAAAATACCTTGAATTCTCCTCCTGCCACCGAGACGCGCCTTGGAGCGTTAATAAGCGCATCAGTAGCGGCAATTGAAGAAACTACAACCTGTGAAGGCACTAACGTAAATTTATTGTTATTTACCAATCGTTGCTACCAAGCAAGGGGGCACGCGCGCACCCGAATCGCTGGTAAATCATTCTGTTTACACGGCGACGACCGATCTCTCGTGTCGCTCAGGTCAGGATGCAGTCAACGTGCCTGCTTTCATGTTCGTTTTGCTACACTACGACACACCCCTGCTAAGAGCACAAGATGATAGTGTTGTCCATTGTAAAGAGCGTGCTATGCTCCTGTCACCTTTCGATGTGGGAAGCTGAGATTATTATACTTCTTCTTGGCTTAACGATCTGTAAGGCCACGCCGGCCATCGGAATGGTGGCCAGTTGGATAGTCAAGTCCTGCGGAGGAATGTTTCGGATGGGATTTGAACCCTTGTCCCGCCGCTGTCGCCACCAGATCGCTCCCTGCCAGAAGCAGCTATTTTCATAGTAAACGTGTTTACTCGTTCCTTATACCCGGGGACACAATCCTATCGCCCTAACAGATCGTCTAGAAATTTCAAAAGTCCCAGAGGGAAGAACCTTCAGTGCGATATCGTTTGATTGTAGGCGAGGTCAACTTACCCCCCATTAGTAGTGTCTAGCTTAATCATGTCGATGTAAACAATAGTAGGGTCTGTTGTATTATGCCTGACCTTCCGCACCAGTCAGTTTGAGGACCGACCATGGCCAACTTGCAATTTTCCTCCCACCCAGACAATTCCGATAAACTGCACTGAAACTGTTTTATCGCTCTGGGCATTTGTGTCCGCGTTCGAAATGGATAATATTTGTTGAGTAGCAGACAAACATTGAGAGTAAGAAATGTGTACAAACAGAATAAAATTAGACACATTGCGGTGCCATAAATATTCAATACTTTGTCATGTTTTATTGTTGTTTTGGAGGAATATTCATTAAATTCATTCACCTAGTTCCAACCACTTATATTAATTCCTTTTCAATGCCCTTTGAATGACTGATCAGTGTTACTGTTTGTTGCCGTCTTGAGGCAAGACGCAACTGGAAATAGAAATTCTTCCATAAAAAGGTACACGACCAAGGCAAGGCAGCTTTCTAAATGTGTATGCTGAGGCACAAAAAATGCATTCCATTTTACTCCTGCTGAAGCAACCGGACACGTACAGCCGATTGCCGTACATTCCATACCATGCCAATTCATTCAACAAATCAAAACATCAAACCGCGTATTCTCCACACGATAGCTGAAGGGTGCAACACTCCACTCCCTTTTTAAAGTCATGTTTGTCCTCAATTCCATCTTATATTCCGTGCCGAGGTAGAACGAGAGAAAACATTGAGGAATGTTTTCTGCTTAGACACTTACGGCGGCGGGGCTGTTGTTTAAATGAAGCTCGCTGAATTGAAGTTATGCTGCAAAGATGAATGGAATACCAAACACCAAGATGACCACTAACCCGACCCCTCTTTTACGGTTTCTCACCATCTCGCTCTCTCTCTCGCTGTGTATGCACGAGGCTAAATTGAGTCTTCCGTTTGAATGCTTCTGTATCGCGATTCAATCCGCAAGGGAGAGACCTGGCCCCATCGGATGCTGGGCCCCATCGGATACGTATCAAAGACCCTGAAGACCATCCCTCCCGCTTATGTTGTGCCCTACGGCCGATGAAGTTGGGCCACTCTCAGACCAAGACCCTTTATGTTTAAGTGAGTGACCAGTGGAAGATCTCATATCCACCACCACTACTACTACTTCGAGATAGGGCACGCGTTGTGGTGCACTGACTCACTTCTCCGTACGTGGTATGTGTGAGCTCCACCGACTGCATGGTGTGGGGACTTGTGGTATCTTCACATTTACCCGCCAAACCGCACGTACGCCCCTTATGGACGGCTTTCCACCTTGCTACCAGTGCGACAACGTTACGAAGTTTTCGTAAACAATCTTATCACGTACAAATGGTCGGGGAGACCCCAAAGGAACCGGTTTTGACCAGTTTGCTACTGCTCTTGGGGAATCCCTTGCGATCGGCAGAGATCGCGCAAAACAAACGCCGCTTTTTATAGAATAATGCCAAAGTTGTTTATCTACTTTTAGGACCAATTTTAGGTGAAGACTAAGTTTAACGACGGTGAAGCCATCGGTGAAGTGTTGTCCTCAAATTACATGCCGAACGAATGATGAGTCATCGAATGTCTAACCTAGCCGACCGTAACGATTAGCCAATTAACGGGACTCTCCTACCCTAACTTGCCAAGGTCATTGGGCGAGCCAGAAGCAAGCCCCACAAGCAAGGTCAGAACACCAAAAAGGGAGAATCCTTGCGACATTGGCAGTATCCGCAGCACATTAACGCACATACTACGCACTTTTCGTTCTTGCCGTCAAATTGGTACGAGTGTCATTGACCGACACGTGGCGGTTTGCTCCGAAAACTTGCTTTTGCAGAGAGCAAAGAGAGTGTGGAGCATTAAGATAAATTATCCAAAGCCATATTCGTTGTTGCCAGGAGGATCCTCTGTCTTTTTTTCTTCTTCGGATTGAAATTGGAAAAGTCTGCAGAAAAGAGAACTTCCACGCACGGTATGAGTCATGCGCAGTCCCTCAGGTCCTTTTGGGTGAGCCCTTTTTCGACGACCGAGAGAGTAAAGAACAACGCACCGAGGACGTCTGGCGAATGTCTAGCTGTTAGTAGAGCGATGAGCACATTTTAGCACGTGGCCCTTCATGCGTATCCCGAACCGAAATACGGTTCGGTTCAGAATATTTCCACTACAACAACAGTAACAACAACAACGGTGGATAAAAGAACCAACCAGGGTTGAGGGGACGGTCTGAGTGGTCGTCGTAGTCTGTGCGTAAAGTCACGTCATCCAATCCGGCCGACATCAGAGGAGGGTTTTCCGAACATTTATGGGAGCCAGTAGCAGTAATATATGAAGCGAGTTGTTTTGTTCTTGTCTTTCGGCAAGGCCAGTCCGGGCAACACACGCCGATGTCGGTAAACAAATTTTATTATTTTTCTTTTATACACTGTATGATGGATTAATGATTTTATGTAATAGTGGTTCCCATTTGGGATGGAGAAGGATCCGGCACGTGTTTGGCGTAACGTTATAAGGCCAGTAAACAACGGTTGTTTTCGTGCCGGGTAACCTTGAGAGAGGACGCCGTTTTCTACGCATCCTCTGCACACTCCCGGCATACTACTACAACCATGTGTGTGTGCTGTGGGTTGAGATAATGGTTCCCGAAAATCGAACCCAAGGACGGGGCACGTTTACGGACCGTCATGATGTTTTGATACAAAGAGGAGAAAAGAAAATGCGCAAAACAGTGGCAGCCTGTTGTGGGGATGTTGATCGATTAGATGGTGCACAGTTTGATTGGATAGGTAAGAGGAGATGGGCTTGGATATTTTATTGAACAGTCTAAGAAGTAGTTAAAAGTTATATTGGACTAATTTAAATAAAAACGTATACCCAAGTGAAGCATACTTCTCATCATCGCAAGTACAGCTGGTAGACATGCGTCCCACACAATTCCTATGCTGCTCGTGGTGGCCCTTCTTTTGCTTTCGAGTGGGCGATGGTAACCGCCAAGGCAAAACCGTTGATTAAAGTGGAAGAAAAAATAAATAACTCTTGTCCGCTTTCCAGCGCTTCGGAACGCGATTTCTTAACGCCTCCCACGTGGGTTCCACAGGACGACGATAAAATAAATGGATTCTGCTTGGAAGGATAGGAGGGCTTCTCTGCTCTGCTCAGCTGCCCAGAAGGGTGCATCGTGCATCGTGCTCCACATTCACACATTGTTGCAACCAGTTCGTGTAGGAGGGTAGTCAGAGCACAGACGTCGTGGAACTGAAGTCCGGACGCAGATGGCGAGCGAGAAGAAAATGGTTCCAATTTTCACCGATTTCTCTTCAACAAGGATAGGATTTTTTTTGCGAAATTGACCAGCGCTCGAGCTAACGAGCGATAAAGCAGAGAAGCACCAATAATCATTCGGGCGACCCCAGCAGCACGGATTGATTCGAGAGGAAAAATCTCATTACTTACCTGTACCGCCACCGGTAGCAAGTAATGTAGACCCATCGGTGCCTGCCAGCCGCTACCCGAAAGGTTTGCTTTTAATGGCCTTGGTTGTGGCTTCACCACCACCTGTACCACACCCCTTTCGTCTATGTTGCTGGTGCAGTTTTTTGTTGTTGTTGCATCTAACCATTGAGGTACGTACCGCCGAAGAAGCGAAGCAGCATATTATGTTGCTTGGTGGTAGACGTATACGTGTAGCGTGGGTATCCGATTGCACCAATACTAACGTTTGCTTCGTTTTATGCTACGCGTCGCGATGCTGCTGCTATGCAACGCTCGGCCTGCATTCTCAACCGATTTTTTTTATCCAAGTTGGCGTGTGTTGGTGAACCATCCCATGTTGATGGGAGAGTGAAAATGAGAAAAAGCCATCAATAATCCTTCTCTTTTGCTCTGGAGCAAGCAAACGAAACATAAAATGTTGGTGCGTCTTCTCTATACGGCGTGGCATCCCCGGTTTCTCTGTGTGTGTGTGCGTAACTTTTCCAACTCGACCCGCCTGTGTGTGTGTATTGGGGAAAAGCAGCGTTTTCACGATTGGGTTTGGATCGACCACTTTGAAACGTAGCAGCAGCAGTAGCATTTTCTTCTTGCTCTCCTGCAGGTAAATGTGTGTTTCGTGCTCAACGGCAACCGACCACGTCGTCTAATCGAAGTGAATGTTTTGTCCCATGAAAAAGTGTATTTTGTTCGGGTAAAAATATAGTGAATAAAGAGAATACAATTTTTGTGAAAATTTATCCTTACGTTTGCGTGTGTGGGTAGTAGCTTGTGAGCTGATTGTTGCAAGTTGTAAAGCGCGTATCGGTAACAAACCCACGCCCTGTCAAAACGTGGTCCGTCGAGACAGCGCCACAGCGAAGCGGAGTGAAGAAAGTAGGCTTGTAGACCTGAAGAACTGGCCGTGTTGCGGCACACGTCGGCAGCCACAGACAGGAAAGAAGAAAAAAAGAAGCTAGACTTAGAAAAGATGCCCGCAAAAGGCGTGTCGTGGGAATATTTGGTTTTGGTGGAGCTCAGAAAACAGAAAAAGTGCTGACGATTGCTGCGTACTGTGTGAAGAACTTGTTCGGAAAAGAAAGTGAATAATTTGGTGTGATTCAAATGAATGGAAAGTGCTCTGTCTATCCTCATGCAGATTCGAAATAGTTTTGTTGGATAAAAATCCCTTCATCGATCTCGGGTAAGCCAGCTTATCGAAGTTTTTAGTTCCGCTCATTCCCGGTTACGCCGTTGTAGCATCTGTCAAAGATTCACTCTCGCGCCTTTTAAGGCTCTCTCTTGCTCTCTTTTCCTTTCCATACTCTATCTCGTTTCGCCATCCCATCTCGCTCGTCGCTACGCACACGTGTTTCAGGTGTTAGTCCTTTTTTCAGGACATTTGTAGAGCGTGTGGCGGCGTAATTCCATTCCTGGAACCAACGGACGATGATTCATCCGCCATCGCAAAACACACATACACAAACGTACGGACCTTTCCCCCGAATTGTCATTTTGTTGTGCAATTTTGATATGTTGGTAGGTGTACGGTGAAATAGTGCCAATGCTTAAAAAAAGCCATTTTTGCCAACTCACCGCGCCACCCTATTCTGGTGGACCAACGAAGAGAGAATCGCAAAATGGACGAATTTGGGAAGTTAATGACGCGTGGACTGCAGAATTAATTTATACACGAGAGAGAATTCCTTTCGATCAGGACCATGATCTCAAACAACGCATTAAATGGATAAGAATCGTATGTCCCACACCACATCAGAGTAAGTTGAAATAGAGCAGCAATCTTATCCAGCGCAACACCCTCGGAATAGAACGGGCCAGTCTACTTTATCTACTTCTCTTCACACCCATTAGCACAACAACGAACACTTTGGCCGAAGTCACCGGATGTTGTCACTTGAGCGAAATGTGGATGGGAGATGTAGAATGAAGCTCTGCCTTGAACCCCCAGGTCCCAAACGGCTCAAACAAAAGCGAATCTCAGTCGCCGCCGAAGTCGTCTTATGGCCAATTGTTTGACCGAGAACACAAAACAGACCAAACCGGAAGGAAGCGAAGGGAAAGAGTTCGGCGGTGAGGGTGGGAAGGCGACATCGAGTCGTATTTCATTTTACGGCTTTCGAATGGAAAATGTAAATCAGAAGTGTTTGGTGTGTCCTCTTTAGCGACGGGAAAGCAATTACATGCTTAGAAAAAAGTCCAGATGGTTCTGGAAATTGGATAGTTTCACCCATAAAATGATAGTTGCGCGTTCTTAGCACAATCGAGGGCGAGGGAGAGAAGAGCCATGTGACGAGATGGCACTCTGGTGGAAGTTGATGGACGAAATTGAGGTCATCTGCCGAGAGTCGTAGGGTTTGTGGGGCGGTGTTCTGTTCTGGGTGAATGGGCATCACTCCACCCCGAGGGAGGGTTTTTTTTTCGTTCATTCCTCCCCAAGCAAATAAACAACAGTACAACAGGGTGGAGTTGTTTACAAGCTTTGCGCTTATGCTCACTGATGCACTTATGTTGCGTGCTGTTTGGGGCGTGCGGATGTAAAATGCGTCGGAACTCCAGGGAGATTCTATCGAGAGTTTGTTTGGTTAATGGAATTAATGTTTATTCGTTTTTCGGGAACCTGTTTGTTTGGTAGCAAAATATAACGAATGGCATGTTTAAGATGTAAAGTTTTAGATGCCTATAATGTTCTTTAACTCATCATGCAAAAGACAATGTTTTACATTGTTTCATGATCATTAGTTGAGCCAGTACCTAGCCAATCCTTACCAGGGGCGACCCGGTGGTAAAGAGGACAGCGGTGCCGGACTGGACACGGTTGGATCGGGCTTCAAATCCCATCCGTACCGTTCCCCACCGGTAGGAATGAAAACTGATCATCCATCTTTACGTGGTTGAGAGTATATCTAGTTGACAAAATTCATTCGATGGTTATTACAAATAGTGTTATCCACTTGTTATTTGCAAAACCAGAATCGAACAGATGTCCAAAAGATCCCCAAACCTTAGGACGACGGCACAGAAAACCCTTGCCAATTTTTTTTCTTACCTCGCCTTTCTTTCGGTCTCTTTTATGTAACTTTATTTTAAAGCACTGAAGTAAAGGATCATAAATCCTGCATTGATTCTAGCCTTCAAATATTATGCCCTTCCATTTCCTGTTAAAGCAGCATGACGTACTTCCACTTCAATGAAACCTCACAACTCGCAATGAGCCGTTGTAAAGTGACGAGACCCTGAAGCAATGTACGAAGAAATTCTCCGGAATGGATTATCGTTTCTGAGAAACTTTTGCTTCCTTTCTTTCCACAGGCAAAAGATCCATAAAAATCAGAATGAAACTGGTTGACCAACGAACCGCTCTATCTATCTGTCTCGCCAATTTCAGGTCATTATTAGGGGAGAACCGTACCGGCGCATCCGTTTCTGTTCGTTTGGTCGGTTAATTACAAGCCGCCGTTCGTTTGTGGATGAGCGCAGTCGAAGATACGGTCGATATGGTTTATGACCACATCGCGATAACCCAGATCGGGTGAAAAATCCAACTTAACGACACGGAGAAAGAGAAGAACGGGCGAAGCAAATCGATCAAATCCGTAAACCATTATTTTGAGCAATGTAAGGGTCATTGGAATCGTGTGTCGTTTGGACCTTGTACGTTTCAAGAGTGGTTGGTTTGTTGTAGAAGCTTGGTGCAAAATGCTGGTGTTGGACCGCAGCTCCTCATACATCAATGCCGCCACAAGCTGCGGGTTGTTGAATGGTAAACCCAAACGGGCCTAGTCGGGTCAAGGGCTATAGCTGCCATATAACCAAAATGGAACCGAGTGGAATAATCCCCGAACGTGCTTGACATGGCATGCTTTTAGTGTTCTTCGAGTGATGAATTAATGTTTCCCATGAGAGGCCACACCGGTACAAATGGTGGCGTTTCTACAAGGCTTTTATTTTTTCTGCAACAATTTCTCTTCGGATAAAACCCAAGGCGCACAGACCTTGCAATGTTGGACTGATTCAGAGTTGGTTTATTTTATATTTTGTTTCATTTTTTAAAACCAAACCTATGAGGTGTCCTGTTGGATTCAGTAGATTGAATATATGCGCCACAATGTCCGTTCAGTAGTCACCTTTAACTTTCAAACATTTCATTCCGCAAACAAACATTGATTCTAGAGTCCCGCCGGCTAGGCAGATTACATGTAACGATCGTCCATTTGACAAGCGCACCAAACAGACTGTCCGGAACTTTCCGATCAGTTTGTCGTTCTCCGCTGAGTCAGTTTTGATTGATTTGTTTACACCCTCGGACAAGTTCAGTTTTTCAGTTGTGTACAAACATTGTTAGTGGTGGCGTCGTGCCCGATCGATCCTCCCTCCCTATCGAACCAATCGCGATCGAGGCGTACTTTTCCGTTGCCAATGTCGTTACCGGTAGACTGCCGATATCGCTCCCTTAGGAAGTCAAAGGTTATGATCGTTCGATCACATTTAATTTTTATTGGAAACGCGTGCCCTGTTGCATTCCTCATCTCGGCGATTTCAGGTATTTCTACGCAGGCCAGGAGTGTTTCGATGCATTTTTTATGCCCCAGTGCGGTGTGTTTACGCTCTTAAGACGTCGTTCGTCCTCCAGAAGGTCGGGAGGGTAACGTCTGATAGTGGGGAAGTATGGTTGTTTGATTATATTTAGAAGTCAGCTTCGTAGGTTAATCCTCCAAATCCTGGGGCGGTCGTAATGTCATCATGCAGAGGAGTGCGCTTATGTTTACTTTCTGCTTGAGATTATCAGAGGAGAGTTGTTGCGAGTGTTTGATTGTTTACCTAAGAGCACCTTTGCACTGCCTATAAAGATGACTATACATGTGTCTTGTAATGCATACTGAGCAAACAGAACGCTAAACAAACGCAGAAAATAAATTGCAATACTTCCAAGGCAAGTCTACTACTGTCATTAAGTCTTATCCATTTTTTGTAAGACAATGACTCAACAATAAAGCTTCACATAAAAAAATCAGGTTCCATGAAGTCTTGTCGACAACCGTTTCTTTGCTTTCGCATCCCCCATAACGAAGATATTGATTAACCTCGTTTTTTCCTGTTATGTAGGACTTACATGCGCCATTTCTATTCAGCCCAAGGTCACATTAAATGAGACGAAGGCATGTCCTTAATGTCCCACACACACACACGCACGCAATCGATAATGATTGATTTTTGATGCTCCCTTTCCTCATGTGGACGTTGTACAGCAATTTCATTTCTTTTGCGCCACTTTATGTCACTTTTTTTTAGTTTAAATTGATTCTAATTTATTACTATCCTTCTCTTCTCTTTACAGTTCAACATCTCCATCACAGATCAACAATCGATTCTTGATGTGCTCGTCGAAACTAAGAAAATTCTACAGGATGGTGGACAACACGAATCGATCACCACACGGTTGCCACTGTGTGTAGAAATTTCGCTCCAAACGGCTGAAGGTGGTAGCATGATATTGGAGTTTTGGACGCTCAGCATCAGAACGGACCAAACGAACGCACCCCAGCGGGCCAATCAGGTGATCTACAACCGTATGAGCCTGCTGCTAAAGTCACTGCTGTCAGTCACACGAGTTACGCCAGCCTATCGAGTGTCGCGCATGAAACGCACCGATTCGTACGACATCTACTACCGGATCTATAAAGGCGAGCCTCAGACGAATCTGTTGGGTAAGTTGTCTTCTCCAGCTAGGAAGGAAGTCTCACAAACACTTTAGCCACTTAGGACACGGGCAGGGCAAATCAGTTTGATCCGGTTCCGTGAAGAGATAAACGCAACACAAACCGTCATCTTGAGTGATGACAACCGTAGGGATCACTGCTTGCTAGACAAGGCGCTAAACGCAAGCGTGACTTTTTTGGGCAGCAAAAACCGCTATTTTTATGCTCTCCCCTCTGTTCTGCTTTCATTGCAACAGTTCCACTCCACTCTTGAAAGTCGCTCCGTAGCGTAAATCGTCACTTCTCAAAGTCCATTTCGAAGTCGCTAACGTGAATGGAACTGCAGCTGCCGCTGGTGCCTCAGACACACGCACGCAACACACATATTGCATCGCGCTGTGCTGGAAGTGGAAGTAGGAACAGGTTTTTTTTTTCAGCGAGCTCTGGAGCCTATGCCTCCAAACATGGCCGCAGGTTGATTTTGCAGAACTTTGCCAACCTGGCGCCAGCTTACCTATGAAGGTGGTTTGCTGTTATGCTGGAAGGTAGCACCGGCAAAAAATAATTACCTTGAGTGGTTATATGTGGTGGTCTCGGGCGACACTCTTTTGCAATGATGGCGCCGGTCAAACTACACTACCACCCTTCACTAGGCTCTAAAGAACCGCGAAGAAAAGGAAAGAGAGAGACCGAGGTTTTCGGAATTTTTATTCGCTTCTAGCAAGTTGTGGAGTTTTTGTTCTAGATTTTATTTTCTGGATTAGGCAACGGTCACTGACCAGTGCGAGGTCTTTTCCTTTCTGATATAGATTTTTTGCAATCAATAGAGCAGAAAGCATAACTATTCTGATTTAATATTTTCTTAAAGACTATCGGTATATTGGGCATCAATCGTATTTGTTGGCCACGTGATCTTTCCTTACGACTCTGACGCGAATCGTGTGTCATCCTCAACCGAAAACCAGTTTTCTCATCTTCAAATCCATGCTCCATCCACCTTGGGATGATCAAATCGTGATCGACGACGTGGATAACCATCACTTCTTATATTAAACCTCACAAACTGTGACGCAAAGACGGGCTAAAACATAAAGCTAGATTGCTCCTTGATTGCCGACTAGATACAAACTAAAACAAATGGAGCTTACGCTATAAGTAGCTAGTAGTGTTGGTGCAATATCCAGTACATTTACTAGTCGTCAACAGACAACAGACGACCTTCGGACAAAGTCGCAGCATCACGTACACTTCTCTCGCCGGACAGTTTCCTATCTCCCGCTCTATGCATTTGGTAAGCAATTACCTATCGAACGCGTGCTGGCCCATGCTTCCACTGATGGAAGAAGGGCCGTTCGCTCAAGTCCGCGCTAAAACGGAATCAGCGAAATTCATTGTTCCTTAACAGAGCTCCTCTCGTGTACAGGAACAGACAGCAGCAGCAGGTGTATGGTTTTTTGCTTTGCATATTAGATTGCGTCTGGCTTCCCTTTAGAAGATGCTCAGCTGTGCGTGACGAGGCTGCCGATCGCCGAACTGTGCATTCGATGCGTGTTGTGCATTTCTCATCATACGCACCCACCAGGCTGGCGTGTTGAAACGATGGCCGCTTAGTAGAGAGAGAGATATATGCACAAAGAAACCCGCTGTGTACACCAATCGATGAATCTGTTCAAGGATGATGCCGCCCATTGTTAAATATTTAAACAATGTTTCAATACGGTCGGTGATGCAACTCGCTTAGGGTTGTTTTGTGACTGATGGATTGTTTAGAAAAGAGTGGATGATTTGGTTGAAGAAGAGAGGTGCAAAATGGTGGAAAATATTTGAACGATGCACTTAACATACATAGGAAGAGAGATCTGAAGGAAGCTGCAACAATCAATAGTAACTTAGCTAATGGATTAGCGTTTAACAACCACTCTTCCCTTTGGTTGTACAAATACCACCATATTTGTCAATCAAGTTGTCAAAGTTGTGATAAGTTGATTGCCACGGCTAATAATCCTTATCATTAGAATACGCGAGACTCTAAATTGTATCCCCCCTCCCCACACACACACACACACATGATTGCTGATGACCTTGCGCTGGTACTAAATCTGTTTTTAAATGCCCATCCAAATCAGCACCAGCCAAACTGCACAAAATTAAAGTCTGTGCACGGGACCGTGCGAAATCTGTGCGCAGCATGCGCGAAATCACGCGCACATTTCGCGGCGCATGCGCGAGGTGATTCGAGGTGGCGCCAGAGAGAAAAGTCTCAACGTGGAAGTCATTGCCGATAATTGGCTTTAATTAGGTTTGATTTATTATGATGCACCGTGAGTAAGTGAGTCTCGCTCGTCGTGTTTCCCTTGTCAAGTCCGAAGGTCATCATAATTTTCTAGCATCAGTATCCCACTTGTTTTAGAATTGTCTAGCCAGCGGATGAGCAACCGATCGCGATCGCAAATGAGTGGGAGCGGATGAATCAACAGCTCAGGAAGCAGAAGTTTATGCGAAAGCTTTTTGTTGTGATCGAAGAGCATGCAATGTACAGCAGTTTATTAACGGAAATGCATCGTCAAGCGGGGCATTTATCTACAACAATGCACATTTCACGCGTTGGATAGCAACAGTGCACCCCCGGCGCTGGTCGTAAAAATGTCAAGGAAGTAGAAACGGACATCGGCAACAACGGCCAAGAAAAAGGTTGCAAACACTGTTGCTAGGACCGATATGGTGGTAAACGACATTCAACTCAGAATCTCACACTCGAGTCTATCATTTCGTGCTTCCTTATCGCGCACGGTAAACGGTTTGGTGGGTTACTTTCATTGTAAAAAGGTAGCTATCAAGAGACACGCAGGGTGTTGCTGAGCCATACTGCCTTAGACTGCCACGAAGAACCAGGTCGTGAAGCTTTGGACACTAATCGGAGTCAGTATGCTAAGTAGGTTGGAGAGATATAATGTCTTCGAATTTAATTATGGCCAGGTTTTATCCGTTCTGCCGTTTTAACGTTGGTGGTACAAGATATACACGCTTTGTCTAAGGTCACTTCAGCTAATGGAGGTTTAGACGAAAACTAAGGCACGTGATTCTGACACCTAACACTAACGCCATTTTGACCGTGCTTTGCCACTCGAAAAACGTGCCTGAAGTTGGTTTGGGATAAAGGCATTCACTTCGCAGGTGTATGAAGCCAGAAACCGTATCGAAAAACCATTTACGATCACAGTAAATTGAAGACGACTACAATGCCGGACGATGACAACCGGAAACTGATGGAGTTTTTGTTGGTAATTTGAACAAGTAGTATGTGTGTGTGTTTCTCTTTCCCGACATTAACTGCACGCGAATGCATTAGAATGGAATGTAAGGAATGTGTGAGGCTCGATTGTGAACGGCCCAACGACGCGTAATTCCGGCTACGCGCTAGTTCAGTATCTGATACTTTTGGTGGAATTTAGGTGGGTGGTATATTGGAGGGAGACCCTTCGACGACCTTGCCCAATCTGATCGGTTCAAGCGTGGCACGGTTTTTCGGTGTTGGGGTAATAAATTCGAGCCCTTCTAGTGGACCGCTGGAAAGTGCTGACACACGAAGCCTATTGTGTGTTCCAAAGGCGAAGTCTTTCTGCTACCTTAGGCCCTGTAGCAAAGCTACCAAGGCAAGGTCTTAGAAGAAGTAGGTCATTCTGATGAGTATTTAGTTTAACGGTTCAAATGAACTACAATGCCTCGCGGCAACGGATGCAGGAACACCACGGCACATCGATAAATAGAATTTGTGGCCTTTTGTCCACAAGTTGTGGTTCCTGAGGTATATTAATAACAAAAAAAGCAGCTATGCCCTATGCCCTGTACCTTATCAACTACTTTACATCCTAGCTCACGTTACCGGAGCGTACTCCAATGAAAGTAAATGACCGACGCAACCCTTCGACCCCATTCTGTTGTCGATAGAGAGCGAGCGCGCGCGCACTCTATACCGTTGTCGCCGTCGTCAACTTTCGTCGAACCGATTTCGATGTATCAAAGCATTAATTAAATGCGTTCGTTCGCTTTACCTGCAAAATCGTACCACCGTTACACCGAGAACCAGATTATGCAAGTTATGCGAATAAATTAGACGACCGTTACAAGAAAGCTGCCTTGAGTTGTACCGCAGGTCGTGTTTGAAACGAAACCTTTAGAAAGTTTTTTGGTTACCATTTTTCTTGACGATTGTGGTACGTTTGTACAACTAAACAAAGAATGTGACCCAAAATCGACTCTTAATTGTCGCGTACTACCTAAAGACTACGCTCACGTGATCATCATATACTCATGTGCTTTGCTACTACCTCTAAGCACGCTACTGACCGTATACTACCCATCCCATGCGAACGGTTTGGCGCCATCATGTTGATAATTTAAATTTCACATTACACCCGAACACGTTCCAATACCTGCAAACGAATGTTTTGCTCCTCAACGACATCGGGAGATGCGAGACGAGCAACAGCGAAATTGTTTATTCGGCGCCATGCAATTGCATCCGATAGGAAGTGGGTTCCCCCTGTCTTTGCATTGCCCTAACTTTAGCTGTTCCCGGCTTCGAAAAACATCTTCCAATCAGCGGGAATTGACTGTAAAAAAAGTACACTTTCCTGTTCCATCGCTCGTTCCAGGCGAACGTTCGAAGAAGCGACGAGAAGTATCAGCAGAAAACGTTAAGGCACGTGCCCAACAGCTTCTCGGGCAGTTTATTGTGAAGGTGCTTTCGGTGTCATGCAACAAATGGCTAGCATAAGCGAGCAAAAAAAAAAAACCTAAATTGCGCCACGGTACGCATCGTCGTCTTCGTCGTGTTGGGTATGTGGCGTTGAGTTTTTCTGCACGATTGGCTTCTTCTTCACCCCGGCAGCCCTACAACGGCTTGTATGTGCGCTCCACGAAAAAAACAGCGATGTGATGTGAGTGTAAGAAAGGCGATAAAACTCAGTGTGCAGTTAATTGCCCACCTCCAAACAGGACAGAAACACATCCTCTGGACGCTGGAATTTTGCAGCGCGCCCGCTCGCTCTGCACTTCGCACGCAAGTGAAGAATTTATCATTGAGTTGTGAACCTGTCGTCCGCAATCAAGGCACTGCTTCGTAGGGGGGAATTATTTGACCAGATGAATTTGTTCACTGCGTGCGAGTGTGTGAAGAAGGCACGTATCTTCAACTTCCAGCGGGAAAAACACTCGTCTATAGGTGTGTGCATCTGTGAGGCCCAAAGCCCCCTGGACGATGATAAAATACTAATTAGCAGGATAAGCTTTTTTATGTCTCGCACTACTCTACGTCAATGCATGAGTGAGATGCATTTTAATCCATATGTTAATGTACACCGCGGAAACCGGTTCCAGATGTGAACTTTCCGTTCCTGAGTTGCAGCTTAAGATTCCCTCGTGCATGGGGAGACCCAGCAACAGAAAGAACAACATTAACTGGGAATTCCGGTAATAAATGAAACGTGTCATATTTCTGTACACTATCTCTCGAGGTGTTCGCTCCTTTAGCGGTTGTACAGTCCTTTAGCGGTTGTACTGTGACTCTTTGGTCGGCTAATCCTGCTGTACCAGGGTAATACCCTCGGATATCTCCATCACGTATGTTTGATTTGGTGTGCTTCACCAAGAATTTCTTGCCTACTCCATTTGTCAACCCGGAACATCTTCTAGCTTCTTTTTGACTCGTTTAGATGACAGTTCAGATGGATTTGAACCTCGGTCCTGCCGTGTCGTCAATGGCAAACTGTCTAGCCGTAGTATATCAGAGATGGCTGGCTGTTATCGATTTCGAAGTTTGCAATTTTTATGATGTGCCCTATGTCTGCTTCCTCCGTTTTCTATGGAGCAGATGTTAACCCAATTAGAACGTGCCTATACGACGCCTAAAAGAAGGAACAGTGAATCACCAACCAACATGTCTGTGTTGCATGTCAAGGTCAGGCACGATTAGAGAACTCTCTCCCCCCAGTTCCGCACGCTACTACCTATGGTCGATTGTACGACATGTTGCATGTTGACCAAACCCACCCTCAGGAACACTTGCACGGTTTCCTCAATATATTCGCCATCGCAATTTACCTTGGCGCCTCACAGGCCAATCCCCCGAGGTATCTGTGCGGCGCGGGGTGCTTCACAGACCCTACCAGCGGCTCTGTTGCATAAAAATAACACGAATCTCTTAATGTTGGCGCTGTTTTGCTTGTGTCGTGATAGTGCTTGGAGCTCCTGTTGCCCCGTGTGTAATGCTATTTTTTCTAACCCCGCCAAAACAGCCGCTGAACGTTTCCACAGCAAGTTGTGGAATATGGGAAGAAAAAAAAGGTTTAAAGCCCACAGTGATATAATTCTGTTACCCCCTACTGCAATTGCGTTTCAATCACACTCCCTGTGTGTTAGCTAAGATACGAAGGGAACGGAACTGGATGTGAGATAGGTTGTGTTGTTTGTTTGCGATACCCGGTTGCATTTCGCCATGTCACACCAAACTGGTTCAAACCGGGCGACTTCAAATATGGATGGCTTCCTTTTGGAGTGTGAGATCGCCGAGAAGTACCTACTTCCTGCATCTCACACAATAGATAGTAAAGCTAGGATCCATATCGGTATCGGGGTCCTTTCGGAGTGCCTTGTCTGCTCATTTAGTTTATCTTCCTGTTTAAAACTAATTGACATATAGTGGAGAGATCCCTCTTGCAAACAATCCCAGAACTGCTGTAAAAAATGTTGTCACCCGGCTATTTCCATTAGCTCACCTGCAAAGAGCAGTGAGCTTCCTTATCTCCGATCTGGTTCTGGTTATCATCTCCAGAGTAGCCCCTCCATCAACTGCGGTAATCATAATGGCGCGCTTTATTGACATTTCATTCTCACGCAGCGAATTATCAAAACAGTGTCACGTTCCAATGCCGTACGTTCCAATATAAACACTTTTGTGTTTAAGTCTAAAGAGTGATCTCATCGTGATTAATCAAGTTCCTGGTTTATTGGGGGAAGGGAGACTCGGTGGACAGAAGTAATTGATCTTTCCGCTGACATTTGCGCGAATGTCACACATATGACACTTCCGGAGCAAACGATTGAAATTCTGCGAATAGTCTCTAGTCCTTTGTGTGTGCATTCTTTAATCAATCAGAGTTTAAAACGCATTGGACTCTTTAGTTCATGAAGCCCTACAAACAAATTTCACGCAAAAATGAATAAATTCTTTAAATGATTGCAATTTGTACCCTTTTGGTTTTAGCACGCTAGTCGTTGGCAATTCGCTAAAAAAACAAATGTTGGAATCTTGTTGGACTGCATTCCTTAGGACATACCTTTGGTCTTTATTGCAATACATCCCACCTCTTTTGCTTTGCTACTACCACAGAGAATATTGGTTCAACTTCCAACACAACCACTCATTTGCATACGAGGAAAAGGTACAATAGTACCGTTAGTCAGTCGTCGTTGTCGGTCCACGTTGCTCGTACTCATATCGTACCTCCTATTTGCTATTCTATGCTCTCACAGCTGCAACGATACACCGATGACTTGTACGATTGTGTTCGTTTCTCCGAGCCAACCCGGCATCCGGATCGACCAACATGGACATGCAATTAGAGAGGAACATGCTCGGTTGCAAACTGCATACAGCCTAGAATCGGTAGACCAATATAGCACCTCCCCCGAACCAAACCCGGTGCAAAACGACGGCAGTGAAGAAGTTATTTTTAAAACAGTTGTAAACCGCAGTTGAACCGCCAACAACACGCTGTGGTTCGCTGTGTTCAATGTCACGGGGGAAGCCGGTTTAAGAAAATTATACACAGACAGTGCTTCCTTCTCGGTTGTACTCACGCCTTCTTCTGCTTCGACTACAAACCTATGTTGCCAATTAATCAGCCAGCTTTTTTCGTTCCTTTACTGGTAAATGTACTAACGAGATCTGGACAATTCTACACATAGCTTGATCAAATCTAAAGGGGAACCGCACTCGGCTCAAAAGCCTCAAAACAATCCTCCACAACAGTGTGTTAGCTTGCCGCCTGCTTGCACCGGTTGTGTTTGTTTGTCTCGTGTGGTTCGCTTGATATGGTGATCATAAAGTTTGTTTTTCATGCCAGCTGTACCCACACGGTGGCTGTTGTTTTGTGTTGGATAGGGTAGCGAACCGATCCTCCCAAACGCAAGATCAGTAAACATATCAGCATTAGCATTTATACGCATAACAAAAACGTTAGAATCGCAGCAACTCGCATCGCCTGTGACTTTTGAGTACAGCTATACTTGCTTGTTGTAAACACAATAGTTTTGTTGCTTTTGTCCTGGCTCCTGCAGCTGATAGGACTAAAATTAGATTGTTTGCTTGTGAATGTCTCGGTTGTTTGTTTCAGGCTTGGGATCATCGTGTGCTGTGTGGACACGTTTGAGAAAAGAATCCTTACACCTTAATCCATCAGAAGCTCCTAACGTATTTGATGTCAGTGTTGTAATATTTTTATTCGATAAAATCGTCTTCCCATTCTCTTGCTTTGTGTCTATGTTACATTTCTAAATGCTGGATAAAAAAGTTCAAAGATCACTGTAAGAAGTTCATTAAAACATAATCCAATGAATATCTGAGGAATTTTCAAAAGAAAGGCTTGTCTGCTGTTGTTTCTCACCTTTGTCGTGTGTTGTGGCTTAGATAACACAGGCAACAAAGATACTTCAACGCAGCGATAAGATAAACTAGAATTACATCAGATAGTGGTCGACATATTTACCAGGCAGATCTCTGCCATCAAACAAAAACACACTCTTGAACTGTGACCTAGCAAAAATAAATTATCGTAACCACAGGCCTGCTGGTTCACACACCAGTACAACTAGAGGTCATACACTTATCGGCAACACTGATAAGCGGGTTTATTTTTCGCGGTTTGCCAAGTTTAGGCACCTCCCCCCGGGGGCAATAGATAACCCCCCGGGAAGCTGATACTCCATACCCCGATGTTGTTATGACCTGCTGACCACCTGGTTCCACACCGCACACTAGTGCAGATCACTCTAAAAGACGAATCAAAGGCACCTCCAAAGGAAATCGCCGAAGCTGTAGGCTCTTCTTTTTTTGCGTATTACTTCTATGTGCACCGGTTATTTGCTGTGGCCTGAGAACCGACCCATTCTTTCTTATCAGCAATGTATGAAGCTAGGCAAGCAGCACAATCGTTGGGGAGAAATCTATCTATGAGGAAAAGTGTGTACCTATTCCAGTGTTAATAAAAAAAAGGAACATCACCTTATCAATCGCGAGAGCAAGATTGACGTCAGCTGATGAATTAGCTGTTATATCACTCTCTTTCGGTCTTTACCATATTATATTCGTACACACGCGTTTTGAAGGTTTTTACGTTTTATTACGCAGCATCTCCACACGTGAGACACCACGTCAGAACAGGAATCAAGAGGCCGTTCCCCACCACGTGCACACTTATATAGGCTATGTGAGTTCCCCGCTTGGGAACTCCCTAACTAGTGAGAGTTTTCTAACTTAACGAATCTACTTACAGTGACTACCTAACTTAACGCTACAACACGCCTAATCTTTTTTTTTTTTTTTTTTTTTTTTTTTTTTTTTTTTTATACATGCCATTCCTTGATCCTATTCTTATGAACTACATCGGGTTTTCCGTTATCCTCTATGATTACGTTTTCACCTTTATCTTCTAATACTGAATAAGGACCGCTGTATGGTGTTTCCAATTTCTTTATATTTTCCCCTCGGATTACTACCTGAGTGCCTGGTTGAAATATTTTCTGTTTTGTTCTTTCGTCATAATATTCTTTGCTTTTAACCTTATTTTGTATTAGACGCTTTCTTACTTCCTCATGCGCTATTTTCAATTTTAGCCCTAACACGGTTGCGTAATTGTCTAGATCGTATTGTGTTCTATTGACTTTTTCGTTTATTACGTTAGATGGTATGTTCGCTTGCCTTCCATACATAAGATAAAATGGAGTATAACCTGTAGCAGTGTGTACGGTGTTATTATAGGCAAACTCGTAGAAGTTTACCCATTCGTGCCAATCTAACGCTTTCTTATCACTGTATATTCTTAGAAAATTTCCTAGTTGTTTATGCGTGTTTTCAAGGGCTCCTACTGTTTCGTGATGATAGGCTGTGGATTGGAGTTTTTCTATTTTCAATAGTTTACATATCTCGGTAAATAGCGTTGAAAGGAATTCTGTGCCTCTGTCTGTACAAATACTTTCTGGCACTCCGTATTTAAGGATAACTTTCTCTACTAAAGCTTTTGCGACTGTTTCAGTTCTTTTATTTTTTATTGGCGTGGCTGTTACAAACTTGGTTAAGTCGCATTGTGTTGTTAAAATATATTCAAAACCATGTGAATTTACTAATGGACCTACGAGATCAATAAATATCTTTTCCATGCTTGTTTTTGCAGTATCTGTTATTTTAAGAGGTATTTTTTGTGGCTTATTTGGTTTGTTTAATTGGCATTGTTTGCATTTGGCTATCATATCTTTTACATCCTTATTAATTCCTGGCCATGTATATCTTTGTTTAATTGTATTAACAGTCCGATGAAAACCTGCGTGTCCTGCAGTCGGTAAAGTGTGATAATCATTCATTATAATCAGTTTCTTTGTTTTTTCATGATTTCCCAATACTTTCACATTTTCGTTGAGTACAATTATCTCTGGCATTCCCTTCTCATTGAGGGTTTTTAGTTGTTCCATAAATTTGTTCGTAGCTTCATCTCGTTTCTTTATCACCAAATACGTTTTATTCTTCAATGATTTAATAATAGCTTTTATTCTAACTATTATTCCTCGTAAGTAAACAATAGTATTGAATTTTGGCAAAATAATTTTTTCTTTTAGAATAACAAGATCTTTTACGTTAGGGCAAAACTGCAGCTCAATATAGTTTACTTTAGATACTGCTGAATCATTATCGTTTTGGCAAGTATCGTTGCTATCAGTTTTGGATCTTGTGGAAATTAACACTTCTTCCTGTGCATTAATTGCTTTCAGATCAGATAGTGGTAATCTAGATAAAGTGTCTGCTATTAGGTTTTCAGTTCCTTTTTTATAACAAACAGTAAAGTTGTACTCTTCTAGTGCAAGTCGAAATTTGGTTAAACGGCTTGAAGGATTGTTCATTGTGAAGAGATAGACTAACGGTCTATGATCTGTAAAAATATTGAAATGCCTTCCATAAAGGTATGGGCGGTAATGCTTAACGGACCACACTATGGCTAGCAACTCTTTTTCAATAGTTGCATAATTTAGTTCGGCTTTGTTAAGGGCTCTACTAGCAAAAGAAATTGGCTTTCCATTTTGGTTACTCAAAACTGCACCTATAGCACTATTAGAGGCATCTGTGTGTAAAACAAAAGTATTATTTTTACTGAAATCGGGAAAATCTAAAACTGGAGGGTTAACAAAGTGTTCTTTGAGTTTATCAAATGCGGCCTGGCAAGTGGTTGTTCATTCAAAAGGAATTCCTTTTCGTGTAAGGCGGTTTAAAGGCATGCATATTGCGGCAAAGTCTTTTATATGCTTTCTATAATAATTAGCAAAAGCTACAAAACGTTTCACTTCATCGGAAGATGTTGGGGGTTGCCATTCGTTGATGCATCTTAATTTTTGTGGATCTGGTTTTATCCCTTCTGCCGAAATATAATGTCCCAAGTATATTAACTCTTTTTTTAAAAAATGACATTTTTCTGGGTTTAATTTGAGGTTCACTTGTCGCAATCTCTCAAATACATCTAATAAATTTTTGTTATGTTCCTGCATGTTTTTACCAAATACGACGATGTCATCTAAGTAGATGAGGCATTGCTCTGCGTTTAAACCTGACATAGCCACTGTCATCATTCTTGAGAATGTAGATGGACTTATTTTTAATCCCATTGGTAACCTTGTCATCTGGTATTGACCAGTTGGGGTCGTAAAGGCGGTAATTGGTCGATCTTGTTTCCTTAACTTGCACTGATAGTACCCTTGTGACAAATCTAGATGCGAAAAATATTTCGATCCAGACAAGGTATCTATGACTTCATCAATATTCGGTAGAGGGAACTTATCATCCTGCAATACTGTGTTTACTTTGCGATAATCAATTACAAGTCTCCATTTCTTTTGATCAGTACTAGTCTTTTTGGGAACCAATAATATTGGACTGTTCCATTCCGACTGTGTTGCTTCAATGGTTTTGTTTTTTAACATTTTACGAATTTGAGCATCAACCTCTTCTTTTTGTGCATATGGTAGCCTGTAGGGTTTTGCATATATAGGCATTGTATTATTTCTTATTTTCAAAGAAGCTTCGTAAACTGTAGTGGTGCTCAATTTATCATTCTGCAAACAGAAGATGTCATTATATTTGAGACAAATCTTAGCAATTGCACTTTTATCGTCTTCGTGTAAATGTGATAAATCCAGTTCTTTTAACAATTGGTTTGCATGACCGGTATCGTGTTGAGGAGTTTTTATTTCTAAGATGTTAAAATCTGAGGCAGGTTTAATCGTTGGTTGCAGTTGGGCTATAGTTACAGATTTATTTTGGAAGTTTGCAATGCGTATTGGTAATTTACCATTTTGAGGATTGGCAATTGTATTCGCTATGAATACATTCGGTTGGATTGTTTCATTAAGTACTACACAAGAATCAGTTTGTGAAGTATCAATGTAAGTAACAAATTCCGTCCTAGCTGGGATTACTAAACATGTTGGCCTATGGTTGACATTACAGGTCAAACTCATATTTTCAAAATTTAGATTCGCTTTATGTTTTTTCAAAAAGTTGACTCCTAATAGTCCTACTATGTGGGATGGAAGTGTATTTATGACATGGAACATGATAGGAAAGTTGTGAGAATCAGCAAAAATGTTCGTTTTAATACAACCTAAAGATTTGGTAGGGCCGTTGATTCCGTAAATATTTAATACAATGGTTTTATCTATGATGGTTTGCTTGGGGACATAGTTTGCGTTTAATACACAACAAGTAGCTCCTGTATCAATGACAAGATCGCGGTAAACTCCGAAAATATTAAATTTTGCTTTAACGCCCGTATCGAATTGTAATTTAACGAAATAAATTAGCTATTTCATTTTGCTCTTCAGTTGAGTTTTGAACCATATCGTTACAGTTCTCATAAAGGTCAGCATTTCCCAAATGCACTCTGTTGCTGTGATTGTTTCGCCCAGTGGATGTTGGGGTTGGCGTTCGCTGTTGAATTTGATGATGATTCCTGCTCCCATATCCACGTTGATTATTATTTGCAAAATTTCGTGGTTGGTTTTCATAACCTTGATGAGCAGAATATCGTTGAAATGTTCTACCTCTATATGATGGGTTGTATGATTGCCTTGGGTAGCGCGAATTTTGGAAGCGTTTCGTATAACGTCTTGGTTGATGAGGGGTTTGATACCAAAGGGCTGTTGATTTCTCTGTAATTGGTTCACATTCCAAAGCATCTGATATTGCTTTGCTTAGCGTAAGCGGATTGCGAGCTTGTAAGAAAAATCTTGTATTGGATTCGTTTAACCCTTGTATAAACGCACGCACTACAATCGGGTTCACAATGCTGTGTGCGGCAAATTCAGTAGCAAAAGTTCCTACAGACACATGGGCTGCAGCTAATTTGGCAGCCATTATTTCTAACTCTTTGCCAAATTCAGAAATGGTTTTTGAGCCTTGATTTAATGCGGTCAACTCTTTTTCTACAGCTAGCGGCGTTAAGTGCACGCTAAATCGTGTACGAAGAAGTGAGAAAGCTTCTTTTATAGTACATGCTGTGTCTATGACTCCATGAGCAATTCCAATCAATGTGGTTTTCATAAACTTAATGATATCCACTTCTGGTACTCCTTCAGCATAGTCTAACAGAAGTTCAACACTTTCAATGTATGCATTTAATAGGGTATTTGAACCATCGAAAGGCTTTACCAGTTTTAGTGCTAGATTTATATCCAACTTAGTTGTCATTGTATGTGGTTTTCTGTTGGTTGCGTTTGTAGTTGTTTTAATTGCAGGGATACTAGCAGCTTGGTTCGTGCTGGTATTATTTACAGGGGTACTAATAGTTTTGTTTCTAGTGGATCTATTTGCAGGTGTACTAGCAGTTTTAGTCGCTTTTTTCATTTAGTAAAAGTAGGTTAACTAGTAGAGCGTGTAACAGTATGAGCCGATAATATGTATGGAGGAACAAGAAAATGTAATAGCTATTGAAATACCATTTGAAATGAATATAATTGCTAAAGATCACTGTACTCAAATTTTTTTTTTTTTTTTTATATGTGTATATTATTATTATTTTTTTTCAACGAATATTGGGAATATGTGAAAAATCATAGAATTAAAGAAGACCCATCACGGTCGAGTGATTATATTATTTGCTTTCGAAAAGACCACGAGGTTTCATCCGACTATCAAACACAATTAGTGTAGAGTTATACGTGTAGAAAAAAGAAATCACTTTCACAAAACGATTTGGTTTCACGTGGCACGATTTATAAATAAATAAATAGCAATAAATAAGGAAATAATTTAAATAATTTAAAAACGAAATAAATAACACAATAAAAAAAATCCTATCTAGCTTAAATTTTACAAACTTTTGGTTTTGTGTGGCACTTGTATGGTGGTTTCACGTACCTTTGTTCCGTAGAGGTTATGCGTCTGCACCTGGATCGGCGTGGTTTGATCAGCGCGATGGCGGCACTCGAAGGACTGGTGTAGCTGATATCCTATGCTGTGGCCTTTGTTCCGTAGAGGTTATGCGTCTGCACCTGGATCGGCGTGGTTTGAGCAGCGCGATGGCGGCACTCGATGGGCTGGTGTAGCTGATATCTGGTTTAACGCGGTGGCGCGGCACGGTGTTCTATGGTACGCGTTCTGTCGCTCGGCGTGATGATCTTCTCGGATGCTGGTGTTGCTGCTCGACGTGGTCAGCGCGATGGCGGAGTTCGACGCTCTGACGTCACGTGTTCGTTCTGGTTTGGTCTTCGTTATGCTGATTTGGTTTGATTTGGCTGATCAGCGTAATGATGGTTAACGATTTTGGTGTTTGACGATTTTAACGATCAGCATAATTATGGTTGTCTCTTTGTGTTGTTCACTGGTCTGCGGGTGGTGTTGGGTTAGATGCTTCTGCGTAGCTCTTTTCGGTCGGTGTAATGGTATGCGTTCAGATTTTTTGTTATCTGCACTTCACTGTACGTACTTTACGATTCACAGATGTCGTACGGTAAACTTTAGCAGGGCTCCTGGCAGGATCGCCATGTTATATCACTCTCTTTCGGTCTTTACCATATTATATTCGTACACACGCGTTTTGAAGGTTTTTACGTTTTATTACGCAGCATCTCCACACGTGAGACACCACGTCAGAACAGGAATCAAGAGGCCGTTCCCCACCACGTGCACACTTATATAGGCTATGTGAGTTCCCCGCTTGGGAACTCCCTAACTAGTGAGAGTTTTCTAACTTAACGAATCTACTTACAGTGACTACCTAACTTAACGCTACAACATAGCGATGAAAGTTGGGTCTCTCGTCGAAGTTTTGCCCTGGAAATTCGGAGCATCAGTCTTGTCCTTATCTCTACCAGCAATGTGTCTATGTGCATGTTCCCTTACAATGGCGGGAAAATGACTTACCACCGCGCTTCGCCCTCAAAGACAAAAAAGTACTCCTCTGCCAACACCTCACACATAAGCATCCCACTGCTAGTTAATCGATGCACACGGCGGCGCCAAACAGTCGATTGTGTCTGAGATAAACAGTTAGTGAGATGGATACCACCACAGGTGCAGCATTCAGGTCGGTGCAGTCCAAGCGAAACGACCTCGTCTAATATGTTCGCCATGACAGCACAAGTCACTGCCACACCCACACGACCCTCACCGAAACGCCAGAGTATGGAGGCCAGTCAGCGAAGTCTGAAGGTTCCGCCGGAATGTCTTTCCCGCCAGATTAACCCCTTACAACACCGATGACCATAATCAAAGTTACAACACACCACGACACACAACTCAACTCTTAGCGTGGGCTGTTGTTGTTGGTTGGTGCCTTTTCTTTTTTTGGCGGGCAAATATTTTAAGCTGATTCTCTCTGTTCTGTCTGTATGGTGCCGGGGGTTAGTTTGGCAATCGCTCACGTTTGTCCGAGATGTACTAAAAATAGCCTACGCTCTAATGTACACCGGTTGGGTGTGTACGTTCGTCCGGTATTTCTTGGGCTATTATTATCCGCCGATCAGCGCTAGACAAAACGAAGGGAATGTACGCGATCACCACCTCGCCCCGCATCCCGCCCCTTCATCGTGTGACAGGTGCGTGCGTTAGTGGTTGTGCCGTCGATCAGACGGTCTGAATCTGGGGTTTTTTCGACACACATTGGAAAGCAATCGGATTCGCAACCCGAACCTATGTTTGGTCTGCATAGCAACAGAGAGCCAGCTGTCCTGCAGAGAGGAGCGGTTGCCATTCGCTTGTATGATGGTAAACACGGCAGCGGTAAACATCGCCGACGAGATCAATCACGAGTGAATGCTGTGTCGAACGTGATTGCTTGGTCTCCCCTTTCGGACCCTAAGCGAGGAACAGTTTCGGGCAGCGGAAGCGTTGAGCGAAATTGGATAATCGACGCCTGTCAAACACCGATGACTGACGCCACATATCACCTCGAGAGACTTCGTCTCGTGACTGGGCAGAAAGCATGATTTTATTTACCATTAATTTACCGCTAGCGCGAAAACTGCATTATGTAAGTTGCATTCTTTGTTTTGAGATGATAGCTTCACTCAAGAAGCGAAGTAATCGAACGTGCGCGACAACGACCCCACTACGCTGCTTAGTCGTCTGGTCAAGGGACTATTGTGAGGGCGCGGCTTGTTTAGGGTTTTCTTCACCCGACAGTAGTTCAGTAGTGCCCCCCCCCCCCCACACACACACACACACATTCACGCTCATTCGTATGGACGTGCAAAAATGCAAATATATAAAGTGAACTCCCGCAGCGAAAGCGCCATGACAAGAGACGAACGTGCGGTCGTTCGGTTCAGGTTAGAGGGCCTTTAAATATCAAAACAAAACGATTATCGCTATATGCACTGGCCTACGGTTGGAACTTACTTAACGGGGGTATGTGAGGGATGAAGATAGGGGCGGTTTCGGTATTTAAATTGGACAATCCATTCGTAGTAAACCACGTCAACACACAACCGTCAGTCAGTCAGGCGGTGTGGATAGTACGAGAGAACAATGTGAACGCACTATGCACGCACACACACTAAGGGACAAAGGAGAGTGAGTGACCGGACTTTAAACCCCATGTAAGGGGTGGCAGTAGGTTACACTAATATGGCGAGTCGAGTTAATTTTGCCTGAGATATCTTTTTTTTATGCATTTTTAATATGAAATGTCCCAACATCTGGGCGAAATCTGGCAAGAAATTTCGTACCAAACATGGACGACCTACAAATTCTCTGCATCCGGCGGTGGCAGCTTTGGTGGCAGGGTGGGTTTTTGACTGGCGCCAACACCTAAAGCCCCATTTATGGCGACAGTGGATACAAACTTCTCATCCCCTCCCCCCTCCCCCCTCTCACAGGGAACTCATGCACTTGGTCTTTTCTTGGTATCGCTCTCTGTGTGCGTGCCTTGTTCCCCAGGGTGTATTGTAAATCAGCTTCAGATGGGATCTCTCTTCGCTCGTACGATCGCGTGATCATGTCGTTGTGATCGCTTGGATTCGCTACCTTACGGATTTCTCGTATCTCTTGCTCCCCATGCTGCCCTGCAGGGGTGGTATTCTCCAAACTGTAAAAAGAATGGGGTGGGGTTGAATACCGCGCACCCGATGACAAGACCGCAGTTATGGCGCCCTATCTCTCACCACCCCACACAAACACACACACACACACACTCACAGAGAGCGAACGTAGCGCCGCGCTCACGCGCGCGCCAACAAGCACCAAAACCAATTGACACTCATGCGGATTCTCTCATTCATTTCCCAACGCTCGTTCACAGGCGAAGGTTACAACCAGGTTCGCGTCGGACAGTTGTGCACACAGATCGGAACGCTAAACATGGCAGTGGCCTACCGGACGAAGATTACGTTCTCACCAACCCAAACCGGACGCGACAACACGATCATGATGAAGAGCGATCACTTCCTGAAGGATATTAGCCCAAAGCATGTTCGTTACAACTACAACAAGAAAGTGTAAGTAATCCGGTCCAGCTAGACGTGTTCATCCTGGTCCAACTTTAGCCAAATGTTTGTCTCTCGATTGTTCTATTTGATGTGCGGTTTGAGTGAAGTTTCCGTGATGGTGGTAGATTCGGGTTTGGAATTTTCGAGCAAAAGTGTGGTAGTAGCTTCGGAACAGAAGTCGGAAAAGAAATCAAACCGGATCTCTCTCAGCAGTGTCTCGTGAACAACCTTGGTCAATTAATATTGTAGGTGGTGAAAAGTTGCTTTGCCTTGGCTGAATTCCTTAAAAAGAAGTGTTTGTGTTAAAAAGTAAGTTGCAAAGTGCCTTGGACGTACGAAGAACCAGGTTTTTTTACGGTCATTCCCAAAAACCACGTCCCCACGTTCAAAGTAAAAACGCTGATTCATGTGCGCGTATCGCTGGGTCCCCCCTGCTGGTGTCATGTGTATTTGCGTCACTGTCGCGCCACATACCAACGATCCCAGGCTAGTACCTCAGTGTGTGCCGTACAGATTATTGGGGTGATGATGATGATGGTCTACGTCCCCCCCGACGCGACGGATATGAGTGAGCAAACCGGCCGACAATCAATTCGTCTTCTGGCTGCCGCTCTGCACAGAAGCGGAATAGATTGAGACATATGAGCAGTGCATTCCTTATGCTGCCTGATGAGGGCCAGAGACGAGAAAAATTATGCCATTGGAATGGCGGTTCGTGTGTGAAGGTGATGACATGCTTTCCACCCCCTTGTCTTGGAATGCATTTGATTACTAGCTTTGCCCACTCCTGGGGGAGGTGTTGTTGTAGATGCTAAAAAGCGCAGTGAGAAGAGCAATGTGCGTGTGTACCATGTGAAGGGTTAAAACGATTCACCAACAACAGATGTCGCTGTGCTAGGTGATACTAGCCGATCTCTTAGTAGACGCTACCCAAACGAAGACTTGTTTTGAAGCAATAGGTAGCTGTGTCTCTCTTCCCATCACCCAGTTACTTGTGAAGGTTATAGTGATGGGTTTCGAGAGTTTCAGGTGTTCCACGTATGCATTTTAAAGCGCGCTCGCGCACGCCTGACATTGTAATGCAGCCTTCGGAAAATCCTACCAACCGATCGGTATACCTTCAAGCGAGATCGTATGGAATGGTGAAAAGAACCGGTTTAATTTTTGTGAATCAGGTAGCAGCGATGCCACAAATGTTTGGTGTTGAGAAGAAGCGACCTTCCACCTCCATCATCCCTAGCAGCATTAGACGAACCATACTGAGTTGCAAATCGACCTTAAACGTGTGTGGGTTTCGTGTGGTATCTTCTTCACACAAACACACAACACGATACGACAGAAATGGAAAGTGGATGTGTGATATCAACACTCAGCTAGCCCTCAGCGGTATCACACTAGCGGGACTTATTGTTGCACACGCACTAAATGATAGTACATCCGCATGATGGAGGGGATTAATTCCACACGTAAAGTATCATCACGCATACATCACACATACGCGACCCGGTGCTTAATCTCACAAGGACCCCTGACGGTTTGTGGCTTTGCAGCACTCGAGCACTTGTTGGAAGTACACTCAAATCTTCTGATGTCAAGATAACCAGATAAGATACAGTTTATGGCATGTAAGGTAAACCTGTTTCTGGAATTGCTTTTCTGCTGAATTGTGGCAGTATCTTCAGTTATAAAGAAGGTTTAGGTAGACAAACACTAGTTACAGGACAAGTTAATGGGCAAATACTAATCAGGAGAATAAGGGCTAGTATTTAGAGATTACAGTTCAAGAAAATTAATGCCCAATAGACAGTGGTGGCCATTATAAATACAACAACCTTCTTGCCAATCAATACGTTCTCCCAGATGCTTCCAAACTGTTAGTCATTTTGTATGATTGCAATCAGCTTGATAAGTAAATCCCCAAACAGAGTCTTGTATGATCTTAAACCGCCCAGCACTGCAGTTGAATAATCTCCTCCGTGGATCGTAAGCTGATGATGATAAGACAACTACCAATTCCGCACTATCAGCAGTGCAACATAGTTGTGAAGCAAAACTTTGCACCGAGAAGTAATTTATCTCTACCAATAACCGGATCGTACTCGGTAAATATAGTTACGTGATACTAGTACCTTTTCACCCGAACCCGAACTCACCATCTGTGGAGAGCCATCCATCTTCTAGTAGGAGCAGTTAAGTGGCCTTCTTCCACATCTCACTTTTAAGCACCCATTCGTTGAAGCCCTGAGCAGTACGGTCCATCGAGAGGGAGGTCGTTGTAATCGCTCGTTTTTACCTATCAGCATTATCCGGAGAGTTGACCACCAATTTGCTTGCACTAGCCTCGGCAACAGTAATCGAAAAATTGCAAACACAGCATAAATATTACATTCTTATGCACAAACCTTTCTCCTTTCGCTGGCGTTTGCTATAAAACTTTATAGCACATGGATTAATCACAGGCCCCCTTTCACTCGTGGTTTTGAAAAATGGTTCGTAAACAGCATTCGGGGTATTAGACGTGGGTAAGATTCATTCATAAAACACTCCCACCTACATCCGCTGCTGGCTGTAACGAGTGCTTGCTACAGTGGCGTGGGATCTATGCTTTGCCCTTACAGCCGCGAGCCCTCACGTGGGCGACACAAGATTCGTGGGCATCATGTGTCTTTGCGGCGGCACAGCGCGAAGTTTATGCCTTTCCAACCTGTCAACCTCGATGATCGATATTTCCTTTATTAAATTCAAATCGTACAGGCAGGATCGGTAAAAAGTAGTCGCTTTTTAATAATTTCTCATACTGGATGGTTGAGATAACCCCCACACACATGGACACGAGGAATTTCTGCATCAATTAAATTGCAATTGCAGCTGCAAAATTGGCTGTCAAAGTTATAGCGGTGAAAAACAGTAATATATGGATCAGGAAACGATGCAAGTGGGAACCAGCTACGTGAAGCGACATTTTCCACCCGGTTTGAAGCCGACCGGCTGCTGGCACCACCACACTAGCTGGAGTCTAATGAACCAACCGGATTATGGTGGACACAAGTCTTGCAAGCCTGCCCATTTATGGTCCGAAATCTGAAGACTCAGAAAATCGCCTGCATGATCATAGGTGGGAAGTACCAGACTCTTGCGACGTGTCTCTTAATACCTACGAAGCAATTGCTGACGTTTAGTCCAGCTTGGGGAATGAGAACAGATGGTTCATTTGCAAAATGCGTTGGTTTGTAGGTTCCAGTTCTCACTTAATTGAGCCACCTCTCGCTCAACATCTTGCTTTGTTCACATGACTCATGGCGTTGTTGAACCGTAATCTTATCGCTACTTACACACGTTACTTTCACGTGACATGTGTGCCAAAGATGGACTGTTTAATTTTTAGATTTATAATGAATTGTCTAGCGTCCAAGCGGGGGATGATGATTCTGATAAGAACTACTACCCCAGACCCAATCACTCACTAGAACCCCGTTTGAACGGTGAGTGTAACCATGACTCAACACACTGCTAGAAGCGAATTTAAAACTAACAGTGTGTGCACATTACCATCGGTTGGGCGGATGCTCTCTGGGCGGAATTCCCGGCTTCCGTAAACAATTACTAGGACAGAAAAAAAACATTGCATTATGGCATATAAACCAACTGCTAAGCTGCTGTTTCAATGACGCACGAACACGCGCAATGTTAAAACAAAATTTGAACACAGACCAGCTTCGTTGGTAGATTGAATTCAAAATGGCAAGAAGATTGTCATAACAAGACCCAATGGCACGATCGGTAAACATTTGTTCGGAATGAAAAGCGATCGTTTACCAATGATAAACTGAAGATAGTAAACAATTGCCAGCGCATACGGTTTGTTATGGGAGCTGTTTGAGAGGTCACGATCTGACTGCACTGTCAAAAATATTTCCATTTTTAAACTTTAAATTCTCATTCGCAATATTCCCGACGATAAGATAGCATTGGTGATGTACTACTACGCCTATATTAATCGCTTCTTGTGCGTTCTTTTTCCCATTCCAGCGAGAAAAAGGTTATCGATTTGGACAAACCGATGCGTTGCGGTGCCTTCGTAGATGCTTCGCGTGTAAAAAAGCCCACCGAGGACGATTACACACTGCCCGAAACGCCACCATTCAGCTGGCTGCTACCGAAGCCGCGGGACGAAAGCGCATTCCGTGACTGTGGCGAGGATCGGGTATCGCTTCACTCACCCACCAACGTGGACGAAAACTGCTCCAACAATGCAAACAATCTCAACAACAACAACAACACCAACAAAGGATCTTACGAATCGAACAGTGGTGCCGCCGGTCCGTTGCATTTCCGATTGTCCCAATCGCCCAAAGGCAACAGCACGGCACCGGGCACTGAAGCGATGGCCGTACCGGGGGCAACCGTTGCGATCCCCTCGACCGGTACGTCACCGCCGAGCTCGTTGGGTGCTGGTGGTGAGCTGCGGCGCTCCTCCCGGTGGTCGATACGGCGCGATCCGTCCGAGAATGATCGGATGCTGAAGGAGCTACAGTTTGCGTTTGCCGAAACGACGGCCCAGGGTGAGCTGGCGAAGTTTTTGCGCGAATGTTCCAATGTGCCGTCGCTGCAGGAGTTTGGTATGATGCGTTCGAGCGGCGAGGACACGATTACGGAGGATGAAAATATGGACGGTAGCCGGATACTGACCGAGGCCGACACGTGCCCGGACAGTGGGGAGGAGGATGATGTGCTGAATGACCTTACCCGCCAGCTGGAACAGTTCGAAACGTCCCTGCCGGAGTATGAATATCTGGTGTCGTCGCTCTGTCAGTCGATAGACAGCAATTCGAATAGCTAAGCGCGCTTCGTCCTGGGTGCGGAGAGATGGGAGAGAAGCCTATTGGCGCTGGTGAATAGACCAGTGTTGGAGGATGCCGGGATTATTATTAATTTTAGCGAGAGAACCAGAACTGTCGACTGATATTTTTTGATGATATTCATCTTCACACATTAACACACAATACATACGAAGACAGTAAGGAGACACATGTGCACCTCGTGGCACCGGGGTGTTCAGGGAAACAGAAACAAACAACGTAAAGTAAATGCATTATGCGGTACAGCACGTTTGTACTACGAGTAAAAGATGAAGCTATCGGCAGAGGGATAAACATTGAAGCAGCGGCCAAAGAGGGAAAGGTAGTGGACGTTATGGTTTGTTGGCTATCATTAAGGCGATGGTGATTAGTGACGGTTTAAAAACAAATAGGCCATAAGGTGTAAGAAATGTGTTTTTTTTTGTTTTTTTAATTTGCGAATTATGTTTCCCTGCCTTAGCCATTTACTGTATAGCTTTTAGGCGTGGTGTGTTTGTGCTCTGTAAGAAATCTAATCGATACATCGATGAATCAAAGTTCCTTAGCGAGAAGTGTGTGTGCAGACTATTTGCCTGGAAGTTCTACGAATTTCCCCCGTCGAGAGAGAGAGAGAGATAGAGATGAAGGATATTATTACCATTCATTTGACGATTATTATTTATCATTGTGAAGACAAAATTATTTACTAATCCGCCATATTACGTACACGCTGCACAACACACTCACACACACCAGCACGTGCGGCAAAGGAAAGCTTTCCGCCTTGCTTGTTTCTTTTTTGCATATCGGGGTGCGGTTTTTGCACTCTTAACGGTTCTTTAATGGAATCTTTACTTGGCTTTAATTGAATGTATTTTTATTTTCCGTTTTCCTATTTGCTTTAAGCGCGCGATAGGGTATAGTTAGTAGAAAAACAGGGAAACCAGATTGTTAAATGGAAAGCCTTTTTTTCGGTGGAGAGTTTACATTACGTTCTTTGTGGAAACATTTTCTTTACGCCAATAATGAATCTTCCACACAATTTTTTTTGTAAATAGTACAACTACAAGATCGTTTACTTTATTTTATTGCATATTATATGGTCATCTTTGAAAAACAATCATTTGTATATAAACAAATAATCTGCATTACGATACGGCTCATTTATCACAACTTTTTCGATGTTAGGCGCGCGCGTGTGGAAGTGTGGCGTTGTTAATCAACAGAAAATGTTTACCATATCGAACGTAACACAAGCCGCTGGACACTTTTTCGAGAACAGATGAGGAGGAACAAATTAAGACAAAACTCTACTACTACCATCTACACTACTGCTGGGTGTATGAAATCATTAATCAAAAAAACTCATCGTTAAAGCCCAGATACACAAACCACAGCAGGAAGAGGATGGCCGCGCGGCCTGTCTCCTGCTACTACTACTATTGTTATTCACGGTTTTTATCCTTTTTGTCAGATTATAATTGAATATAGGGAACCAACGGTCGGGGATATTTAAAAAAAGAGGGTGTTTAGTGAAAGAGGGAGATGCAATGTGCATATTGCAACAAATCAAGCGACTTAGAGAAGCACTTTAAATATAAGCCTAATGGAAGAAGCCTATGCTTTATAGCCTTATGCGTATGTTTTATTTTTTCGTTCTTTAATTGCTATACTATTCCTATCTTTATTCCAAACTTACTTACTGCTGCACTAAATTACTGAACTAAGAAAAAGTTGTCTCATCACACATGCACACGCACGGACTGAATTGATTGGTTACCTTCAAGTTAAATATTCGTCCGTCAAGCTTTTCAAAACAGTATGTCGGATTAAAATGGCCAAACATTATAGATAAGTACGTACACCGGGAGATCTAAAGACGTCGCTTTACTGGGGCCTTTCTAGCAATTTTCCTTATCATTTCTATATTTGTTTTCTGTTTTCCAAAGAGACTGACGACCGTAAGCCTTTAGAAGAAATTCACATTTGGTCGGGGAGGTTTAGGGAGGTTTTTTTTTCTAAATTAATTGTTACAGAAATTCGAGTCATTTTTTTGTATTTTGAGGGAGTATGGTATAAAACGACATTTGATCTAATTTAGGCAAAAGTTTATTTTTTAAAACAAGAAAAAGGGATACATTCACACGCACGCGCAAGTTTAGATTGGGATGGGGTGGGATTTTGAAAATTATTATTGTGGTTTTGGTAGGGACAAAAGGTGTAGCCAGGGGGGTGTGTGTGAGTGTGTGGAGAAAAAAGGCAAGAGGGTGGCATTATAATATTTAGTACCAGCAAACCAAAATGCTTTGTTTTCCACAAGTTTAATTTAGTTCTGTCTCATCAAGACAGCAGCTTAATCGTACAGTTTTAGGCTACCAAGCAGCAAATCACCCGGCGTAAAGATATCCTCATAAATCAACAGCAGGTCAAACAAGGAAATAGTTTATTTTATTTTTATTATATACCATGATACAAGAAAATAGTAACCCGTAAACAGCACGTCAACAGAAACAAATAAACCCAAAATTATTAAGAAAACAGAGAAAAAGAAAACTGATCTTATCAATTACATTTTTTTACGTCCGAAATATCCTCCTTTTTTCGCTGTTAGTTGCTACCGCTTTGACGAAGAAGATAATTTGAACGGTTCGGTAAAATTTTTCCACGAGCGCAACTTCTGCTCTACGAACTTATCAATCGTGTTAAGAGATTTCCGTTAAGCTTTGAGTTACTGAAAGCTCAGTGTAAGCAACGATAGAAGCTTTCAGCTGCGCAGACAATGGGAAAAAAGCATACATTTCGTGTATTTTATTCACGTTTGACATAAAAAATGTAATTATTTTAAATAAGAAATTGGATAAATTTACAATAACAACTTCAATGCATTTATTTACACTAATTATTTTTTTGCTAAGTTTTTTATTATGTTTTTCTTCTGAGTTGTTTTCCTGCCATTTTTTGGCTCTGTGGCTTGATGCTGTGCCAAAGGGGGAGAAGAAACAGTACTTGTTACAAAGAAACACATAGAATAAGATTCTTTATCTGATCCTGTGTTGTGAATAATCGGTGCGCTACTATCTCGAGTAACGAATTTTTGTTGACAAATATTTAATTAATATAAAATACAAACACAGCAATACGGCCTGGCCGTCCCTTATTAAAAAAAAAATAAAATAAAATAAAATACAAACAAATCAAAACAAACACAAATCTGAATAACTCAAAGGACTAGAAAAATAATCGACGTAAATCGAATTTGAAGCCTCAGATGACAACGATGCGCCGTAAATCTCCTTCACGGTGCAATCGCCTCTGCCTTCCTAAATCGAGCATGCGTGCCGGTTTTTTTTTTCTAAATAACGCCTTGACTGAGGTCACCTGCGCTAAACATACCATCTATCCATGCGCACACTTTGAACCACCATCGAAGCGGAACATACGAACCCAAAACGCGTGTGTGCGTTTGTTTGGTTTATGCACAAGAAAAGCGTCTACTAACATCACGATAAGCTCTAAGTATAACGATCCGGATTCAGTGCGAGTGGATGAGCTTCTTTTGACAGCAAAAACGTTTCCTAGCCGGAACTTTTGCTAGCTTCCGTCTCGCTAAGTTTCCTGGTAGAGTTTGAATTTCATTTGAAGATTTTTGAAACGTTTTCCTTCCCGCCCCGAAGGCTCTCCTGCAGCAAAAGGACATCTGCAGTGAACGATGACTGTGGGTAGGCTTTGTGGTTCGTTTCCTCACTTTTGTGTGATGCTAATGAGAGTTTGTGAAGCACACGAGGAAGGCGGACACATTGGTTGGTGTTGATGTTATCTGAGACTTTAATTGGGACAATTTTCGTGCCAACCTTCACGCTGCAAGTGGTGTCAAACATGCGGCCAAAATATGTCTAATTTCCTCTCAGAACTTTAGAAGAAAAGGAAAAACAGTGAGCAAAACAGGCGAGAGAGAAAAAAGAAAATTCATCGAACTTACACCAAGCTGACCGATAGAAATTAACATAATCCCCCGGTACGAGACCACCTGATGATATCATATTTATCACCAAACCTAGGCTAGGCCACGTGAAGCTTCACCACCGGCTTTTAATGCGTTTCGCGCGAACCGAGCGTACCATTTTTGTTCAGCTACAAATACGACGGAGAAAGAGAGCCTTCGAGAGCTTTTCTCTCAAAGCTTTCGCTCTTCTACTCTTACTACGTCACGGCTACTAGCTGATCTGTAGTAGCATGAGTGCTTCCCCACAAAAAGCACAACAAACTACGAGTTGGCTGACTGTCTTGGTCCATTCGCCTTGATTGATATGGACATACCCGTGTGCCCTCCCATCCACCATCCCCTAGACGTTGTCAGCGTTTTATTTCTGTTTTGGTTTTTTATTTTTTTTGTTGTGCGGTGAACTATCAACACACATTGGCCTGAGCTCACTCACGCCGCTATGACGTTGAATAAGGCGCAGCAGTAGTGGCAGTGGAGGTGGTAGAGCGAAGACCATGATTGAAGGAGCCGAACCACATTTTTTCGAACCGAGCACCGCGGCTGTGGCTCGAACACTGTCAGTTTCTCAACAGACGCGAACCGCGACTGACCTAAAACCGTGTGGTGGCGACCTGGTGCCTGGTGCCAGATGTGAAGCTTTTACTACGTATGCCGCTGTTGTGTTTCGCAAGAGTGGAATTGGGATTTAGTGTTTTAGATTTTTTTTAGAGGGATAACAAGGGCTTTTGTGGTGAGTTGATTCTCTCTTGCTCCTTCGGTCACAAGCGGTTCGGGAGTTATTAGTTAGAGCGGACAGTTATTAGTTTATCGAGCTTTGCTATGAATGAATCGAATGGTAGCAATGGAGCTCACACAATTCGCGCAATCGAGCGAGTGAGTGCGATCAGTGAAAGGATATGTGTATGTGTGTGTTTGGCTTGTGCCTTGTGTCCTCGATGGAATCGCCACCGTGGAAACGAGGAAATGTGCAAAGCGAATAATTTATCGGAGAGTTTCTAGTGCATCTACACCAGTGTTCCTACTAGCAGGTGGTGGCCAATTCTGTAATTAGTCCGAGGTTGACTCCTCAAGGAGTTGCTGCAAAACTGTCGTCAAGGTTTGATTGAGAGAAAGAGTGAGCAAAAGCAATAATAAAAACCATCCCCCTAAACTCGGGGTGGTTTGAAGGGGAGTTAGTGAAGTTGGAGGAACGTAAACTAAACGGGGAGTTCTAGCGCAACTCACAACATCCGGCCAGTTGTACGATTGTAAACATACACATAACAGTAGCGTCTGCTACGGGCGGCCCGGTGGTAATTCAACAGCGGCCGACAGTCTTAAAACGGTCGAACCGGGGTTCAAAAATCCCATCCGGACGGTCCCCCCGTAGTGAGGACTGTGACTTAGTAGTATATCAGCAAGTCTAGAGTAAGCCAATAGATGGCCAGAGTGGCCTAGGAGGTCGTTAAGCTAAGAAGAAGTATTTTTCTTTTGTTTCTCTTGGCTTACCGACCTACTAGGTCTCGACGGCCATGTCTTACTAAACCTGCTGCTGACACCACGTAGTTGAAGTAACCTCTCCTCACTACGAGAGAACGGTCCGGATGGGATTTGAATCCCAATCCTGCCGTGCGCCGCTGTCGCCTCTACCACCGGGCCGCCAATTAGAGTCTTCAGCATAAACTCAACTAGCGCTGTTTAGAGTCTTGGATCTATTTACGTCCTCAGTATCCTGTTTAGCACTTAAAAGCAACCTTTTCGCACAGGTCGTGGTGATATTAAAGATTTTATTTCAGCTTCTAATCTTTTTTCTTCCTGCCTCAAGATGTCTATATTGACCTCCTCCTTCAGGTTGTGCACAATCCTATCACACTACTAGCAGCTTATTTTGTTGTTTTTACTATTTTGATCTCACTCTCTCTCTCTCTATCTTAACCTCACTCCTCATCTCTCTGTTAATCTGTGCCCTGTGGTAATTTGTTAGTGTCTTGACCGGTGCACGTGATCCACCCCGCCCGCTAGTGTTGCAAACGAGATTGCAAACCGATGAAGTCCAACACCTGATGTATGTGGCTGGAAAGAGTGTGTGTGAAGCCGTGAAGTGATCGTGGTAAATCAACAAAACGGGCTCTCCCCCCCCCCCCCCCCCCCACATCCATATAACGCGTTTCGTTCAACAAGCTGGAGATTATAAGTGATCGAGCGCGTGATTCGGTGCAGGGAAATAGAAAGAGTTGGCTATCACGTGCTGCGCGTGTGTGAGTGTGGGTGAGTGGGTGCAGTGAACGGTGTCACGGTGCTGCCAGGCGACGGCGATCCTCCAAACCACCAAGATGGTGCAATGCACTCTGATCTGGGCCGGCATCGGTGTGATGATGGCCGTATCCGGCGCACTGCTCGGTTGGGTCGTTTTTCCTCGCGCCGTGCACGAGAAAGTGATAGAGGTGAGTTGCTGTACGGGAAGTGTTATAACATCCATTTGGAATGCATAGTTCACACAAAGAAACGATAAAGGAATTCCAAGGCCAATGGAAAGATTGAGCAATAATCGCATCGCAAACAGAAGTCGCTGTGTTCCTTACATTTCTAATAAGTCAAAATATTAAGGAAACAAAAATCGAGGAATTCGTTGAATCTCCAAATCACAACCAGAAATGGGAACGATCATCATCTAGGATGGAATTTATTCGCCTGCGTATTATTTTATCGACCCAAAATCCTGTTTTTTCGATGCTCAACTGTCGTTCCCAATATACGCCAGACGATGTTGGAATACTAATTTGCATGAAGCTTTACCGCTCCCTGGATTTTTATAGGCAGATGGAACCATATTAACCAGCCAAAATCCAACCAAAAATTAATCTATTCATAATCTTTTCGTTTCTCCGCGTAACACTGTTCGGTAGGAAAAGGTTGTTTTGGCCCCTTTTTCGGAGGTTTTTTTAAAGACATTTAGAGGAATCTTAAGGCAGGCTGCTAAGCAAGCGCCTTTTTTACTATAAAAATGGTTTTATCGATTGGAAAACCTAAGCTCAGTGTTCACTTTTCTTGTTTGCTCTATAATTTTTATTTGTTTTTTGTTTAACTTGTATTACTTTAGATACCTTTGAGTTGCTTGTTGCAGCTTGGGTCCCGCCAATGAGTGGCTTACTAGACTTGTTTATACCACGTAGTTGGATAGTCAACCCTCATTACGCGGATTTTTAGAGAGAAAACATAATTCAGTCCTGATTTACCACCTGAAATAATAAAATAAAAAAATATTTTATTTATTTACAATTGATTATTACGGTCCAGTGCCGTATTATCAACACCATTTGTGTTGAATAGATTTTCACATATTGATAAGGCATTTTCTCCTTATAAAATAATAAAATAATTAAATAATTAATTATTAAAATATTTACTTAATAGTTCAAACTTGAAAATGAAAACCCTTGAAAATGTAGCTCATTCGCATTTTGGCATTAATAAAGTTAAAGCAATAAGAGCAAAAAACTCCCAAAAATAGAACTTTATCATGCAAGGCAGACCAAGCACGTTTCTCGAGCGTTCTATGGCCATTAAAAGCGCAAAAAAAAACACTGACGGTCACCTAATAATTCACGTTCACCCTCACCGAGGTCCAAACTAGTCTGCCGCCGAAAAACGTTCGCCAAACAGGTGACAAACATTACCTTGCCCCCGGGGACACGTTCTCGGCTTCCTGCTGCTTGTTGGTTGTGGCTCGTGTGCGTGTGATAAACATTTCCATCTCGGCCTGCAACTACCTCCCCCCACACAAACACAAAAAGGCCCGTTAGCTTGCCGGTTTGACCTTGCGAAAGCATCAGATAAGCACGGTTGCGTTCGCTACAATTTTTCCATTTTCCACTGCTCCACGCCACTGGGCAAGTCTCACATTTCCGGGGCGAGAGAAACGTTTGGTGACAATTACTGTACGTTTCTCTTTCTCTCTCTCTTTCTCTCTACTATTTATTACAACTAGTGATAGTATCTACTCCGCGATTTGTGTAAAATGTCCCGACATGGTTCATTAACAACGTTCGAAACGATCGTTAGTAACGAAGATTGCAGCAAACCGAATTGTATGCGGTTGAGCTAAACATGGAGCTCTGTTAACGGACCAGCTGCAGTTTGAAGATGCCACTTAGACATCTCTCGCTAATGGTGCCATCACGTTCGATTTCAGTTCGAACCAGGCACCAGCTAACGTTTACATAATACCACATCAGCTAAAACAATCAGCCGAAGAAGAACTGGTCCACTCGGGAAGCTCGGTCTCTAGCTTGGTTGGTTGGAGATATTTCAAATATCATCGTGATATTTTCAGCTCAAACTACCACCGTCATCATCATCTACGTCAAGTCCCTTGAGACAGTCTAGCCCTCATCCAAAAAACGGGCTAGTCACTATATGCGCACTGAAGAGGGTCTCACTGGCTTTTTTGCCTTTTTAAAACCCTCATCACTAACCGAATCAGCGGAGTTTATAAAAAAAAGAAGCATCCTCTTCGCAAAAAAGTACACACTTTGGGAAGATCTATTAGTGTGTGTGTGTGTGTGTGTGTGTGTGTGTGTGTGTGGGTAGACACAGAAGTGGTTGCGTAACGATCGATGTCCGCTCGGGTCCGATCGGACCAGTCAGTATTTAATTATTAACAGCGTGGTTTGCGGTTGCGAATCGAATCTGCGATCAAGTCGTGAATCGAAACGCTGAAGCTGAAAAAACCAAGTAGAAGCTCGATTTTTTACGCTCGAGTTCATATAATACCAGAGGAAGTGAGAAATTGAAGTCGTTTTTTTTTTTTGGGAGGATTTGTGTTGTACGTTTTCTTACCCGTCTGCGTAACAGATTACGAATATCTTTGGGTTTTGTGGCAGACTTTGTTAGTTAAATAATCTGATAACCGGTAATTTAAATTATTTTCTAAACAAATATACTTCAATTAGTTTTGAGTGAGTTGGGCTTATGCTCACTGATTGTTCAATTTAAATCCTAACGAAAAGCTTTGAGATATTGCTATTTGTAATGATTTATTAGATGACAAATTTTTAATCTCAAAAGAGTATGGGAAAAAATCCCTAAATACTCTATAGCGACTTTAATAGACTCTATGAGTAGAGAGTAGACTATACTCTTCACCGTTTACTCTTCTGATTGAGATGTTAGTTGATCTCTGTGATTATAGGAAATTTTTTACTTGCTTATACTCTCCTATGGAACTCGGAGATTTCCATCTGAAAACTTCTTCTTCTATAGTGATGACATGGTCAGGTCACCAATCGTTTCCAGGAAATTCGATCTAGGGCTGCTGTCCTCCAGTTATGTGCCGAACGGATTGCACACGAGCATCTTCTTGTTGGGGCATGAGTCTGGCATTCTCATCACGTTCCCCATCCTTCATACTTTGACGACGGTCAGGATATGCACCACTACCCAATCGCCAGAAATCTGACCCGCAGAGAACTACCAATCGTATGACAATCTTTATAGGATTTGGGTATATTTGGAGTCTTCTGGATCACAGGAGTATGTGCAGCCCATAGTAGGTTCGACCGCCCTGAACGATAAACTTCGCAGCTTACGCTGTGGTCCGGAATTACGATCGTACCAAGGTAGTAGAACTTCTTTACCAAGCAGTTTTTTGTCTTCATTCCGTTGATCCTCAATCCAAAATCCTTCCCCAGATGTCAGAGCCCAAGCTACGCTTGAGACCTTCCAGAGTAATGCCATACAACAAAAAAGAGAGTCGAGACCCTGTACATAATTGCCCTCATCCCGTCCAGCTATACCAGCTTCCAAAGGAATCCGTGCTGCTGCTTGGTATTCCATAGTGAGATCCGATGTATAGTATTGTAGGTCGTCTTGAAGTCAATTAACAAATTTTGCGCATGGATCTGATGCTTTCGGCATTTCTGGAGGATCTACCATAAAGTAAAGTTTATTTTCTAAAAAAATCAGCTAAGTAGCTTCCGACAAAGTTTGTAGCATGGGGCGTTAGCCTGCAGAAGGGTATTCGGGACAGGATCTCAAAGGCAGAATATATTTTCTTAAGAAGCAACTTGTAACCTTAGCTATTAATTAGAGCAATTTTTCTTAATTGCTGGTCAGGCGTTTAAGGGCTTTTAAGTAAGCTTTTTATATCTACCACCTCTACATGAGTCACACTACTAGCGTTTTCTTTCTTCCAAGTCTCTTAATGGTGCCCAGAGACAATCTTGCACCGTGGCTGTTTGTTTGCTAACGCTCTCCCACATGTTCCCATGTTTAATATTTACACTGTTTGCTTACACTCCTCAGCTTGAAGTGCTAACTAGAAATTATTAAAAAACAAACACACTTCCAGCTATGTTGTATTCGAGACAGCTACGTCAGGGAATACTATTATTTCCCATATTTCTCGATTGCGCAAACGTAGAAATATTGTTAGCATCAGCTCTGCTCACAGGAACAACTTATCCATGTAATGAGCGTTCACAACCGATCCTCACAGCTTCAATTTAATGTATTCCTCCACTTCCTGCTACTATTTGCTTGTTTCTATCGCTGTATAATTGACGTCAATAGAGGCCAGAAGTGCTTTATTAGCTTGCCTAATGAAGAATGTTGAACGTTTCTAATCATTGCCGAACTTTAACCTCAACCTCGAACTTCAATCTCGTGCAATCAATCAGTCGTTCTGTTGTGCGTCTCTTTTGCAGAAGGAAGAAATGCACCGCCAAAGTAACATCAGTCATCAGAGCAAAGCCAAAGTCAGGGTCAGAAGGTGTCTCTAAGCCTGTGTGTTGAGGTTTAGTGTCATATTTAATTGCACGCAGTGAGTGAGCAATTACAACACCCAACACACGCTTGCTCTCTTCTATTATCCCATGTTACTTCCCCTTTTCTTTTAGTCATACGATACGGACACACGCCCGCATGAGTAAGACGATCTTTAGCACACGTGATCAAGGCAAGGGCATTGTTATATCCCTCATAGAGTGTGTTTCCTTCTCAAGAGAATTGTACGGAAAACCCGAATAGATTTTTTTTCTAACTTTGAAGGAAACAGATAAAAAGAATTAAACGTTACCGAACCCTGCTGTTGACAAGTACGATTTTTTTTCTATTTTCCCATAAAAAAGTCGAGTCACAACAAGACAATGCGATTGATTCAAACGTGTCGACGACGTGTCGTGGTGCTGACGTTTGAAGTTCAAGATCGATTCCAAGATGGGAAGGACTTTGCAATGCAGATTACCACCTACGTGCGGTTCACGATCATGACCCGTTGTTTGCTTTCTGTCGTTCTAGAAGTTGCTTGTGCAGCAAGGCACGCACACGAGGAGCTAGATTCTTAGCATGTGCTTTTGTATCTAGGAACGAAGTAAACTAAATCGCACAGAATGTGCACACTAAAGCACTGAGGTAGTTTATGACGCGTGCATAACCCGTGAGTGCTCTATTAAATGACACTTAATTAAAAGCTTGTGGAAGTCTTCTCCTGCGAGCACAGAACGACCTCAACTTGGTAACCTTCTGTTGAGATGGAACGTTATTATAGGCTGAGGTTTTTCCTTGAATGATATGTGGCTTTTTTGAGTGAAACTTATTTCCTTGTCTGTAAATCGCTGATTCTCCCTTCAAGGGGTTTTTGGCAGAGATTTTGAGCGTTTTGGAATGTTTTATTCGGTTGATATGTATCTTCTCACAAATAGGCCTAACTGGAATGAAAACTGGATGACCTAGAAATTGATCTAATCGATCATTACTTTGCCGTATTTTTTCGCTTCAATTTTATTTAGATCACGTTAAGGCCTCGCATGATCGATGAACATGTTTCTCTTTGCCTTCAAATTTCCACCAGATGAACTCATTTGAACTCATTTTTAACTAAACTAAAAGGTAGAGCCGTTGGCTCAAAATATAGCTCTGCTTTTGCCAGCCTTTGTTTACCCAAATCGTACATTCACCTTACCCCGTATACAATGAATCATATTTGAGCCAAAAATTTTCTCCAACCGCTAAACAAACCACAGCACAACTCGTATAATGTACAAACAGGCGTGAAGCTTTTGGGTTTTTTTTTCTCGCCATTATACCAACTTACCAGGTCGGAAGTTACTCCGTTCCTGTTTGCCATGGGAGTGGTCATTTGTTGATCCCGCTATCTTTACATCATAGCTGGAGAGCCACCCTTGATAATTGCGGTAATGTATGAATGGTTAGCTCTCGAAGAAACGATCGCATCAACAACAGCAGTAGCGATAGATCGATCGGATTGATTGAGAATGGAATCGCACGTAGCGGAGTTATGCGGATATCACACAATGTTATTGCTTTTGTTTGTTGGTTTGCGATAATGTATCTGTTTTACCTCCCGATGGATTTTATGCTAATTAGAGTGATAATGTGTCGGAACGATACAGCAGGTGGCGTTTTATAGTTTCTTGAAGGGGTTTATTGCAGTAATAATCTTATTTTATACCTCCTATTACGAGAATATATAGCTGAAATGTGTTTGGAATAAAGAAAAAAGGAATATAAATTCAAAGGCAAAACAAATAAAAGACTTCAATGCTCTTCCTACATGCATGATAGCAAGACACGAACCTACTTAATGTGTCTAGCATTTTAGTTATTTATGATCAATTTATTAAACATTTATTCTCCAAACTAATAAATTCAATAATCATTAAAATTTAACAATCAAGCAAAAGTGTATAAAGGCATAAACAACAAAGATTTAATCGTCCTCCAAGCAATGTTAAAATAAAATATAACAAAAGACTTCAACGCTCTTTTGACATGAACGATAATAAGGCACGAACCCGCTTAATTTATCGTTTTATCATAAGTTAGTACGCATTTTCGACACCTTTTGTGCTGATCGTGAACAAACTTTACAAATCAGTTCCTACTTGGCTATCAAACAGTGGTGACATTTTTAAACAAACAAAGCCAAATCGGACAATAGGCGAAACAAAAGGCTTCAATGATTTTGAATAAATAGTTACCTCCTCAATATATGTATTAGTTGTACAACATTTTGTAAACAACATAAGAAAAAGACTTCAACCTCTATTTAACATTTAACATGATTGACGGTAAGACACGAACCCTTTTTTTGAAATTTAATAAAGTGCTGTAGAATTTTTTATCCAAAAACAAAGCCTTTCGACAATCAAACCTGCTCGACGAAAAGGAAAGGTTGAAACTTGTTCTTGCAACTACTCACACGTACAGCATTTGCATAGAGTGTGGTGCTCTAGTGTTGCTACACAATTGAAACATTGAACAAAAAAACCTGCCCACACACATTCCAGGAATGTTGCGGTCGATATGATACTGGTTGTTGTTGCACTTTCAAAAAAGAAAAACTGAAAGTTCACAATCTTTATGGAGTGGTACAGCTGATCACACACACGCACAATGATCACCAACCGATTGGACTGTTGCATAACTGCACGGTAATTTGCTCTGTGTTCTCTTGAGGTGACGATCGACCATCGTCGACTTGACGTTCACCACCATCTACCATCGGGGATTGATCTTGTGTGTCCCAATGCAGTATTTACATATACCGGTTGTTGTACAATCATTTTCATTCTTAAAATATCAAACACGTCCCATACATTAACGTTCAAGCAAAGTGTGTGCTGTTGCAGAATAATCTTTGTGTACAATCTCCATTGAGCCTAAACGACTTGGCATCAACATCATCATCATCAACAAAAGCAGTAGGACAGCAAGCTTTGACAGTCCTGTGAATCAATTGTGTTTGTTTCTCATCCAATCTGACCAGTAGACGTCGGTAGGTGGCCAAAGGCTTTTTTCCCATTGTGTGCTGCAAAACTCAACCCATTTCGAATCGTACAAATCGTCACAATTGACTATTAAAATATCATTTGCAACCAGTTTGTACCACTGACTGTTTAATGCCTTTTCTTTATTTAAATGCATTTCATAAGAAAGGCACAGATTGTAGACAACGGCTCGTTTTTTTTCTCTTCTCTCTTCTAATGCATTAAATGTGCCAACAGCGAAACGTCATACTTGTTGTGTCGTTTGCTAAATAAAAGTCTCGGAATTGTACTGAGTTTATACAACAACTGTAAAAAAAACTAGCTGAGCTTGCACAATTGTTACCAGCACTTGCCGGGTTTTATGCTCGTGTCTGAGTGTGTCATTTTTCACGTCCGGTAGCCGGCGGTAGGTCAATTGTTTTCATACGCCAAGGAAGCCGCTTTTTTTTGTTTATTTTTAACCAGCCTGTACTGCTTCGGCTTCCAAGCTACTCGACCTCTTTTCCAGCGCAGGCGACCGTCTTCAGGCGCGTGCAACAGGCATCGATCGATGACAACGTGTGCTTTATTGGACCGATCGTTTAGTGAAGGCGTTGCATACCACCCTTCCACAACCTTGACCGTTTTCTCCGCCGTGGAATACCAATCGCGGGTTGTGTGTGTGTGTGTGTTTTCTTTCACAATGGTGTTGTGGCACGGGTATCGAAAAATCATCGCAAGCGGTAGCTCAAAAAATACGTTCAAACATAGCCGAGGCCCGGCCTCCGTCAAGGTGAATGGGACACTTTTGTTGTTGTTGTGTGGGCGGAGGTCTGCTTAATGTTCGTTTGTGCATGCATTTGCTGTGTGGCGGTTTGTATCTTGTGCTAGGTAAACGATCATCATTATCATTAATAATGTCTTTTTTCGTCTAAGACAGAGGTCGAGGAATAGTACGCTGGCATGGATGTTTGGGCTTGGGAACACTTCCATAGAAAGTATGTTCATATTGTCGTTTTCAATAGTTGAAATACAAAAGGCAATAAAATAAAAGGCAAACAACGTTTTTAAGGGGATAAAACTGTCACCCACTAATTTTCGGTGAGTTCTTAAAGCATTCCAAACAAAAAAACGGGGTGGCTTTCTTGTTGGTTATTGATTGTGCGATGTGTGTGATCATCATTTCGTATGCTAAAAGGGTAAACTGGTTGGACCACCCGTCTGTCAAAATATCTTTTTTAAAGACTCAGCAGCACGATCCCGAGCATGATGTATTATATGCAAATTGACGCTTTCCTAGTGGAGAAAAGAAAAGCATAATAAATCAATCTAGTATTGGGACACTTTCTTTTTTAAACTGATTATTGAGCTGATAGGTGAACATTTTTGGTTTTGGTTTTACACGAAAAAGGCATAAAATTATTTATTAAAATTATTATGAAAAATTTGTTCTAACCGATCACAAAGGAATACTTATCCTATTAGTAACCTATTCACGCGATTCGCACACACGATAGGTATCGCTCATCTTAATTGTTCCGTTTGTGAATTCCCATCTATTCCCACATCAATCATATTTAATATATTTACACCACCCTTGGAACATGGCGATCGATACGTTCTGAGAAAATTATCTACCAGGAATTGTTTCTCTTTAAGCGTTATCCAGTGGAAAAGTTTTATTACGCAAACAGTCTCAGCTGTATCCGTGTGCAAGATCGAATCGATTGCGGAATATTTGTGTTTTGTGAAGCAAGTGGAGCACGTTGTGTAATTGATCAGCTTTTCTTGAAATTTAAAACACCAACGCTAACTTTACACCATTTCCGGGTACAATTTACCGGATCGTTGCATCTTTCATTCCAACGATCGCCTCACACGCCTTCTAATTGATTGAATATTTAGTTTACTTTTGTCAACCCATGTCACGCCTTTATGTGACAGATTTTCGATTTTTAAACAGTGACAGCTAGTTTGTTATTTTCCCCTTTAAAGAAAGGTTGCATCGTGCGGGCATGGTTTAAAGCAAATAAAAACAGGTTTACCTGTTCCGAATGCTGTCGTTTGAATATTCCATTCCCAGCTAATTTTTCTGTCAAAGAAACCTGGCCAGGAAAAGGAAAATCACACCAACTTTCTAACCCTCACTACATACACACACGGACACCTTGTAGCAAAACACCTGATTCCTTCGCTCTAGCTCTAAACATTTCAGTAGCGCGCGCCCTACAGCTGGATGGCTTAATGCCGGGAGCCGGCTTTTGTTCGGCCATATCCGTCCCGAAGTCATTGCACTATCCGGTTCGCCGTGACGTGTGGGGTGAATGGGAAAAATGGTCAATTGCCACAAGTGGCGTAGATAGATAATTCACTTTCCTTTACTTGCACCCTGGAGCACCACAGCCGAGGCGGTCGAACTCTCACCAAACTCATGAAGCAATTAGTTTCGATTCGCCATCAAAGAGAGGTTTCGGATTCGGGATGGCATCGATCGTAACGAAACGATTGGTTCAGACGAGATGCTAGTAAAACGGAAGGAAATTGTCGATAGAATTGCACAATAGTAGGATTTCTTCATTCGAAAGGTATATCTCTAGATAAACAGCTGTACTGTGGCTGTGCAATTCCTACGCTCTTCCGTCATTTTACGCTTTCAAACGATTTACTATGCTTCGCAATATCCCTTACCTTACGTGAGTCTCTTTCTTTTCGATGAAGTAAGTATTGCGAAAATAAATTTCAAAACTGTTCGTGAGGAAAGCTCTCACGTTTAAACAATCAAACAAAACGCACCGCTTAATAACACGGTCCTCGAAAATGCTTCCCATTCTTGTGGGAAAGATGCCCTCAGTACTGTTTACTGTCCCTTTTACATGACCTAGTTACCGACCATGTAACTGGGCAAGGGTGCCCAGAATGGAAAGTTGTTTCTTTTTTCGATTGAATGGAAGACAATTCCTGCGTCCTTGAAAATTGCATTTTGTGTTGTATTCGAAAGTGAATTTGACATTTTTTGATGCCTCAAAATTGTGATAATATTACAATCTCTTCTGCAGCTTGTTTTTTTTACATAAAAATCAAATAAATCTTTGTCATAAAATAATCAATACAAACATGAAAGTCACAAGCAACGTTCATGCAAACCCAGTTGATGTAAGACTAACATCAATTATCTTGGTTTATTGAATGGCCAGACATGCCCATTATTTCGTGCATACCAACTGATAAAAATCTGAATCCCTTTATCGTAAGTGTTTCTATGTTTTGCTAATAAATAATTCTATCAATTCACGATCCGATCGTACGAGCAACTCAATCATGATGGAATTGTATCGATAAACGCACGAATCCAGACAACAACCTCTGGCACGGGAAACGGTATCAGTACCCCTGCATCGGGACGGCGCCTAAAGCTAGGCAATTTGCTAGACATGCACAGTAGCTTGCGGGCAGTGGTGCATGAACAGACAGACTTCAGTTTTTTGTGATTTATTTTTATTTTCTAGATTTGATAAAGAAAGAAAAGTTAAAAATATATTTAACTGTTCTCTATAAATGGCTTATGGTCCTTCTAATACATAACAATTAAATAAAAGTTACTTCTTATTTCGTTGATTGCAAGATGAATGATTCAAATGGTTCCTTTTATCAACAATCGATCAAGCACACACATCACGCTCATTGACCAGATCATAGATCCTTAGTCACAGATACGTCACGCAATGCAATGCGCCGCGAAAGATTTCATCGTAATGCAACGGACAGCAACCCCCGGCAGAAGTAATCATAGGATTCGAGTGTAATTGTAAACGAAAGCGAGCGAGCAATCAAATCGATGAACGTAATCATAATTTCTGATGACGCTTCCACTGATAAGTGTCGTGAAAGTGGGGTGGAAGGAAACGCTTTAATTGTGTTCCGGCACGAACAAGCCTCGTTTTCCGTGCTGAAATGCGGTCAGGGTTTTCGGTAAAGAAAGGCGCATGGTAATGCGTAGCGAAGGACACATTTTTTTTCGATTTATCGAGTCAAGGACGAGAAAATTTCGTCGTAGAAATTATCCTTGGCCTTAAAAATAAATGCTTTGTCTTACTTTCTCTTTCATTTTGGTTGCTTTCTTACTTCCAGGCTACGGAACTACGTCAAGGGACGGATCAATACAAGCGATGGGAAGCATTGCCACAGCCGTTAGATTTTAAAGTGTACATATTCAACGTCACTAATCCGTACGAAGTGATGCAAGGACGACGGCCGAAGGTGGTTGAAGTTGGACCATACGTTTATTTGTGAGTAGTACGAAAGGGAGCAGGCGAATGACGTGGTAACTAATGTGCATCGAGAATATCTCCTCCTACAGCCAATATCGCCAGAAGGATAATATACGGTTTAGTCGAGATCGGTCCAAGGTGCATTACAGTCAGCAGCAGATGTATGTCTTCGATCCCGAATCGTCCTATCCACTGACGGAAAACGATGATCTTACAGTGTTAAACATGCACATGAATGTAAGTACAGTGAGCGCAATAGACCTCCATGCTAGCTTTAAATGTCCCACCATATTTCCCCTCTGTATGAAGATAATATTAAAATCCCATTTTTACATTAATTAGTGCTTGAAACAGTACTGATGCGATGCAGCCTCTCCTGACTAAAATCCAAAAACCCCACTCAATACAGGATCGATGATGATTATAAAATTGTACAGATTTTTCTTCACACTAAATACTAACCCAAAACCAACAGCCACGGATACACTTACCTACAAAACTTACGCACACACTTGTGGACGACCACTGGCAAATAAATATAATTCCTTTCATCCTTTACTTCCCACGAAAATTATAAAATGTCTACACACTCGTACACTTTGTGAACTGCATGCGATGCAAGACAAAAGTGCATATACGGTGCATGTAAAACACCAATGCACCTACTGATTGCACTATCCCTGATTGGACGAAGTAATTGAAAAAAAAACACACACACATAAATGCAAATTACTTATAAAGAAAAACTCGACTTCTTATCATTTCATTTTCTCGTATTGTTTTTCGTATTGTTTGTCTTTTCTTTCCCTTTCCTTTAATGTCTTTATTTTGTTTTTTCCATTTTCTGCTCTTCTGTCCGTCCTCCACCTATCCCTCGTCTGAATCTTTCTGTCTCTCTTCTGTTTTTTCAGAGCATTTTACAAATAATCGATAACCAAGCAAAGGAAACGATCACCAATTTTCGATCGGACGTGAATAATACACTCGAAAAAATTCCCGTCGTTAGAGTCATTAAACGGATCATCGAGCGCACCACGCCGATCCAAGTAATTGTTTGAAACAAATCTCTCACTCTCTCTCTTTCTTTTTCTCTACATAATCAATTTTGCTTGCTTGCCAAAGAACAGTTTCTTTTTCGAACTGTGTCACATGTGTCTCATCATATTATGCTGATCATACACGCTCATACCATACGAACCCTTTTTCGTTTCTCTTTTTTATCTTTTATCTTACTTCATTTCGGTTTTCATTCAGTTTCATTTTGCCCGCATGTAATGTACTGTTCGATTGTTATTAATCTATCGTTCGTAAGGTTTGTTGATTTACTATCATTATTATTTTGCTGTTACGCACTGTATTTTGGGCTCAAAGTTGGTTGGATTGTGTGGGAAACCGTTTCAAGACAACATGTCCTTGGGATCAACTAGCAATGTTTTTAGCAAATACAAAAACGTTGCAGCATTCTGGAGTTTGGTTTATCATCCCCTTTTTTTCTACTGTCCCACTCATCTATTTTGCTCATTCAATTAAAACTGCCCATTTATAACACATGCGCCACATGCATGCTTCTGCGAGGCTTTTTTTGTTGTTGTCTGGCTCATTCTTCTGGCTTCTGTGTCGTGCGGTTGTGTTTTGCATTGGCTCTGCAATTGTTGCTGCTGAGTGTGTATTTGTGTGTGGCTTTCTGGATCTGTGTGCATAATCCATCAAGCGGGTGGCGGACTAATGGTGTTTGGCTCTGACTACTCTTCAACGTATCCCACTTTGGTATTTCATTTTTGTTGCTCACCACCTTAGTCAATTTCCATCCATCCCTCCCCACCTTTACACCAACGGCCAAGACATTCCATCCTTTCCCATCATCATCCTTTATCGTTAGTCAAAGCGTAATACCATTCCCATCATTCGCAAACTCATCGGCCAGCACTGAATGCCATCGGAGCTGGGGGAGGCACGGTCTGCAGATCAGATTTCACACACAAAAATGCCACCCCTGCACACAAACACGCACAACACCACACGTGACAACACCAACCCTCAAACGTACCCACGTACGTGCAGAGATTGAAAGCGCTACTGAAGGTTTTAGCGATCATTTTTCATTAAAAAAAAAGAATCCCGCGCCACTTAATCGAACTCAAAAGCGACGTCGTTGAAATATTTGAAAGGGGAGAACTTTAATCATACTGTAAAACAAATAAAAAAAACTCTTCTTCGTCTTCTTCTTCTTCGCCGGAAGTTGAATGACGCCGAACCAAACGTGCCATCAAAGTTTGAGATCGACTTTTGAAGGTTCATCGCTTAAAAGTTCACTGAGCATTGAAGTCTTTTGTGTTGCTTGTGCAGTGCAGGAAAACAGTAATACAGAAAGCGCCAGAAAGTGCGTTCTGAATGGTCTTAAGCTTAAATCCTCACTTTCTAATCCTTGTTTGCCCTAGATTCCACAAGTGGGCCAGCTTCAGCTGGAGAGTGTTCGTTTGCAAGTCTCGCGTTGCTCATGACCTGCGAGGTTCATTATGACATTCACCAGTGTACGAGTATTTTATTTTTTATTTTTGACTTTACTCCTCATCCTCCGCCACAATTTCCTCATCCTCCCCTCTCACAAATAAACCCATCCTAGAGAGTCGTTTTTACTAACTGTTGCGAACTAATAAAAATAACTAACCAGAAATGTCTCATCACAAACACATCTAACCACCAAGTGACTAACCTGACACGAAAAACGATCACACACGGCACGCGTGACATTTATCATGTGTTTAGCCTGCAACATATCACCCCCAGTCACCCTCGATCTCATATATCAAATTGTTTTATTACACACGATTTCCTCGTCATCTCATTTATTAGTCGGTAATCGTTTGTTTTTTTGTCACTTTTTTGTCTCCCGTACGCTCACTCATCTGTGTCGCATTCGCGTGATGGACACAAACATCGTATTATTCAACACACAAATCTTTATAAAAAAAATGATGCCACAAACACAAACACACACAATTGTGGTCCGATTGCAAACTTTCCACAACTCGAAATCGGTGCTAACCGCGGCGATGCACTTTCGCTCGTACAGTCCATACTGCAAATAGCCGAGGATGAAACGTACGACAGTTTGCGACTGATCAATGCCGAGCTGAACCGTATCTTTGGCCGACCGGACACAATGTTCCTGCGGACGACACCGAAACAGTTTCTCTTCGACGGTGTACCGTTCTGCGTGAATGTGATCGGCATTGCGAAAGCAATCTGCAAGGAGATCGAGAAGCGTAACACCAAAACCATTCGCACCATGCCGGATGGAAGTTTACGGTTTTCGTTCTTTAGCCACGTAAGTATTTCGAACGCCTTGTATATGTTCCCCGTAAGTTCACGAGAATAACAAGCGGAATTTGAAATTTACAGAAAAACATGACAGATGATGGTATGTTTACGATCAACACGGGAATTAAGGATCCGTCGCGGACGCAAATGATTGAACAGTGGAATGGCCGAACAACGCTCGAGGTGTGGAACAATCGGAGCAGTGGATTGCCCTCTGCCTGCAACAAGATCCGGGGTACTGATGGGTCCGGCTATCCACCGTTCCGAACCGGTGTCGAACGAATGACGATCTTCAGCACCGATATCTGCCGGTAAGGTTTCTTTCTTGTTTGTTATTGCTGTTTTATTCTTACCCTGAATGTATGCAATCTTCTGTACGCATAGCACGGTGGACATTAAGCTAACCGGGGCATCATCGTACGAAGGCATCCCCGCACTGCGGTACGAGATCGACGGTAACTTCCTGCATGAAATAGGACCCGAGTACGGCAACGAGTGTTACTGCGTGAACAAGATCCCGAAGTCGATCGTTAAAAGCAATGGCTGCCTGTACAAGGGCGCACTGGATCTTTCCAACTGTTTCGGTAAGTTGAGCTAAAATAAACTCGAAATTACAGTTTGAATTTACTTTGCAGTTGATAACTATAAATAGGCAAACACAGTAGTGTTCAAAGTAATAGCAGTGGCAGAAAAACCTTCATTATAGTTACTTGTTTTCTCAGGCTGTAGGCTAATTCGACTGTTTATGGTAGTTTTATACTACAAAGCAATAATATTACGCTGGATAATGGTTCTAAAAAAGGCTATAATCGCCAGTTTTAACAACTCTTCTGCAATTCAAATTCAAGAGAGTTTTAACAACTTTTTGTTGATTTGATTTGGTTGATTGCACAAAGTTTGAACAACTCTTTTGAGAGTCGTTATAGTTAAACTCACTTTGAAGAAGATGCTAGTCGCCAGAGCGATTTGAATCGTAGAATGTTTTTACATCTCTTCTTTTATTTGAACCGTAAAGAGGTTTCAAACCTTTTTTTTTTATTTAATCCTTTTTGGGATTTCAACTTGTTAAAAGAGATTCAACTCAAACTCAACTTAAAATTAAAATTAAACAGTTGTTCAATTAATCAAATCCCAATAGGGAGTAAGTAACTCTGAGTTTTTTCGATAAAAATTGCTTCGTCGTGACGCAAAATTTGTTTTTAATGATTGTAAATTAAATGAAGATAAAAAATTACGAAAAGGTCTAGAAGTGTATACCAGACATGCCAACAAAGTTACCCAAAATATGAAAAAGGAAAACTTTTTGGAAATAATCCTAACTAAAAAAACATTAAAATAATATAGCGTTCAAGTCGTTGAAACACATCATGACATGAACGATGGAATAAGCCAAATGCAAAGAGTTAATTCTTTTTGAAAAACAGAGTAAATAATTAAAAAAAAAATGTACATAATGTTGACTAAACAGAACTGGTGCTATATTATTCGAAAATTCGAAATGTTTATAAATCTATTTTGTTTGTTCTACTATTATTTCGAACACAACTGGAATTGCTGGTCAAGCACTTTACCTTTTATCGAATGCTGCCATGAATTATGGTTATTGCCAAGCAACTGTTCGCTAATTTTCCACCACCTCCCCATTTCCATATACAACTGTTGTTTTTCCCCCCTTTAACGTTTATTTCTTAAATAAAGGAATCTGGCTCCTTGCTCGCAAAACAGGCGTCGTTGCATCACACACTTCATCGATAACATGCGATAAAATATGATTATTGTCTTGAATTGAAGTGCAATAATGCTATCACGCGCCATCAGCAACCGCTGAATGAAGCATCGCAATGCATCGAAAGCTTTTACCAGATGCATCTAACGAGAGAACACAACAAACGACCAATCAGATTTCATCGCACAAAAACGCCAAACAGCGTTGGCAAACTAATTTACAAGTTTTTTTTTTTTCAAGTGCACCTTAGAGGAGGTGTGAGAACCCGTTGCACGCATCCACACAACCTGTTGAAAGTGCATTTAATTTTATGCGTACCGCAACCAGTGGAACAGGTTCATCCACAACTACGTCTATTTTTACCCGACGCGATAAAGGTGGCTCGCTCACGAACAACGCCGATAAGATGGGGCTAGTCTCATGGCGTTCGAAAATTTTCAACAATCAGTCAACAGATAGCATTATCTTGCTGCGTGTCGATAACGCCAACAGTCACACCCAACAACGCGTTCGCCAACGCTTTTCGCAACAAATTATGTCGTATCGCGATCGTATTGCTCCGATGTAATGGGTGGTAAGATCACAGGTTAGACAGATGTTCGTGCCGATAGGTACACCCATTTGGAGACTGACTAATCGTACTATGGTTTCCCGATTTTCTCACACCGCCTTCTCGAATGCGTCATTACGCGTGGCTTAAAGCTTCGATCGGCAAGATGAGCATCGACAACGGTGAGCTAAAATGTGCCATTGTTTATCAAGCGTTTGGTTGTTTGTTTGACGAATTGGGTAAACATTTGCGGAAGGAGCTTAAGTAAATGAAGACGAACGCTTGTTAAATGCCAAAGGGTAAACCTTTAATTCCCGCACGTATGGGCAAGCGCAGTTTCTTCGTTTGTCAATGTCGTCTAATGATCGTTTTTTCAAGCTGAAAAATGACGTTCCTCGAAATCTTGATAGCACATTGATACATTGCATCGGAAGGATGTATTGGTAGGAACAATTTTGCGTCAAACACAGCCACCGATTTGTTGCCTGATCCTGACCATAAACGGGGAATTTACTGCCATTTACGATCTTCGATCCTCAAAGTCCACCGACGGCAGGTGCCAACTTATGCAAATAAGTCTCAAGCACGGGAACGGAACTAGCGCGCAGTTTTTTCGGAGTAGTCACTGATCAACTTGTTTTTTTTTTTTGCACTGCGGCATGAATCATTTAGTGGGAAATTTATTTTCGTCCAACCGAAACGCGATCACATTTGAAGAATGTTTTGGATGAATTAATTTCGCTTCTTGTTCGCTTAAATGTCACCTTTACTTATCTTAACGATGCTGCTGCCGCTGCCTGTCTATTTTTAAGCTGTGTACGTATTTTTGCCTTTCGGACATCTAACCATCCTGGAACCAACGGTTAAAGTCACTAAACCTTGTGGTGCGCTGCGCAAAACGATCGTCTACGGTGACAGGTGGTGATTTGGTAGTTGTTGCACGGTTGGTAGCGCTATCGGTGGCAGTGATCGTTGCACGCTGCCGCGAGGCAAACGGTTTGAACGTGTACACCGGCATGGCAGTAGTGATGGCCGGACGGCGTCCGAAGTTGTTGAGATAAAAGTCGTACAAGCTTGTGGTGGACCGTGTGGTGATCGGTGTGTTGGTAGGTACCGTTCTTTCCGTCTGCCACCGACTGCTAGTCGTTTTGGGCCTGCTAGTGGTAGTGGTGGCAGCTCGCGTGGTAGGGATCGTACTCCATCGTGGCAACTTTGTTGTACTTGCCCATGACCTTGTCGTGCGCTTGGTCGTACTGGTGGCTGTTGTGGTAGGTATCCTCGTCGTGATGATCTTCGTTGTAGCCTCCTCGAAGCATCCATCAATGTAGTGATCCGACCGTCCCTTGCAATAAGGTCGATAGACGGCCCAAGCATTAAAACCATCACCCGACAATCGTGTGTGCTCCTCATAGATCGTCTTCATACACTCGACGTCATCGGTAAGATCGTTATCCTCCAGATCCGAACAGGACAGTCCACAAACCCATCCCTTCCCCGGTGGTGAACACCAGTAAATATCGCTAATCTGGAACAGCCCATGATCTTCGCTGCCGTCCGCATTCAACCGACCGATCGCCGATACATTGTAGTTAGACTCACGATGTGCAATACACACCCATGTCGCGATCTGATCATACGGTAGTTCATGCCGGTAGTAAAGCTCCTGTGCCAACTCGCACCGGCTGTATACCTTTCCGCGGGGGAAATTCTTCGGCGGCGACACCGGACGCCGGGTAGTCGGTGGCGTGGGAACGATCGCGTTTTCACCTTCCTCGAAACATCCATCCAAGAGGGTGGCACTTTTACCCTTACAGTACGGTTGATACACGGCCCATGCATTGTACCCGTCGCCGGAAATGCGCTGATGTTCCTCGTAGATGTGTCGCATGCAAGCCAGATCGTCTGTGATGTCACCGTCACGCAACTGTTCGCAGGTGATCCCACAAACCCATCCTCTTCCCGGCGGTGAGCACCAGTACTCATCGCTCAGCTGAAACATACCATGGTACTGCACACCTTCCGGTCCGTAACCGATCGCGGACGTGTTGAAGTTTGATTGATATTTTGCGATGCACACCCAGCTGGCTGTTTGATCCAGGGAAAGACCTTGCCTAAGATGAAGTTCCCGGGCGAGTTCGCATCGCTCAAACACTTTGCCTGGTGAGGATCGAACACGTGGGGCACTTGTTGGAGCTGTTATGGCCGGTCTTGGTACGGTAACTGGGTGCTTCTGCTCGTCCTCCTCTCCAAAACAACCCCTCACAAATGAACTCGAACGACCTTGACAGTAAGGTTTATAAACTGACCAAGCATTAAACCCATCTCCGGATATTCGTTGATGCTCCTCAAAGATCGTTCGTACACACCGTACATCGTCGGTAATGTCGGAATCCTTCAGCGCATCACAGCTAACCCCACAGGCCCATCCATTACCCGGGGGAGAGCACCAGTAGATGTCACTTATCTGGAACAGCCCATGATCGCCACTTCCGTCCGCATTGAGACGACCCTCAGCCGACGTGTTAAACCTACTCTCGTGGTACGCAATGCATACCCACGTTGCCACCTGTTCCTTTGGCATGTGGAACTTGTGTAGCAGATCGTTGGCCAGCTCACAGCGATCGTACACCTTCCCGATCTCCGAGGAGGGTAACTTCTTCGCTGGAACTGTTGGGGCCACAATGCCTGGCCGTGGTTTGTTGGGTGTGGTTGGGAATTGTTCTTCCTGCTCGAAGCAATTGTGCATGAAGCTAGCCTCCCTACCTTCACAGTACGGCTTGTACACTGTCCACGCGTTAAACCCATTGCCCGAAATACGCTGATGCTCTTCGTAGATCATACGTATGCACCGTACATCGTCCGCAATGTCGTTGTCCTTCATTGCGTCGCACGTGACACGACACGCCTTACCCGGCCGATTTGCATCCGTCGAGCACCAGTAGATGTCACTAATCTGGAACAGCCCATGATCGCCACTCCCGTCCGCATTGAGACGGCCCTCAGCCGACGTGTTAAACCGACTCTCGTGGTACGCAATGCACACCCAAGTTGCGATCTGTTCCATCGGCATCCGATGTCGATCGCGCAACTCCATCGCCAGTTCACATCTGTCATACACCTTCCCTGCTGGCGCTAGCACGAGGTTCGCTTTTTTCGCCTTTGATCGCTTCCGCTTAAAGTACGCCTGTACCCTCACCACCTCCTCATCGAGACAATCATCGAATGGAACGCTTAACCTCCGCGACCTTGGCCAGGTTTCACTTTCTTCCGCACGGCAAGCAGTTTTGTAAATTGGCCAAGCAGCAAACCCATCTCCCAACTCCCGTACGTACGCCGCATGAATCTTTAGCATACACTCAATATCATCGTCCAGCTCATCGTCCAGCAGCTCATCGCACGACGACAGCCCACAGATTGAACCATACTTTGCACACGCGTACCGATCAATTATCTGGAACAGCCCATAATATCCGCTGCCACCAAACCGCTTAAACCTTAAATTAACTGCCGACCCATTGTAAGCTGAACCCTGCTCGGCGATGCACAACCAATCACCGATCTGTTCTTCCGGGACGTGCTTAAGCGCTAGCTCACGAGCCACTTCACACCTCGTCCAGATCCGAATCGCGTCACCAGCCGGGACACTGCTCACGATCAGCACCACGACCACCAGGATCACCGCACAGTCCATCCTAAAGCGCACAGCACAACAACGCGCGATACGACCATTACGAGTCCACCGTGTCGAGCTGGCCGGGCTTCAGCTTCCTAGTTAACCGGTTGCACACCATAAACTAACGCGCGAGATGTAGCCTGCGCACGATTGAGCCCGGGGACTCGATCTTGACTGCTGAGCACGAACCGAACCGAACGCATCGCTTTTCGCTCGTACGAACGCTTGGAGAGCGTCCAAGGGTGCTCCCAAGAATGGAGACAGTCCGCATGACGCCTGTCAGCAAGAAGTTTTAGGGGAGATTGTATTTTTGGACGAAATCGTGCACAAACAACATATGATCGGCGGATTTTTGTTTTCGGATGTTTCTTTTTGGGAGTTATCCTGTTCTTCTTAGTAGACTCGACAAGGGTACGGGATCTTTCGGAGAGCGGTTTTTGTCACGATTCTTACCCTTCATTCATGCAGGCACATGCAAACGTGCTATAACGGTTTTATTGACGCCATTAGTAACACTTGGTTATCGCATGATCATCACGTCACCGATTAAGGGAGTTCATTAAGATGAACGCCTTGAGGTACAACTGGCTGCTCTTTCGGCTTCGAGTATATGAATTATCTGTAAAATATATGCTTTCATCAGTATTGATATCTCTCTTGGTGAATAAGGTTTCGGCCACCTTTTTGCTTTGCTGACGGAAGTGATGCAAATAGCGTCGCGTTTCTTTGCTTGTCTCCCAGACATCTCAACCCTCCTCATTATAGAACCTACATAAACGTGAATAATTAATTGACTGTTTTATGGCTTGTGTGGCTTTCATTGCTAGATGCACCGGTGGTTCTGACGCTTCCTCATATGCTGGGTGTAGCCGAGGAATATACAGCACTGATTGACGGCATGGACCCTGAGCCGGACCGGCACCAGATCTTTGTGGATGTAGAACCGGTAAGAAATCGGCGACAGCCTCCAATTCTACGACATTTACATCATTTACTCTTCCTCTCGCCCATTCGCAGTACACCGGCACACCCTTGACCGGTGGGAAAAGGGTACAGTTCAACATGTTCCTGCGACGGATCGACGCCATCAAGCTGACCGATCGGTTGCAGCCGACCCTCTTCCCGGTCATCTGGATCGACGAAGGTATCGCACTGAACGAGGACATGGTGAAACTGATCGATGACAGCCTAATGAAAGTGCTCAGCCTGCTAGACATTGTGCAGTGGGTACTGATCGGTGTAGGGCTCCTGCTAGCCATCCTGATGCCGATCGTCTTCTTCGTCAAACGCTGTCGTGGCAACGATAGCCGTACGGTTAGTCCTGCCGTAACGGCTACCACGAGTGCGGCCAGCCTATCGATGGCGACGGGCGTTACCGGCGAGCGGAACAAATGACCTTCGCTGACAATGCTAAGTCTGGACTGATGAACTGCTAGCACCAACTAGCGATCAACATTTAGAAGGTGCCAATGAGATGCGTTACACGTGTGGTAGCGTTGTGGGGTCGGGTATACCCGCAGCCCGCCCACAGAATGAATGGGAACTGTGTATGAATGGCGCCATACGTTGCGTGAGTGAGCGGAACGATTGAATGGGAAAACAAATCGAGCGCTTCCAACCCCCCAAAACTGAGTCAGAAACCGATGCCGTCCATTTATCGAACGGGTGTGTATGCGTGCAAGAGCTTTTTTAAGGTAACGATCAACAAGTTTTGAAATAGCTACCGTCGTTATTGCTTACGAGTTGCGTACGATTATTGGTTGTTTTTTGTTTACTTCAAATGAATGTGATTTATCGTAAGTACATTGTAGTAAGCAAGCAATAACAAGTAAAAACATTTTTCAATAAAATAAGTACAATACATTATGTGTTAAGTGTTTAGTGTATTTTTCGTTTCTGTGTCGTAAAATTAAACTTTTCGTAAAATCCAAATCTTATCACAAATCGTAAATCTTATCACAAATAAAATCTCCTTTTTCCAATGAAAACCATAGAAAAAGAATGAGAAATGTTTAGCGGCTTTTAAAGCGTTCACATTCAAACATACTTTGACATCAGACGTTACACGGCCTCAGAAAAATCAGACGTTTGACTGACATATGCTAACCTATTTTATTTACCATCTTTTTCCCCTAAATTCTGCAAGAAATAATGCTTTTTAATGATAGTGAAACGTTTCTTGAACTGTGCTAAGTAAAAACAAAGGTAAACACTTTGCTCAAGTATTAATTGTAAGCAGTTTTACGTGAACCTTCTCCGAAGGAACGAAACACCGACGCCTACATCATAGCCTTTCCGTCAACGAACCAAACGTCAAATGCTGTCCCGCATCGCATATCGTGTGATTCATTTTCGGCAGTGGTCTATAAAAGTGTGCCTTTTCGTATTAACATTTTTAATATTCGAGCAAAATTGCTATTTTGCGAGCTCGTTTTGATTTTTACCTTTTTCTTCCACAAGTATCAAGTTAAAATGAATCGTAAAGCAGCATTACAAGGTCGTGTGATCGATTTTTGATTCATATTCATCGCAATGCTTTCACCATACGCTTATGGAACGGTTGCATAGACCACCGTTCAATGCTCAGTTGGTTGCGGGAGTTCCGGGATGTGATTTTTCTGGCGTGGCGGCGATAAAGACGGAGCAAATTTTTTGTACGTGATGACGAAAGGTGACGATGGGTGCGTACATGCGAAAATGTGTCCGAAATTGTTGAAAAAGGTACGCTAAATTGTTCAGTTAGAGTGAAAACCGTTCGAAGGTGTTCGCGTCCGCTGACGGCAGCGTCTAGAGTGGCTTCCTCATCGTCACGGACCCGTCCGGCGTCGTTGTACGGTGCATCTCCGTTGGCTGGCGTATTTGCGTATGGTGATGTTTTCTGGTGTATGCGTGTTTACTGTACGTGTGAGCTTCTGGGAAAGCTGGTGTTTCATAATGGCAACATCAGCACAGCTTTTATAAGTGATTTAGCTGCAAAACAGGGTTGCGAACGGCGTTTGTAGCATGGAAGCAGGTTGCCTATCCTTCCAGCCTACTGCATCACACACGGTCGGTGTCATCGAACTCCGGATGTGTGTGTCCCTCTACCGTGCGAGGAGTTTTTTCCACAGCAACCGGTTCGCATCGGTTGCCCACTCCAGAGGGTGGTTGCCATGCAAAAATGTGTGCGCGTGTGTGTGTACAGCCTTCGCAGCTCGTGTGTTGCGTGTGTATGATTTGCATGTTAATGCACGAGGTGAAATGTATTTTTCAAAATAATCATGTCCACAAAAATGTGGGTTTGTGCAAATGTGTGAAGCAGCACCATCATTACAAAGAAGTGCATAGTGGTGCTGCTGGTGCTGCAAGCATCCTTGCGGGTCATGCGGGAGTGACGCTACGAATTGTGTGTGTATTGTGTTGAGGGGGAAGCATAATTTCACCCTAAGCCGCCGTCGTCATCGTATGGAACGCATTTGATATTTTTTTGTCGTGCGGTTCGTGCATTTGTACGTTGCGTCGTCATCCGGTCGTTCCGGGCGGTTGTTGGTTGATCGTCATGCGAAGGAAGAATCGATTGATTTCGCAGCAGAAGCGCGTTTGCGTTGGCTTGCATCGGTATCAGGCAAACAGGAGGATACTGGCTGAAGAAGCAGCGCGGGTATTGGATGGCATTGGCAAACGTCCGATTTTTTAACGAAGCTGCTGTCATGACAGAGCAGTTAACGAAACAAACATCATGGGCGGACGAACTAAAACGATACGTTCCTGGAGTTCAACCTGATGAGGGATGAAAATAATTTTCTGGCTGTTTTTAAAGTGAAAAAGATATAAAAATTAATGATGAATCAGCTTTGTGATTTTTTTTGTAGTTGGTCACATTGCAGGGCTTAGGGTTTCGTATTAAAATCTCCTAATATGTGTTTGCACCATTACGGGTTTCTTATTGTAGGATGAAAAAAGTGAGTGATGAAAATTTAATTAAATTGTGCTGAGTGAAGAAACCACCGTACCAAGTTGCTGCAAGTGCTATGTTGTGAAGTGTGAAGTTGCGGAAAAATCAAAAGAAAATGAATGTGTTAATATTTGCCCGAGAACATAACCCGGTATCGTACGCATGTATTGCTCGTTCTCGTGAGTGAAAGTGCAATCTGCATTTTTAAGAATTCAACTTCCAGAATCTGTGTAAAATATAATTTAAATCGTGTTGATATGCGGTTGTTGTGTGTTGCTAAAATACCGAGCGAGCGAAAGTGCGCGCCATCAACGAAGCTGAACGAAGGCAAACGTCTGCTGCACGAAGCGAAAACTGTCAAACGCGCCCGAACCACCACGGCTCGACGAAAACGTCAACATCATCTACCCTTTTTAACGAAGTTGTGTGGTTGCGTTCGTCTAAAAATGGGCAGTGGGTTCGCGACGGAAGAAAATGGCGTCTGCCAACTTTTTGGAAGAAGCTCTTAAATCAGACGTCGACGAATCCGCGGTGAATGCGATTGTCGGTACGCTGGAAAATCAGTTGGACGCGAACACGAACCAGGTGCAACAAGTAGACGGTGTAGCTGGCCCATTAGCGGTGGTCGGTGGTGGCGTTGTGAAAAATCAATCCGGTGGTGTTGGTGGTGCTGGTGCACGTATCGAGGCAGGCGTTGTGTCTAATGGGGGTACGGGCAGTAGCAGTGCTTCACCACAGGCAGTGCCGTCGACACACGTACAGCAGCAGCAGAAGAAGCACGGCACTGGTGGCCTCATTACGAATGGTGAAATAGTGTCGAATAGTAGTGCGAACCACGGTGGTGCTATCATTAACAACAATACGATTACGACCAATAATAACAACCTTGGTGGCAGCAGCAACAAGACGTTCGTGGTGAACGCGAGTGTGAACAGCTCGATAACGACAGTGATCGGTGGGAAAGGGGCTGCTGGTGTAACGACGGTTGGCGGTAGTGGTGCCAGTGGTGGTGGTACGTTATCGAACATCAGCATTGGCCAGCAGCAGCAGCAGCAGCATCAACAGCAACGTAACACCATCCCAGCAACGGTGGTTGCTACGGGGAGTACGCCCGGCGGAGGCGGCGGAACCGTCAACATCATCAGCCAGCAGATAGTGGTTCCTGCGCGTGGTGGCGGTACCGTTGGCCAGCAGCATCCTCCTCCGCCGTTTAACGTTCCTCCACAGCACAGCTACACGGCAGCTTCCAGCGGCAGCAACAGCAACATCGTTTTCAGCAATAATCACCTCGTAACGTCGTCGACCATGCCAAAGAATGAACCAGTAAAGTTGGTTTATCCTGCAGCCGGCGGTACCACCCAGACGGCGGTCCTCAACATGAACAACAACCGCGTCACCCTGACCCCGTCGTCATTGCCGAACGGCGGGACGCTTACCATGTCCCAGCAAGGGCAGCTCATCCAAACGAACGTGGTGGCAACCGGTGGCGGGACCAAAACTATCGCCGGCACCACCATCCAGCAGCAGCAGCCGGGTGCGGGCCAACCGGGCCAACAGCAGTCCAGTGGTGCACCGCAGACGATCATTATCAAAAATTCGGCCGGCGGCGGTACGGTCATGAATACGGGCACGCCCGGCATCATGACGGTTTCGAAACCGATCAACAATCAGGTAGAGTTTTGTTTTGTACAAATCCCTCCCCTCCCCTTCATCCTGCCGCCCACTTGCGCTGCACCCGCCGTTGTCCAGTTTTAGTTTGTGCGCTTCCGGCGGACATAAGCTTGATGATAATGGTCCGGCATTGCGTACTGTTTTTTGTGTGCGTTGATAATTCTACTAACCAATATGCCACATATTGTCGTACGATGGTAGATAGGATTGCTCTTATGTCTCCTTACCGCCTGCTAACCTTTCTAATAAGGCGTATGTTTAGCGTTGTGTGCGATTCGTGTTAGTAAAACTCCTCCACGGGACAAGAACGATGTTGCTGAGTAAAATCCCTTTCAGCCGGCTTTTTTCGCGGATTTACCGAACTTGTGCGTGTGTATGGAATGTTGGAAAGGGTTGGAAGCTGTGAGAAAGAGAGAGTGAGCGAGAACCTTTCACCACCTGTCAGCAGCAGCAATCGTTGCTCCAGTTTTCTGGAGAAAGATTGTGTGAGAAGTAAGAACGGTCGGGTGGGTCGGTGCTCTGTGAAATGACAGGATATAATAGGATGTAAACATTACTACCACAATGATGGTAGCGCGAGGTCACAATACAAACACACCGGCAGGATACACATTCCGGGACAATCGGAACAGTATCAGGACTCGCGTAAATCGTTTGAGATTAAGGAATCTATGTGTGTGTGTTAGTACAGTAGGTAAGGAAGGAAATACACAAATTGTCCTAGTGGAAAAGGATGATACTGTATGTTTCAAAATTGTGTTTAAAAATGTTTAAAAACGTAATTTTTCTTTTAAAAAGTCGTTTTCTCTCGCTCGACTCGACGGTACTGCGTCGGTCGTTTGTGTTTCACATTCGAAGCGGTTGCTAGGTTGCGAAGTAGGTTTGCGGCGCTACCTTTTGCGCGTAAACACGTTTTAAGACGTTGTGCACTTTCACTTCAGTCAGCGAAATTTTAAACCCACCTTATTATGTTTCTGGAAGGGACACATTGTATGTGGACCCAACTGTGTGTGTACCGGAATCCGGTGAATTAATTTCTTTCGCCTAATTGAAAAATACTTCCTAAAGTGAACTGAAAATGTTAAATTATATGGATGGATGTGCTTAATAATCAATAGAATCGCTCATGTTTTAAAATTTCCCTTTTTATTCCCTTTTTATATTTCTTTCCCTTTTTATTTTTTAGTTCAGTTCTTGTTTCTGATACTGAACGTCTCACTTGAAACTGTGATCGAACGGAAAAGTCATCGACAGTCAAGGAAATCCCGCGTTTTTCACGCACCACTCACACATAGCCATGGTGAAGGCGCCCTCCCCATTCCGTGTACAACACGTATCAAGCGCTCGTGACGTTTGCGGGCGTTTTATGCTCGAACGCGAGCGTTCGCTACATGTATGCGTGCTCTCTTTCTCTCTCTCGCTTGCTCGCCGGCGCGCGTAATCCGTACGGTCTCTCAGCACCAGCAGCCCGTAGTGTATGTTGTTGGCTGCCAGGGTTAATAGCTGGCATCATCGTGCCGTGCATACGTCACAGGTGCTTCTAGATCGAAGTGAGTGAGCATACAAAAAAGAAGGTTCTCCCTTCAAATGCGATCACTTGCCGAGGGCCAGCGATTTAGTGGAGTGCCGGTATTTTCGCTGTTCCATCATCCACAACCACCAACACGATTGATTGGTTTGTTAATGTGTTAGTGGTAGGATTGTGATGCTTTCTGCAACGGGCACCAGCATCAGCCGCAGTAGCAGCATCAGCCCACCTCCCACCTTGGTGTTCGGGAGGAGGGGTGGCACAGAATCCACAGCTGATCCGGAAAGCGTGTGTGTCATCATATTACGAATCGCAGCCTTCACTTTTTGATCGAACAAATCAGTGGCTCCTGCCGGGGAAGGCACAATGTCCATTGATTTATGTTTTGTTCTAAACATTACCTCACACGCAACTTTGGGAGGCGTGTGTGTGTAAGCGAGAGGGATAGATAGATAGAAAGAGCATGTAGGCAGAAAATGTAACGATAACCGGTTGACTTTTGCCAATAACATAGTGTCATTGACCTTCATTCTTGATGGTCAATGTCTTTGATGTGAGTGTGTTGTTTGGTTACCGATTTGAAAATTAATTTAATCGCTTTTAATTATATAAACAAAAAGCATTCTTTCAATGTAGCCACATTATGGTTGGCCTATGTGAAGATTTCATATTTTTATCTTGAATTCTTTTTCAATAAATAAGGTAATTTTGCAACAATGTTTTTTTTTTTTTGTAATTTACGGTCTTCATATTATTTTTTCCCCCAAAGGGGTCTCCTACGTTGTTAAGGGTAAAATTAACTCATGGATAGTTTATAATGCCAGAACAAAACATCTTCGGAGCATCCAGCACAACATGAAATCAATCGTAGATCATCAAGCTAAGTCAAAAAAAGAAAATGTAAAATTAACTTTGATATAATTGATGAAACCTACTAAACTTACCGATCTTACAGATCGGATTCTCCCTCCCGATTCTGGAACGATAGGCGATAAAAGAGTCGTTGAAGATAACTCAACTGTCTCAAGATCCGAGTGGTTAGTCCAACACTTTGAAGGACGCGGATAGAATACCAATTTGAATTTCGAGTTTTTCTAACAGCTCGAACATGAGCTGGCAGTAGAAGAAGAGAAACACTCTATAGTCACGGTCACCCGTTTTTATCACCTGGATAAATGGGGGATGATTCCGACAGTCATGTTTTGGAGTTATCGCGATCGCGAACTTGAAGTACACGCGTGTGAATTGTGTGATGTATACAATGGTTATACTCACCAAACTTATCATAAGAGCAATAATCTTCCCGAGTTCCAAATGCGGTTGTCTTATTGGACTACTAGTAAAGCTAGCAAATGCACAAAATATCCACTCAAACCATCGATTTCTACACCGTTTTATGTAGGTGTGATTCTCCAGTTCATGTAGTAGCGAAGTTGAAGCTCTCAATGTAATAACAACATAAAATTAAAACAAAATACTAATGCAACTTTTGTATCAAACATTTCACACATTCCGTAGGCAACACCAAACATAGTCGGTTTACCCGGTGGTGTACAAATTGTAAATGTTAGACCTGGCGCACAACCTACACAAGCACAGCAGAAAACTGTTGCCGCTGTATCACCTAGAGTTGTCATTGGTAGTCAGCCAATAGTTAGTACTAGACCACCAAACGCAAGCGCTGTAAGAATCAAACCAGTTACATTTTTTTTCTCTCTTCACAACAGTACTTATTAGTCAGCTATACTTTGCTAGATGTCTGCACTTTTGGTTCATTATTAGTTCGATAAGTTTACATACCACGTTGTTGTCGTACATGCTTTTGTTTTGTTGTTGTTCCGTTTGCACCTTTGCTTGTTACGCCTTATTTGCTTAATAGTTAATAATTATTTGCTTTTAAATTGAAGTGTTTTTTTATAATTTCAACACGTGTGATTGATGCACTGTTGGTACGGTTTACTGCTATTATGCTTTCTTATGTTTTTGGTCTTTTAAGTTGTTTATTGTGCGCTTTGCTTCGTTCGTTGTGTTTGTCCTAATCGGATCGATTTTTGTTTTCATCACAAGTATTGAATTTAATATATTTTTTCAATTTCTATTTTTCTTTTATTGACGAATTTCTTGTTTAAAAAATGAGTTTTCTTAAAATCATGTGAAAAGTGAAAGAAAATCAAATTAAAAATATTTTCTTTGCCTTGTAGCACTGATGTAAAACTGAAATTAAAACTAAACTAAACCACTGTCTGAAAAATTCTGTTCTTTTTGTTGCGTTGTCACTTGCCGATTATGATTTTGATTGTATATTTTGGTTGGTTTGTATGTTTTCGTGCCGTTTTCAAGTCCATGTGGTAATTAGAATTAGAAGAAAATAAAATAAAAATCAATGTACTGATATAATTCTTTTTCATTTTCCATTTGCACTTGCATCCTGACGATACCAATTCCACTGCTGCGACGCTCTCCGGATTCCTGGCATTGCACGGACGGCCACCCGCAGATCACATTAAGTGCCCTTCAAGGACAGCAAGGTTCGACGCTGCTGCTGAAAAATGAGCAGGGCCAGTTTCAGCTGCTCCGGATCGGTCCGGCCCCGGCCGGTGCCCAAATTACACCCGCCAGTCTTACGGGATCGTCCGCCAATTCAACGATACGGTTGCAAACTGTACCAGCTGTAAGTAGGTTTACCGGTCCTCCATTAGCCCTCCGAAAGACCATTGTCACCAGTGCGCAACAGGTGAAACAGAAGCAAAATGTAATTACCAAACATTTCAAAACCGCATCTCTCTGCTTGTTTTGACTTAAAAAAACACAACATAAACACATACAAATTACGTTTATGCAACAAAAATATACATATAGTTTACTGGTTTTTGAAGTTTTGTGTTTGGTTGGTTTGTGTATGTTTTTGTTTTGCGTTCTTACCGGAATTTTATGATCTTTCACACAAGATCTCTTTAAGATTCTGCTTCAAGAATGTGTCTGTTTTGATTTGTCCCGAACAAAGCGACGTGTTTCAAATTGTTCGATAAAAAAGTGTCTTGATTTTCTATATTTTTATGTCATTTATAATTATTTTTATGTTCAGTGTGTTGTGCTAGAATGAGTTTTTTTATAAGTTTCTGATTATATATAGTAAGATGCATGAAAAAACTCGTTTCAAATGTATGTTTTTTGTACTTTTGTTAAAATGTTGGAAGAAAAGTTCTAAAAAAAAGTGCAGAACCGCAACAGAAAAGGTGTGAGCTACGAACAAAATTGCCAAGATCGGTGCTGAAGAACAAAATTGATATTGAAAGTTGAACAAGCGTGATCTGTACTCGGCAGCACGATCCTGGATCGCGTCATGATTTGTGCTTTTGTTTATGATTTTATTCAAATTCGCATGATTTTGTTCCCCTTGTAGGGACACACACACGTGTTATAATTAATATCCCTGTTCGCTATCCTGAAAAATTCAAAATTTTGCCTCTTTTTAAAGAGATTATGCTGATGAAACATGTGCTGACTGATTTTCTGTATTTCTGTTGCTGTGTTGCTATTTATTTTATGGTCAAATTTTGTTTATTAAGTGCGATTTTTTCCATTTTTTTATTTTGCAAGACAATCTCAATTGGCAAAGCTGTGTCACTGATATTGAGTATATTTATGATAATGTGAGATTGAATGTTAAGATTTTTTGTTCTTATCTTCATATGTTGTTATGTTCTCCCTGCGCAATTGGAATCTCCCCCCAACGAATAATCTGGTAGTAGTGTACGTTCGTTTTTTTGTTTGGTTAACGTTTTCTAATCGTCCCTCCAATGATTAGCGTCTGCATCTTTCTCTCTCTAGATTCAGCTTCATCAGTGTTTCAATTTAATCGCGGATATGTGTGTGCCCTGAATGTGTCCTCCGCACACACCAAAAAATGCTCTGCCCCACAATTATTAATTGTCTTTCGATTCAAATGTTGCAACCTTTTTATTTGCAGACACATTCATCTGGATCCGGTGCAATAATAGTTAGCTCGCAGTCGATCACGACCACCCCGACCAGCTACATCTCCACCCAGCCGACACCGGTGGCATCGGTTGCACCGGTACCAGCCCTAGCCGCCCAGCAAAATATCACAATCACTCACTCCCCGGCACAGGTCGGTGGCCAACCGACGGTGCTGGCAGCGCAGCACCAGCAGCAGCAACAGCACCAGCAGCAACAGACGACGACGGTCGTCGCAACACCTCATTCCGTAGCGCAGCAGCAATCGCAACAGCAGCAGACGGTTGTTGTTACCACGACGCCGGGCACGACACCGGCCCAGCAGCGAAACTCCCTAGATAATACCAAAGAAAAGTGTAGCAAATTTTTGACGAACCTAATCGAACTCTCGAAGCGGGAACCGCCCAAGGTGGAGCAGAATGTGCGAACGCTGATACAGGAGCTGGTGGACGCGAACGTCGATCCGGCAGAGTTTTGCGAACGGCTCGAGCGCCTACTGAACGCTAGTCCGCAACCATGTTTGATTGGCTTTTTAAAGGTAATGGCGACAAGCAGCATACGATGCGGACACTGAAGCAAAAGGTACTAAAATACTGAAACCATGCTTTTTTCCCCTGTAAAATCTGCAGAAAAGTTTACCACTGCTACGGCAATCGCTAGTGACTAAAGAAATCACGATCGAAGGTATCAACCCACCGTCGACCGCTGTCGCCTTTGGTACTACCGCCTTATCCCAAATTCCTGTAAGTATTTCCGCACCGAAAACTACACCACTGTTGACTAATAATGTACCCCCAAATGCTTTTAGGCCCAAATACGTCCGGTTCAACCGACGATCGTGTCCCAGAACAGTATGGTCGGTCAGACGCAGATCCGCATGCTAACCTCACAGTCCGGCGTAACGACCGTGCCACGGATCGGGCAAACGACCATCCGGCCGGCGGCACCGGTACGAATACAAACGCCGCTACAGCAACACCAAACCGGTTCAACGACCATCGTTGGACCACGGTCCCTAACTGCCCAACAGATACGACCGAACGCGACCACGATCGGGCATACGACGATCGTACAGACGGCGGGCGGTCAACAGTTGCCGCAAACCATCTCAACCACACCTCCTGCATTGCTACCGGTGAGTGGGAGTGCTACTTCGTACATTTCCTCCGCTCAGCAGGTACTTAGAGAAATTTAGTAGTATTCGTGTTTTTGGGGTCTTTTTTAATTTTTCGAAAAACACGTTGTGTTGTGCCGTTTTCTACGTATTACGGCCTTTTCTTCTTTTAGTTTTGTTTTTAACTCACAATCGTAATTTTACTTATCACTATCTTTTTTTTTTGTTTGCTGCACAGAACCTTCTATCCCTGCCGCATTATTTGAATTTTATTTCTTACTTCATTTCCCTTTACCTTCTATTTGCCTCCCCCTCAGTACTGCGCCTAATACACTCTTTTTCCAACCTTTTTTTTTATTGTATTAGCACCGCTTCTCCTCGCTGTCCCATTACTATTTGTTTTTCTTATTTTTGTATATATATATAAATTAAAATAATGCCTCGTCTATTGATTATGCTATACTTCTTTTTTCCTTCATTCCGTATCATTCCGTAAACGTTCCTGCAAACACATATACACATCAAACTCTCCTCCTAACGCCAACATTAGTATCGAGTATGTATTTTGATAATATTTTTTATTCCTAAACTGATTGCGATGGTAGCGTAGTGTAAACATGCACGGTTGTTGTTAGGTTGCTGTAAACTAGACGTTAATTGTATTTTATTTTGATGTAGAATAATTGTGCCATAGCTTCAAGAGCAAACAGAGCATACCAGGATATCCCGAAACTATTTGACGCTTTCTCATATATTTTTGTATTCGTCTCGAGGATTTCTGATGCGTTCCGATACATTTGTAACATCATCCAACAATGTTGTACCTGTTTAAACAATATTTTTGTCATCGTCCTAAAGTATTTTAAATAAATATCAAAAGCTATGTCTTCTTTTTACAATGTACCAAAAACTTGAGAAGAAGAGACTAAAAATATGCCCTGGTTAGTTCAAAAGATTGTATTGTAATTGTAATTAAAAGATCTTTCGATTATGAAGATTGTAATTATAAGTCTTTCGATTATGTTCCGGTACAAGTGATTGAATAGAATCCATTTTGACAAAAAAGAAGAAAATTTTGACACCTCATATATCTGTGAAATCGTTCAAAAGCTACGGTAATAAGTTAAAAATAAATGGGACAAGCGATAAAAAACCTCGAGACGAAATAAAAAATATTATCCCCTGTTCTATCGTCACTAAACCATGGAAAAGCGTCAAAAGTAATTGATTTAGCCGTTCGTATCTTAAGAAGCTGTTGTTACCGGTCGAAGTACGCATCCCCCATAACCGTATGTGCATCGAGCGATTGAAAATAGTTTTGATCGAAAAATATCTGAGTTCTTGGGTATCAATTTGCATGATATAATACGGTACCGGGAACCAGTAAATAGCTTTAGCGCGTTTCTTGCTTAAAGCGCGTGTAAGTTTAAAAGGTTGAGGCGTAACTGTGAATGCTTTTTTTCTTTATAATTGGGTCTGTTTTTTGCGCTGTATTACTTCTCGGCTCAAGACGTATTTAAATTCGATTGCGTGTTTGATTTACAATTAAAGTTAAACAAACTAATCGCGTTCTGTTGCTGCTGGAGCCTTCGCGTGATCGAGTCCCAACGTCGATCAGTTTCGTTTAAGCTTTTAATATTGTTTTGCAATTGTTTTCAATATATCCCGCAACATTATTATTAGTAAAGTAGAAAAGAATGAAACAAATATGGGTTGCTGTTTCCTATCATACGATAATTGCTGTTACTTGCTGCCTATCCTCTAACCCCCACCCCTGATTCCTCTACACCAACCAACCCTTCGTGCCCTTTTTTTTACGTCTGACTGGAATGTGTTTTATTAATTTGCTATCCATATTTCAGTATGGCATATTTAAAGCGTTCGTTTATTCGCTGCTTTTAATTATCTTTATTCTAAAAATTCATACAACTGGAACGAGTTTATTTTATCTTTCCAATACCAAAACTTTTACAATTTTTATTATGTGTTTGTGGATGTTGGAAAGGTAAAATATGTGTTCCAGCGGTGCAGAGTAATCAATAATAATATTCACTGTAGGATTTTTTGTTCTAAATACATATATTCCTACTTATATTTGACTACTCTTCTTCTCCTCTCAATATATATATATATTTATTGGTGCTGGATTTATGTTCCTTTCAATGGGATATTGTATCGTTCTTTTTATAATCGTCCGTCTTTTTACGCGTCTTCCTCATAACCGTTGTTTGTATTATCTTTCATTCTCCCCATAATTAAATACTTCTCCCATTTCCTAGTCAATAGTTTATAGATTTTTTAAATTTTTCATTTAAAACATTAGTCCCGAGAAAGTTGTTTCTCCTGAATTGAACAATTTAATACTCTCTTACCCGATTTTAAACGCATGCATGACACCTTTTTTCATAACAATTAGCTACCTACTACTAGTATGGCTTGCAACTGAACATCTACCGTTTGTTGTTTGACTTTATTGTTTGATTTAGTGATTGGTTTGTTAAAAAAAATGAAAATAGGATAATTTTTGTTTATGATTTTGAGTTTCGATACTAAATTTCTCTCTCTGTCCTGCTGAAAAGAAGGAGTACGCACATGCTCAACAAAATAGGTATAAAATGAACCGTTCCACACTGTTCATGATTGGTAAAAAAAGTTATAAAATTTTGTTTGAAAAAAGGCAGACAGACGGATGTTTCGATTCGGTGGAATGAATATGAACAATTGGAAAATTATTTATTATATATTCAATTATGTTAATCACAAACGCTCTGGAAGTTGTCCTTCTTCTATGTATTACTTTGTTTATTTTCCTTTTTTTTAAAGAGTGTGTTAAGATCGTTCTTCGTGGCGATAATATTATTTCAGATGTTTTCTTTTCTTTTCTTACAGGGTTTAACAGCTCATAGAACAGGCATTAGAATAGTAGAAACAAAGCGAAATTCGAGAAAAAACATTTCCCGACTTGAACACATGAACCATTCCGAATCCAAGCCGACGATCATGATTAAGATATGGAAAAAATGCAGGTTCCCTATTGACCATATCTGCCTCTTAAGGCAAATTTGTATTGACAAAAGGTAATTTTGTCAATAGCGGGAGTCGATTGAAACTGATGAAATGTGTGTTCAAGACAGAAATTGTTGAGCATTCTGAATCTTGCATTGTGCAAGCTATTCTAATACTTGTTCTATGGGCTGGTAAAACCCAGAATTACCTCTTCTACTTCTACATCAAAATATCGTTAAATATATAGAAACAATTGTTCTAAATGTTAGCTTTAAATGTGACGATTAAGAATCAATTTACGTATAGAATAGTGTATTCGTCTCGAAATTCGATGTCTTGCCGGAAACAAACAAAAAAAAAGCCAAACTTTTACTCTTGCCTATATTTGTAGTAAGATTCGCAGATGAACGATGAAATAACGGTTTTATTCCCTCCATATTCTCTCTTCTCACCTGCCAAATGTGCGATGATATGTGATGATGGTGGATGGTCCTCCGTGTCCTCTGCCTCCGAACCCTTCACCTTCTCTGCCCTGTGTCGTGCCGTGTCGTGCGGACACACTTGTTCAAAACAAAAACAAAAAACCTCTTGCCCCGTGGTTATCCGTGTATACAGATCCGAGCACCGTCCGGCACCTCGATTACACGTACTGGCGCGACGTTACAGATCCGCACCACTACACCGGTGTCGCGCACGGTTACGTCCGTCGGCGGCACGACGGTCACAACGGGCGGGCTCGCGAAACAGATCGTCCAGTCGCAAGTCAATCAGATCCGCGGACAGACGCCGGTAGCATCGGTGGCGGCCGTCGCTGCGGCGGCCGCTGCCGCCGCTTCCGGCACCACTGCCACACAGGTTAAGCAAGTGACAGCAATTACCGGCGGTGGGAATGTGGTGGTTAGTTTAAACCAAGTGCCACCCCCGATGCAACCAGTGTCGGGCAATGCGAGCGTCATTGGCAGTACCGCGGGCTCACTCGCGGTAAGCCTCGTACCGACCATGCCAGCCCTCACGCTCACCTCCTCGGCGGTTAGCGCCGGACTGGGTGCGGGAGTTGTGACTTCCGCAGCAGCGGCGGCGTCCGCAGCGACCGCGGTGCCCAGTGGCATCTCCGCGGCGGTAGTGATCAACTCGTCGTCCACTGCACCGACGGCTCCAGCGGTGGGAGCTACTTCGATCGGGACGGCACCTGCTGCCACCGCTACCGGTGGTAGCAATAGCAATAGTAGCACCGCCGTCGCACCCGGTACGACCGTAACGACCGTATCAACTAATAAAACTGTTACTGCCAAATCGCAGAACCTGACGGGGGCGACCAAGAAGAAGGCAAGTTCATCGTCGGCGGCTAGCGGAGCGGATGCGGAGAGTGCGGCTAGCAAGCGGGCCGGTGCGTCGGCACAGTCGCAGTTTTACCATCATCATGCGTCAATGTACGGGGACGACGATATCAACGATGTGGCGGCAATGGGTGGCGTTAATCTGGCGGAAGAAACGCAACGCATCCTCGGGTCGACCGAGTTCGTTGGGACGCAGATACGGTCATGCAAGGACGAGGTGTTTCTGCACATGCCGGCCCTGCAGACGAAAATACGGAGCATTATTGCGCGGCACGGACTCGAGGAGCCGAACAATGAGGTGGCGGTGCTGATATCGCACGCTTGCCAGGAACGGTTAAAGAACATTGTCGAGAAGCTAGCCATCATAGCGGAGCATCGGATAGATATCATAAAGGTAAGGAGAAGTGGTTTTGTTAGAGATAAACAAGTCTAGTCATCCATTATATAGCTGGCAGGACCTAGGAGGTCGCTAACTCCTGTCCCCGAGCAACCAGAAAGCTTCATACTCCAGGCAATCCGGTTCCCCGGGTAGCCACTAACTTTGGAGGCATATTTAAATCGCTTTGGCTACGCGTGTAGCCGGTTGCCTGGAATAATATGGAGAATATATCGAACACACCAACCAGCAAACAGTGAATCGTTCAGCTTTTCATTTATCAATCATTTAATTTCATTTTCCACAGGTTGATCCGCGGTACGAAATCACGAAGGATGTCCGAGGTCAGATAAAATTTCTCGAAGAGCTCGACAAAGCCGAACAGAAGCGGCACGAGGAGCAAGAGCGAGAAATGCTTATGCGGGCAGCTAAATCACGCTCGAAAACCGAAGATCCGGAACAGGCCAAACTAAAGGCGAAGGTAAGAGTGAGAGCGCGAGAGAAAGGGAGGCTTACAAGAAAATTTAAAAACAAACTTGAACCCCAATTTTTTAGGCGAAAGAAATGCAACGTGCCGAGATGGAGGAACTACGGCAACGGGACGCAAATATGACCGCGCTGCAAGCCATCGGACCGCGCAAGAAGCCGAAGCTAGAGGAAGGTGTAACGGCATCAACTACGGTACGTTGTCAGTGGCGATATGTTTATGTATATTTTTATTCAATAAATAATATGTATTTGAAAAATACTTTTGGTGCAGCCTGGAGTGTCTGGTATCGGTACGTTAAGTGGGAAAACGCCGACCCCGTTGCGGCCCCGTATCAAACGAGTCAACCTGCGTGATATGCTGTTCTATCTGGAGCAGGAAAGGGACACTGGGAAAAGTCAGATGCTGTACAAAGCCTACCTCAAGTGATCGATTGTGCTGTTTGCTGCTGTTGCTGCCGTTGGAGGCTAGGAAGAGGGACAACGATTCGAACGAACTTCGGCAGTTCGGTGTGTGTACTGCTGGAACCATCCTTGTCAGGCGCGTACTGCTACGAATTGGCAAAGGTTATTGGCAAGGTATACACGCACTAAGGTTGCCATACTGCGCTGATAAAAAAGGGACAGCAGTTCGGATCGCAAATTTTGCATCCCATTTCCCGTTTTAATCCTATCCGAGGGTACACGATGGTTTGTAAGTTGTGTAAAAATATTCATCGCTTAACACCCTGGATGGAAGCCGAATGTGAGTGAATTCTTTATCGCGCATCGCTTACGAGAGGAGCGGGTTAGGATGCGAACTGATTTTCTATGTTATAAACGATAGATTCCTAACCCTCCTTTCTTTCCTTTCGTACGGGAATTCAAAAGTCAAGCCTATCGAAAAACTAGCAACAACACACACACACACAAATCACCATTGATAAGGATCGTAGCAGTGTAGTACATGGTAAAACATTAAAAGTAAACACATCCAACCAAGCAACTGTAAAAGTGCAAGAAGAAAAGATTGAAAAAATGTACAGGAAAAACAAAGTGAAAATAATTTTAGAAAGAAAGTTGAACGCGGAACTTTGTCCAGGGGATGTGAAATAGAGCTAATATATGTGAAACTCGGGAGTGTATAGAGAGGATCGGGTGGACGAAGTGGTTTCGATGTAAAGAGCTAAATGTGTACGCATAAGCTAGGATGGAACTGTATCAAAAGAATATATTCTATAAACAGCATGATCTTCAGAAATGCTGTTTGCTGCAAACCGTAGGATAGTAACGCGAGCCCAGAAAATAAAAATGGTTTTTTATCAAAAACGACTAAGTTGAGGCACCGCATGTACGTAGGAGGAGTGTGTGTGTGTGTGAATGAATGTATGTGTGCGAGCGTGATAGCGAAGCACTATCGAGCAAATCGGGCTTGTGATAAGAACGTGTGTGCTGGTGTGTGTACGTGATCGTGTGCGAATGTATGGTAAATGGACAGTGGTGTAGTAAGTCCTCTTGGCGCTACCGGTAAAATAGAAAAAAGGGAATACAAATTTAACACAAAAAAAAAGATGAAACATATTAATTGAAATAATATGCTTAGTTAACCGAGATATGGCGAGTCTTTTCTTTTTCTTGTTGTGTACACAATACCACATAGATTTCGTTGAATGTTTCGTTTATTATTTTAATTTTGTACCAAGTTTTTTTTTTTTGTTTAATTGCACCTCTTTACTGCCAAAAACAAACAACAATAAAAAGATGGCAAATTAGTAGATCCGTCTTTCGCGAAACAAAAATAGTAAGGGGTCGTTGGCGCTCCCTCAAGCGGCTCATACGCTACAAAGGAATGTTTTGTTTTATGTGCAATTGTGCAAGTACATGCACTGCAGTGTTTGAAAAGAAGAAGGAAGTTAAGCGGAAAATGTGAAAAGATTAGGTTAAATAAAACGCGATAAAATATAGGTACGTAAAGTTGCCGAAAGGGTCAAATACAAAGAAAGTCGAAGGAGCGGCATGCTGTTGTTGTATGTTAAGTGAAAGGGTGGGACAACCGCAATGTTTGGGGCGCGGGGAGATGATCCAATCCAATAAAGCGAAAGTGAAAAGCTCATTCACGCAAAAGTCTCTGTAGAGAAAAGCTGACGCGCGACCGTGTAGTAGTATTTCGATTAAAATGTTTCCCTCCGGAATCGCTGTTATGTATATTTTTTTTTTCTTCTGTAATTAATTGTTTGGGAAGAGATGATGTGCGTTTTATTACAAAACAAAAACAAGCAAGAAAATCAACAAAATTAGACGTGCATAAAACAATCGTTGGAATAGGATTTATTATTTATGTGCATATTGGTTGTCACCGCCTTCCGGTTTTCGGTTAAATATAATTTAATTGTGAACAACACATTAATCAATTCGGAAGTGCGGTAAAACGGTGTTATTAATCAGTTCAGGTACGCTGGAGTGACAGAAAATCAGCAGTAAATTGTGTGGAGCGATGTGATCCAACAAAGTAAACCCCACACACACACATACACACGAAGCATTAGGAATTAGACAAGGAAGAAAGCGTTGTGCATATCTTTATGTAAATCGATCGCGATAGTCTAGGGGAAATAAGAGAAAGTTATTAACAAAAGTGCGATCGTTCGTATCGTTCGTATCTGTCATCTGTTTTTGTTTTGTTTCATAAATTCATGTTTTCTTTTGTAAGTTTGGACTTTTAGAAACAATGGTATGCAATTTAATTGGATATGGTGATTGTGCGATTACATTACTTGCGCCAAGAGTGAGAGCAAATCATTGTGGGTATGTGTGTGTGTGCGCGCGCTGGGAATACGACAGAAAACACGAAATGATGCGATCTACACAAAGCTAAAAATTTCGAGTTTAGGAAAAAATAAAGTGAAAACAGAAAACTGGAAAAGAAGGATAACTGAAACGGAAACGATAATATCATTCAATCATTAAAACCATTCGAAAGAAAAGCCTTATCAGGTCGATACACATTCTTTTCACACTTCTGTGGACGGTTGCTGTTGCTGGCTAGAACAATGATGCGAAGCATCACACGAAATACTGTTTGGATCCGAAACTCTCGCGCAGTCTCTTATGCATTGCCAGATCTACTTGGATCTGACGGATAGCTTTATTTCTTGGATCTACCAGGACCAGTTCCTAACAGTGGATCCGCGTATTTGCTAACAACGCGTTGTGACGACGGGCGTGACGCCGTTCCTAATGTGAAGCGGGTAGACATGGGAAAAACGATTCATTTTTAAAATTGGTTGCGGAACAATTCATTCAGTTTCGTGAACTGATCTGATGAGACAATTCTATGTACCGATAATTCTTTGTGCCGCTGTTGGTTCGTAGTGAGCTGCTGCTCTTTCACAGGTAATAAAAATAATACTTTCGACGATTCCTCCGCAAAAGATTACAAGATTAGATTAGAGATTAGATATCAAGATTACAATGTTTCTTTTCGCCAACGTTGGTGTGGTCGCGCATCGCCTTACGCTGCGTTGACGTTATGCTCTTATGTAAACAGCCGCTGGAACGATCGCGCATCGCTTATGCTGGACCGTAGCTTCGCCTGATCATTCCTTGTTCTTGTTTATGTTCGCCCTGCGTTTATTGCATGCTTATGCTAAACGGCGAATCAAGCATGGTAAAGTGTACAATATTTTTATGCCATCAGAATTAACCGAATTTTATTCGACACGGCTTTGTGATAATGAATTTTGATTTCAAAATGCAACAATTTAGAAATGCGTATTTTACTATTGCGCACGTGTTTCCTTTTAGGTTTTATATTTGTAGTCGCGTTCGCAACAGTTGCTGTGCTCTGAGAGGAAAAACCTTCGACGGAAAACCCTTTCGACTAGAAGCGTTCTCCTTGTGGCAAGTTTTATTTGCCATTCTTCAGGGGTTATTACTTCAAAATATTATCTTGCTACAATTTGCGTTTTTAAATTCGTTATAATAAAAAAACAGGCACATTAGTTGCCTGTTATTAGTTAAAATTTTAAATTAACAATCACGGACAAATCAAAGTGAGTACGATGAAGCAATCAATCTGTCCATGTAAACGCCCAGTACATCACAACATCCAAATGTTTTGGTTTCGCGCGCGCATTTTCACCGTCTACCGTGCACCATGAATATCGGCGAAAAATACGAAAAGGACATTCCGAAACGATTGCAAAATGATACGATATTTGCGGAAAAAGTTACCCTCACCCGGCAGTGTTCAGCTGTGTACGTTATAACAGCCGAAAAACGTTTGTTTGAGGTTCGGGCGCGTTCGATTTTGAGTGAGGTGCCGCTTGTCGCGAGCTCAACCGCAACAAAAAACTACAACGATCCGATAGTAAACAATTCCCGGTTGTTTAACGATACCCCGTACGATATGGATACGTCCCCGGTTATAGATTACCACCAGCCCCGCACGATTCGCATCAAACTGTTTCGTGCAAATGATGGAACCAAGCGAAAGCTTTTTATTCTTGTTCAGCTGGATCGAACGTTGGTTGTGGTCGAGCGACGGGTTGTCGATGGTTGCGATGGTAACGCGTTGTTGGTGGTTCATTCGCGGTTCGAAGAGTTCCGTCAGCTTGAGTTGGTAGAAAACAGCCAGCGGCCAGGAAGTTGTGCAGTTCGGATCGATTTGGAAGATCGGGAAGACCCGATAGTGACTGACTTCCTGAATGGGGGAACCTTCGGTCGTGCAGGATCGTCTTCCCTAGAGGACAATTTTACCTGCTTTGATGAGGTGCTAAAAATGTTGCGTGAACAGACGGCCGAAAGGAAGGCGCAGCTAGAAACGTCCCGCTTGACCGTAAGCGAAATTTTTAACGGGCTAAACGAGCGGATGAAAATGGTCCCACCGCTGCTACGATCGTCCAATCCGGAAGAAAAGATCCCTTTGGTACGTTACGGTGATGTGTGGAAAAAGATCCACAACGATCGTTTGCTAATCGGTGTTCCACTGTACAACTGCACTTATAAGCGGTAAGTCATTTAGGTTTAGTTTGCTAGAATTTTATTATTGCCATTTCTTTTCGTTCTCCCATTATCCTTTTTTTTATTGCATAATCTAGAGACAATCGTTCAAATGTTAAGATTTTAGGAAAGAAACAGTCGTAAACGAATCAAACCTACAGAAAAACACACACATACTTATAGCGTACGAACAATCTTCTTTCCCGTTCCCAGTACGTGAAATCTTTGCGAGCAAATTTTGGTCTAATTGGGTTGAGGGAATTTCGAGCTACGATCCGATTGGGGAGGGGTGGTTTTCTTGTTATTTATTCTTACTATTACTACGACTACTCCAAAAGCCGAACATTTGTTTTAGAATAGAAACTCATCGCTCGATCGTTTTTGGATCGCGATTTGGGCGGGCGATCTTCGCTCTGATATCATGATATCCTGTTTTGTACATTTGACTACCTTTTACTTGACGTTTGGAATTGATATCTTTGGTGTTGAAACTTACGTTGGAATAGGAAAGTATATATTTGTTTGCTACACTAAAGCCTTCAAGCTGTAACGAAAGCGTGTGCTCCAGCTTGAAATCTGAAACTATTAGCTTCAAAAATTAAATCATTCTTCAAACGCGTGACTAGTTTAATGCACAAATTCCAACGTGTTTTTTAAAATATAAAACAATATTGATGGAAGCTGGAATTGTTTCCCAACGATTTGCTAATATAAAATAAAGAAAAAGTTCATTTAATACAACAAAAGTAGTAGGTAAAACTGTCGCGCGTGGTTCGAATGTTTCGAACAGACTTAACGTTCAACAAACATGCTAGCTACCTTACAAACTAGTATCAATCACGATTTGGTTCGAGCCTCGTTTGACTTTCGAAAGCTGCTTATTTCGTTCACCTATATTTGTTTTTTAATTTTGGAATTTTAATTTTCCTACATTACACGGGTCTCTGCTCTGCCGATCTTCCTTTCATATCCTCGCCGAGTTCCGCCTCTTGCGCCGAATAGAAGTTGCAGAAAAACAGAGCGAAAAAAAAGTCATGCAAAAACTGGTCGAGAAATAAATGACACCGAAATGTATGCAATTTAGTTTGCCGTCTCTTAAACGCTAATGGACGTATCTATATGTATATGTATATTATTGGGTGTTTTGATTATCCTTTTTTTCTCTCTCTCTCTCTATTCTGCTTCAAATATGTAGAAAATAGTCTGCTCCCTTTGGCGCGCTTGCGTTCTCATGTGTCTTTTCGCTTTACCTTTAATATATTAATCCACTAGTAATCCTAAAGCTGGTTCCACCACAGTAGTGTTGTCTTTTGTCTGTGTGTTTCTGTGTGTCTTTTCGTGTTGCTTTCTAGGCCGCCCAAAATCACCCGCTCAAGCTCAATGCTGGATGACGATTACTTAGCTGTCAAGAGTTTTGACGTGCGACCTCTACTGGAAAATAGCGGAACTTTGCTATCACTAGTAATTTGACGTAATGGTGTGATCTCACTATTTAATTTTGCCCCCTTTTTGTGCACATATTTTTGCTACAGAACGACGAGGGTCTTTAGAAAGGAGTGTTTTTGTTGACTTAGTGATCTATCATCAAGTAACGATTTTTTTTTTTTTACTGCGGGGGGATAGTTGTTGCTAGGTTGTTTAAAATTTTTACTTCCATCATTGAAGAACTCCCTGCCGCTCACCAAAATCGTCCCCGTTAATCCTTATAGTACTCCTTGGCACTGTAACCGAACAGTTCGAAATCGAACCGATAGTAATCGTACAGTCCCCGGATCTGGGCGGCGTCCAGCTCCGAGAAGAACTTCATCAGCATATCGTTCGTGTGCGCACCCTTGCCGGCATTTTTCCACTGCGGCTTGATGACGCTGTCCAGGTGGCCGATCGAGATGAGATAGTTCTGGTCCTCCTCGAGCGTCTCGAACTTGGCTATCACATCGTAATGGAAGAAGCAGGGCGTGCAGAAGTGCGTCACCGGCACCCAGTGCATATCGATCTCGAAGTGTGGATGTTTGATCTCATCCAGCAGGTAATTGACAAACTCGGAAAACGTTGGATACTTTAGCAGTGTTGCGGGCTGCATCAGGAAGAGAGGGAGAGAGAGAAAAAAGTGGTGACTTCAGATGTATGCACACAAGGGACACACAAGCGATTTGCAGGCTGGGCAGGGTGCACCATTACCTTCCCGTTGACCGTTTTCCTGTACTTCTGTATGATGCGATTGCCCAGCTTGTGGTGATGCGAGTTGGGTAGGGCATACTGGATCTTGTCCTTGTACGCACTGACCAGTCTTTCGAACGGATGTCGCACGATAATGAATGATATCGATTCGTTGATAGCTTCCTTTAGCTGATTATAGCAAAATTGAGAGAGAAAGAAGAAGGCGTCAGAATGAAAAGAAACGTGGAAGCACAAACAACCGGTAGTTATCGATATCGGAAACGCTATTTGATTATCACGCTGTGACGGGTACAGGTTTAAGGACAGGCTAGTAATGAAACAATCCCCCGAGGGAAAAAGGCACGTGTAAGGGAGCAAGAGCTTTTTCATTTCATCGTTGATAGCAAAATTATCATGTTTGGCATCTTGTTTGCATAGTTTATGTGTTGTTTGCTATCAACAGAGAGCTATGATACGACGTTATCAGGTGCAGCTGTTATTGATTTTAAGCGAATGTCCTTTTTTTGTCGAGATGGTGAATCATAGCGTGGAAATTGCACTTCAGCGTTTTATTAATGAAGCAGTTTAGAGCAATAAACGTATTGCACGAAAGAAGGCGACAGAAAGGTACCTTTTCGACCGACGGTCTAGGATACTTTTGCCGGGCCAGCTGCAACGGGACATCCTTCGTCTTTCGGAGAAACTGTGGTGAATAGCCTGCCATCAGATTAAAGTTGTACATCCATGAGGTGGATGCCGCCTTAAACACGTTGCACCAGACGAGATGGTACTCGTGCTGGATCAGATATTCCCACGCCTTCGGTTTATAGTTGTGCTCTGGTGAAGGGGAATAGAGGAAGGGTAAAGGTAAAGCGAAAAATGCTCAACTCACCGACCGGTATAGAAACTTACTGGACTCGTTCAATCGGTACTCGGCACACTTTTTCTGCAACCGCTCGACACGATGCTCCATGCGCTGCTTCATGTAGTCCATGTCCAGCCGGTACTGGCTGTTGATGGTGCTATTCTTAACGGTTCGCTGGTAGTGGTCATGATTCTGCCGGTCGTGTGCGTGCTGCCGATGCTGCACCAGCCGGAGATGGTGAATTGCTCCGTCCGGTGGATGAATGGGCGCACGGAACTGTAGCAACTGTTGGCGTGATGAGCCATTGCCGGCGATAGCTCCATACTGAGGGGGGGATACAAAAAAAGTGTATTGGCAAATAATTAAACAAGATTAGATGGACGTAGGATGTGGACTGTACAAATAGTAAGATTATACTTGTACAACAAGTCGGTTCTTTTTCTCTAAAGGTTCTTTTTCAATTTCTTCATAGATTTTTCAGGACCAATTTATATGTTAAAGTCTCCTAAAGATTGTGTAAAGTAATGTCTAAAATTAACTCTCTTTCCTGCCGAGGAGTCATCTAATGACATTTTAATACATCGTTCAAACAAATCGCCATGGCTAAAGGTGAATGAAGTTGTGGACGTAACTTCACTAAGGAAAAGCAATCACACCTTGCACGTGGAGCAATCGCGTGTTCCACCATTATTTACGCCTTGATTATTATGGTTAAAACATCCAGCGAATGGTTCCATCTCTCTAGATGATGACCACCGGGTCGCAAGTTCGGTATAGAAGAAATTGGTGACCTATTGCTGCCATTATGTTCAGGTTAGGTTGATTTTAGGACAAACACTACCCTGCGGTCACTGCAGCAAGGTTTCTTACGAAACAGCACGGTTGAATGAATGGTTGGTAATTATGCGGTACATTACATTACCCATTCACCGATGATCGCAGGCTGTTCCGCAGTGTGTCCACTGCTGTCTGTCGTTAACATTTTCATTGAGCGAAAAACGGAAATGAAAACGCGTTAGCTATATATACAAAAATATCGTTCTCTTTTTATAACCTTTTTGGTAGGATAAAAGTGATAAACTGGAAACGAAAAGTTTTCTTTTGCCTGGTAGCACGTGTCTCACAATGGAGGCGCCTGGTAGCTGCAATAAATTAAACTTTTTTTTTTTAATTTTCCCTATAGTGAACGCCATTTTAGTTGATTGTTCGAATGGAACATGTTCGTTACGGTGCCGTATTGCCGTACACCCGCTCCATCAATAATCGTACCCGGTGACCTACATTGCACAAGAGATAATATGCACCATATGCAACCCCCGGAATAGCGTTGCCGACCTGGAACTGCATCCGTCAGCAAACTGCACGAGCTAACCCCCCCCCCCCCTCCCCCTCGGGGCAAATGTGTCGGCTGTACCCAGTGTAGGTGGGTGATTTAAAACCCTCCTCTTCCGATATTGTTTCCCTTTTTGTGCTGTGCATCTATGCCGCTTCATACCCCGAAAAGCTTACAGTTATGCAAAAATAAAAGCGCTAGCACATCGCTTCCCCACAGCTCCGATGCTCTGAAAAGAAAGAGAGAGGGAGTTTTGACATCGGAACATTCAGAAGTTCTTCCGCCATGCATCGAATGTGGGAAGATATATTGTTTGCGCTTCAGTTTCCAACTTCGTGTCTGCATAAAAAAAACCCCCGGATTACGGAAATCGGTAACACAACCGTAAGCATATTTTTGGTCAACTTGCTTCTCCTTGGCATGGTTCCAGGTTGGTTGTGGTCGAAGTGTTTGGCGTTCCGAAAAGATTATTTTTCATTGCGAGAGCGGAGGTTCACAGGTTTGGGCCGTGTGAGTAGTGGAGTTTCAAAATTGTGATCGACCAAGCTCACTGACCGGAACTGTCTATCGATTTGTTTTTTGGTGCAAAGTGTGTGCTTTACGTGCGGTCGAATGTTTGCCATGCTATAAAGTGTATCCCGACGACCTTTTCGGTTCGTTTAGGAGTTTTCTTTTTGGCAAGAGGGTTGAAACATACATTTAAGTTTCTATGATGTTCTCTGGAAAACTTGCAAAGCATCTGTGTAAGAGTGTAAACAAAATAAACTATCGATAGCGATCGATGGAATTTAAATATATAAACTTGCGTAAGGTTTAGCCCAGCAGCATGAAAGGCCTATCTCTCGTAGATCAATATTATAACTTTAAAAAGGCGATTCATACATCGAACCAGCCATGTTGTGTGCTGTTAAGGACGTCGAGAGTAAGATAAACGTTAAACTTAATTTCCGGTTCTCACCCAAAAGAGCTCTTGAAGGGAGAAGTTACGTCGACAGAATTCGCATAAACGATGTCCCCTATTATCTAATGTTTCAAATATTTAAAAACCTTTTTATCCTTAATAAACCCATACAACTATATCCATACCTTCACAATATCTCTTTTCTTGGATTGTGTTGTGACGACTAATCCTTTTGGTTTGCTTTTTGCTCTCGCATTAAGGTACGCAATATAAGATTACCCGCAACGGACAAAAAGGCAGAAGAAAGAGCAAGATCTCGTCACACCGACCGGGTAAATTGTTCGCTTTAGAGCTGTCATTTTGAAATTCTTGCACAAAAAGCAAATTTTCATTTGTGCTTCCCCGTTGTTCTCGGCCCGTCCTCGCCGCTACTCGGCTATCTGCAGATAGTTTTGCAGTCTTTTCGTCCTAACCCGAGGTTCCGGATCCTCGTGTTTGTCAAGTAAAATGAACAGCGCGAAAGAAAAGCGAGTGCAGGCGAGATCCGGCTGCCACTGGAGTGTTGTCTAGTGAAGGAACTATGCCATAGACACGGCTTGACCTCGTGTAGAATCTGTGTTTTTCCGGCCCGTTTTTTTTTTCTACTTCACGGATGTGTTTCCTGTTGGACGATGTCTTCTGATGGGTAGTTCAAGCAGCAGCATTATATCTGTACAACGGGAAGGATAGGTAGCTTAGGGCTCGGGAAAAGGTGCACACTCTTTTATTGCGTAATTAAGAATGTGGTAAATGTGGCATCGTTTCGTCACGTACCGCTTAATGGGTGCTTCAAGCAGCGAGAAGATTAAAATCGGAAAAAAAGAACACACACACAACTACCGGGAGGACAAAGGAGGCAAAACGACAACGTCGATGGATGTGGAAGTTTTGGTTAGGGAACAACTACACGACCTGTCTTTTTGTTCCTTATTCAAGAAAAACGGTTTTTCTAGACGAGCTGTAGTGCATTGCTTTTGTGCAATACCATTCCCGTGTTTTCCGAGCCCTCTGCCCCTGGCGCTAAGGCGTGTTTTATTTGAAAAGACATTCTTATCGTGGCCGCTTACCACCGCCATCGAATATTTGCCTTTGAAAAGCAAAACTCGGAAAAAAAAGTGCAAAGATCAACCCAGTGGAAAAGTTGTACCAATGCTTGTCAAGTTTAAGTGCTGCGTGTGTGTCCGTTATCCAACAGAAAACCAAGCTGTGCTAACGTTCCGCTTATTGGATTACGTGGTGTGGTATGGTTTGTTCAAAACTACCACGGCCACATATATTGAAAACTCCTCCCCCCCACCCACAGCCGACAAAACGTGGGAAAACGAGTAAAAATTCCGATATCGTTTTACAGCCGGTAACATTCCGGACAGCGTGTCACTTCTTTTTTGCCTTTCGGCCACTACGGACACATCTTCTACACCGACACGTACGGTGTACGGACGATAAGGCTAGACCATGCCTACCATAACACGCTTTCGGTGGTTTCATTTATCGCCATGTTGAAGCCACCTGCCAACAAGAATGCGGCATTCGCCTTCCGGCACCCAAAGCATCCAAACATTTGATCATCAGAATCAGCAAATTTGCATTGTGAAAACAACCACAAGGATGAATGCAGTGTGTGGCGACAGCTGGGGATTCGCTTGTACCATTGCTCCTGCCGGGGGCTGGATGTTGGATGACTTTTACGTGCGACGCACGATCCTTTTACGACGAACCAAAAGGTATCAACATCACGCCGGCTGGTTGGATTGAATCCGATGGAGAGCTTTGTGTAAATTAATGGCATGCGTTACCCAACATTCGGATGGGGTAAGGAAACAGTTCTCGGTCCTTGGTATACACTTACCAGGCACTGACGTTCGGTGTGGCTTTGTTTGACGGAAAGAAAACCCGAATAAGGAAGGCCTGCTTCTTCGAAGGGAATGCTCACCAACCAACCGGGTAAGGTATGTATATTGACTTGAACATTTCGCAATTGCAAACATCTCTACCAACTGTTTGTTTGTTCGTCCTTAGATTGTCGCAACGTGTCCCTCTCAAAGTTCCCGATTTATAGAGGACATCGACTTACTGATGTGGAAAATCAAACTCACAGATGTCCTAATAATCACGCTCTAACGTTTGACAGAAGCTTTCTATCTAAATTGGCTATCCGTTAGACAACGCAGAGAGCTTAAAACTTGAGGCTCTAGCGTTCGCATTAAGGGTCCGCAACTGGTGGAAAACTGAGCTATCGAACAAGAAAAGCTATAGAGCTTTTGATTGTAAAATGAGATTAAATAAATTATGAATTTCAAAATGTAATCAAAGAAGAAAATTAACAGAGTTCAACACCCGACTAAGTCAGTTCGAAGCGAGAAAACATGACCAAACGGAAGCTCGATATTGGCAAACATTCTTCAGTCAGCTCAGAGCTACGGAAAAGGGTGTCGAATAAGTCAATAGCCTTTCGTTTCTTTTAATGCTAGTTTGGTTTAGTTTGGTGATGATAGGCCAGTTTTAATGGTTTTATTCGTAAAGTTCTGAGCCAAAAATTCCTATGGAAGTTGAGAAAAATGTTTCTGTTCAAGGCAAGGCTTGCCATTTTCATTTTAATCACTTTCCCTTTATCAGCCTTAAATTTAGGGACATCTGTGGTTGTAAAGGGTGAGGTTTATCGGAACTATTATCGACAGCATCATCAAAAATTCTTCCTCTTGGCTTATCGAGCGGAATTTGCTGATAACACGTAGTTAGTCAGTCCTCACTACGAGGGACGTTCCGGATGGGATTTGAACTTCGGCCCTGCCGCCGTCAACAAAAACAACAGCTTGATGAATGTTTTATGTCTTTCACTAGGAGTCATTATATCGATTTACTTGGAGATCAATAATCATCACTATACAATGGGTAGGGATGCGTTAGAATATTACTTTTACCCGTGAATGAAAAGAAGGAATCAACGATTCATCCATATGAACGATTCCATACATACCGCCATCAGTAGTAAACATCAGTGGAAGTCGTGAGGGAAAACTTCATTGCCGGGGTTGTGTAGGAGACTTTCCTCGTATACATATTTGAGTGAGTGTCACTATGTCTACACATTTACACCTTATAAAGAACGATTGCTCAACATCACGATGTGATGTGTGGATGTTGTTTGCAATGATTTTATTTTTACTCTACAGATCCTGTCCTCCTACTGTGTCCTGTGTCCTACTCCTCCGGAAACACAGCATGTTCTGGTGTCCTAGTTTTGTTCGACTTTTATTTTCTCTTAGGAACGAAGAAGATACTGCCTCCGGTGTGAAGCTGCTGTATATGTGCTCTGAAAACACGTTTTGCGATGCTTGAAATACGACTTTTCTATCGCTAGTTTTATGTCAAGCCCCTCGTCGTCGATCTATTAATTATCGTAGAAAAACAATCTGAAAGTATTTTTCTACTCGGTTTTTGCAAATCAATTCGACTCAATACGGATCTTTTTTGTGCTTATATCCGTTGAAGTGCTTCACGGAGTTTGCACGCATAAAACTTCAGCTAAAGCTCCCGGCAGGCACTGTTGGAAGGGTGGTCGTAAACCGGTCGTTTGTTTGCCGGAAGTCGTTTGATTTGTAGCAGTTATCGATTATCGGACACTAAACGGTTGCGCAAAGAATTAAAAGTGAAGGCCATTGTCCCAATGTGGGGTTTACCTTTTTGGGTGATAACCTTTTTTCCCTGTGTCTAGCGCGTGTATGTCTGTGGTACAAGCAAACTATATGCGACAGAAATGTCCAAGAAGCAGAAAAGATAAACACACAACAAATGAAAATAAAACAAGAAACTTCGAGGAAGGAATCATTATAGATCACTTTACTCGTTTTGCGCGTCGCTAGCTTTCACGTCAAAAGGTAGTAAAAAACCATTGGACCGTTGAAAATTGTGAGGCACTTGCCAGAAAAAGGTTTTTCGCCACGTGCTGCTGCTGTCGTTCCGGAGCGAGGAATACACTCTTGGGGTTGAATAAATTTGTGCCGTACGATGGGGGCTATTTAAACGCGTTACAGCTTATGTAAAGGCTAAACAATTGAAACGCAGATCCCACCCGGGTGGGGAGGGTGCAAAATTCTAGCCAAAGCTTGGGATGTTTCCTTTTTTTCTGTGAAGTGGCGGTGTGTCACTTTGGTGTGTGTGTGTCCCCGCCTCGTAGTGGACGAATAAATTGAAACAGATATTGAACTTTTTTGGCTTTGTTCTTGGGATCCTTCCCGCTACGGGCCACTTGATGTGATGTGATCCCTGTTTGAGTATTCTCAAGTTTGTTTCTTGTTGTATTTCCTTTTCATATTTTTTTCTTCTAGCTGTGGGTTTTTGTTTTAAGGTGAGCACACACACACACACACAACTCGTCCGAAGCGAGTTGGAATCTTGTGTCCCTTCTTTTCGATCCCGTCCCCGAGCTCTCTAACTATGGGACTGTTCGTTGTCAACGAACCGTCCAATGAATGGATATAGACGAAATCTTCGGCAAGTGTTCCTCGTCCCCAGTCCAACCGTCCATCGGCATCGATTTGGAGGCACAGTTTTGTATCGGTACCGAAGGGAGGAACACAGGTTCCATCAATTACCGGGGGTCAATGGTTAGTGCAAACAAACTCTCTCTGTTATCCTTCTGCTGGTTTTCGGGCATATTCCAACGGTCAACCGTTGCTCATGTACGATTCATGCCTTTCAACACGAGCTTGGAATCCCAACAACACAAGTTTCATATGGTTGAAGGCTACCAAAGTGATAAATAAGTACGTCGGGGGTTCTCTTACTTCCTAGCGCAAATAATCCAGGAAGAAAATGGAGTGTTTTGTTTGGGAATTACCTATTGTTTGGAACCTTCATTTAGGGCCTTTCCATTTGTGGGTATTATCTAATCGGGCATTGTTGTATCCCGATTGTCGGTGTGCTAGCAAAAAGGGAAAACTATAATGACTGTGGTGCTTTGATTTCATTTGTCATTGAAAAGGATTTAATTTTAGATTGACCGTTAAAAGCGGGTTTGCTTTGGCGTAATCATGCAACGCTGCGTCATTATCCGCATCAATAATTTCCCACGCTGTTCGCTTAAGGAACCTGCCAGTGGACATTGTTTGTGGATTTATTATTGAGACCCATGTGGGAACTAAGTGGCAGGGCTAAGACCATTATGGATCTATTCCGTAATCAGCTTAAGAATAGAACATGTTATCATTGACTTATCTCTTTCTCTCGCACTCTTTCGAACAGTTTGAGTTCATATTGGCGTGACAAGAATAGAAAATATGCTAACAATTGTTCATTGGTAAGTGTTAAGAATAGTTATCTTTAAGACATTTTTAGATTGCTATAAAAGGAAAAATGAGTCAGTGATTATATACAAACGTTCGTGCGTCATGCAACCGAAATGTTCGTTGGTCATTCATTCAGCTACCTGCCTGACACACTATGTTGAAGCGTAATGCTAAAACCTTTAAATTACGTTCCTTTAGCCATTATATTTCTTTAAACTTGTAGAAACAAAAAGATGAAATAGTCGCTTCTGTAGTATGTGCTATAATACTTTATAGCAAAATGGTCAGGCCTTTCAGGACGTCGCACATACAACAGCAAAATCATCAGATCTTCTACTATACAACAGAAATCTAAAAATTATCTATTCTATTCGCAAAACTTACCGTATACTGGCGAAATCGGTAGAGATGATCGGAGGTGATTAGGTAGAGTACGGTGAGTGGAATAACTGAGAGGGTGGTAAAGAATAGAAAGAGGCGCTTAATGATGCGCCATTTGGTCCTGGTGTGTCCTTTCATGTAGTCGCGCCACGCTTTCGTCCATCGATCGTCCTTCGATCCGATTAGACGCTGACAGAGAAACGGAATAGGTGGCAAAGAAGAGTGTTGTCCACTCTTCCAGTGTGTAACCCCGGCGCCCACGTCCCACGGCCACGGAAGGAATGTTGTGCAGAGTGAACCAGACGAAAGGTTTCGCGGACCCCACGTTACTGCTGGCTGGTGGAAAATCCTCAAGAACCGTAGCACACTGGAGCGTGCTGCTGCTCCCGGTGAGACATAATTGCACCCAGTTTGGGAGCTGGGGAGAAAAGTGGTTGTACCACCCGACCTGCCCGGACGTTGATTGATTGCGCTGTGATTAGCGACGAGAGCCCTATTCGGACACGATCCTGTCACGAGTGCTCAGGAAAGGGCATCGAAACCTAAAGAGAAAGGAATGAGAGGAAAATGACAGTTTTTGTTGTTAGCTTTAAGTACAAAAGGCCGGAAATGTGGCGCATAAAATAGGTGAAGTTTTCTTGCTCATTTACATCTTCTTTGTTTATGCCGGGCTTGTGCAGTTCCGGTAAGAGCAACACCGTCGATGCTAACACGAAGATAATGTGATGAGCTGCAATTACGCATTAGCTCTGGTTTTACTTCGTACAAACTGGGAGCACGTACACTGTGTGTCTTAGTGTGTAGCGTCATTAGCCAGTCCTTAAGCACTCTTGCCTAAAGGGTGTGTGAAGAAAGTGTGCATAACAGCGGATACAAATGACGATAGTCGGCAGAGCATGTGAAGTAGATTTGGTCGGAGCGTCAGAGAGGTAAAAAAAAATTGGATAATTGGTGTGTGGGCAGAAAGGTACGATTGAGAGGATTGAGCTGCTTAAGAATTGTTGTAATCTGACAGGCGAATGGCTAAGAGAAGCAATTGCTTGCTGGCTAAATGAAGTATTTAAGATAAGAGGTTTGTGGAATTTGTGTTGGACTTGAGCAGGGATAGATTTGTATTAAAAACATTCCACATATTTCTTTATTTATAGTTGAATAAAAAATCTCGGTGATTATCTGCTGCTGAAATTCTTTCTTAAGTATTTTGTCCTGCTGGTGACCAGCCAACTTCCTTCACCTTTGGCCTAGTAAGTGGTTCTCTCGTTCTCGGCATCCTATTGCCTTCAACTATATCCTCAACTCTGTTCTGTTTTCTTGCGATCTAGGTGTGATCCTCAACTTCATACTTCACTGTCTATTTCGAGTCGTTCATATCGATACTCTACAAGATGAACCGTCCCATTCGATCATCAAGGCTTGCTGCTTCTGAAGCCCAGCTACTCAAATTTGGTCCACTAAACTCAGATTAAGCATTGCCTTACTAAAGTTGTGTTCATGCGCTTTTCGGGTCGTCTACTTGATATGTGGGATCAACACTTGGTCTTGGGAATCATGGGAGAGGACTCTAACAGACCGTTTCTCGTACGACTTCGTTGCTTCAACAGCCTTTTCTCCGTATTCCGTATTCTTATCTTAACCATAACTCTCTTTTTCTTCTCCTTAAGTTGTTAAATAAGCCTTAAATATTGTTAAACCTTTGAGGCGGACAATGAGCAAATTTATCGATAAAGATTATCAATGACGCTTATACCGTTACAAGAATATTGCTTTAGTGCTGCACAATTTGTAGCTACTAATCTTCTACGGCCTCTACACCTTCCGTCTAAACGGTGATAGAAGGGAAGCTCACATGACAGTGTGAAGTGCGTGCGAAAGTGTTAAAAGAACACACGACGTAGCTAATTACACGCTCTCTAGTCGCAGTACATGGGTGATGATTGTTTCGCCAAAACGCTACACACTCACCTGATGACTGATGCTCATATTTGATTATTTGGGATGCAATGAAACACACTGGAATTGCACAATTCATTGCCTTATTTTTGCTCTGAACGCTGTCTAGCTAAGGGTGTGTTTATTAGCATTTAATGTGCTTTTGCAAACATTTTGATTCAACATAGAAACTTTAACTGGTTTAACTTCGTGGTGTAGGAGTTGTGCAAGAACTTGCCAACCATCGACACTACGCCCCTTTAAAAATGTTTTGAACAACAGGGCCACAAAAGTTTGGAGAGCCACAACCGCATGACGCATCACATACCTTTGCTGGGGTTTGACCAAAAAACTAAATAAAGCGATTTGGGCTTTTAAATAATCTCAGCATTAAACGAGCACTAAAACAGACATGAATAGGGCCTGTGTAACTGCACGGTGAAAAGTAAATAATTTAACTCGTCGTTGTTGTTTTTTTTTTCGAGTCTCATCCACCAGCAGCGGAAGTTGCTTAACTTCCGAAAGTAATTTCAGTGCTTATGATATGGATCGTAGAATTGCGAGGCGAGAAGGGAAGCCCCGAACTAGTTAGGGCTATGGATGTCACGCACAGATCTGATCTATGCCCGAGGCTCTCCGATATGCTAGTTTTAATGACTTACAGTGTGGTGGGTGGTGGTCGGTTGCGCGTGGCGTTATCGCGCTCCTATACCAAAGATTAGCCTCTGTGTTCTATTTTGACGGGTTTGCTCTATAAACTTGGGGGTTTTTTATGCTGCTAAATAAGCAACGGCATTGTTACTCTTCAAAAACCAACTGGTTCAACTCTTTTTGTGTGGTTTTATATCGTTCTTTTGTCCAAATTATTGTGCAACAGATGCTGATTTGTAGATACTGTTGGCGGTTGTTGCCGCAGCACTCACATACACACACACACACTGAGAGACACTCCAATGAGTTTAATTGAACGCGATACGTGCACGAGCATCGAAATGCTCGCCCGTGCTCCGTGATGTTTTGCGCGTCCGTTACGCCGCAAGATGGTCTAAGATTCATGCGATTTGATCACGCACTGATAAGAGACCCGTGTGTGGGATGGACGTCCGGGGGTTTGCAGGCGCAACTCCTATGTACATGAGATTGATTTAACCCCCACCACGGTGGGGAGACCGTGGGGTGAGGTGTGGAAACGTGCGTGGCAGAGAGGCACGTTACAAAACGTGACCGTGGGCCGTAGATTTGATTCTCGGCAAGCCACACTGCTGTACTGTGTGTGTGTGTGTGTCTGTGTCGGGTTGAATCTCGAGCGTTCTCCGGTAATGGAGCAGTGGTTTCCCCGTTTTCCGCCTTTTGATTGCTACCTCCGGGGTGGGTGTGCTGAAGGTCTGATAAAGGTGGTGGTGGTGGTGGAGATAGAAATTGAAAACTGACGAGGTCAAGAGATACTTATGTTGCCAATGTGAAGGCCATTTCAAAAACGGTTGGGGAGAGGTTTAATATTTCCACTGGAGATTGTGTGTGTGTATTTGTCGTGGGTTTGTTGACTATGCGTTCGTGCATAGTGGTAAATGGCATCTATAAGGTTCATTTATAGCAACTACAACTCTTATCTACCTTTCATTTGGTACGCAATGTGAAGTACACAGGTGGCAATAAATTTAAGCATTGCATTTTATTTCTACCGATTTAGCCGATTACTCGCAATAACTTGCAGCAAATTGTTTCTGGGAATTATCACATCTGTCTGGTTAGTATTACGAGCGGTTGGAATGGTAATTTATACATATTTTCAAATTAACTTTCCAGAAAAAAATATGAATTGCCTATGCAATCTTTTGTGTTTGGTTCGGGGATTTTTTAAAATTACATATACTGATGGTCTTGCATAAAATGACTATTAATGTTGTGTGTTGTTGTGTATTAAGTGTTTAAGCACTGAAATTTGTGTTAACTTGCAATTCAACCAATCATTTGGTCAATACTGTATTTTCTGTATAAGAACATGAATGATTATTTTTCTAAAATAATCATAAAATAGAGCAGTTTTGAAAATTCATAACAATTAGATCAATTAGATTCGTTAAGTTTATAGAAAATAGAAAAAAATACAACAACAATAACAAACATGTTATGAATGAAGTTTTTTGAAGACTGTAAATTTTGAGGAAGCAATTGTTTATTTAACCTTCTAAACATACTGTTCAACAAAAACTTTTTTTTGGTTAATTTTCAATGTTTTTGATATCTGTCAGATTTCAAAAAATTATGCAAAAGATTATTGAAGAAGAGCTGTTTTTCATAATAAAAAAAGAAGATTTTTTTTCCATAAAACCTGTCAATGAATTTTCCATTATATTGAGCAACAAACAGATTTCCGGCGCTCAGACACGACATCAAAAAAATATTAAATTTTTTTTTCTCTCTGAGCCATTTAAAAAATTTTATGCACACACTTATTCCCATTAGTGTACTGCTTCCGATCATGACAAGGTTTGCATTTTCAGCACCTATTATTAAGCAGTTGTTCATTTTCCACTACCATTCGATCGTTTGAGTTTTCATCAATAATGTAACTGCATTGCGCTGATACCAGGTTCGGTCGGGGAAGGGGTTTTGGTGTGACTACAAAATGTGCCGTCTCCAGATTCCGGTGCCATGTCATCCAGCCGATGGCGTCAGCTCTATCACAAACAAGTGCACACTAATCTTGTGCGTTGTAATGTTGCGCTTCAATTGGTTAGTTTATCAAAAGGCACCTTCGACACAGTGTTTTGCACAGTGCTGACAGAAAGCGCGGTGGTACGAGGGAAAATGCATTCGAGCCCGTGTGCTATCTATCTTTGTGTCGCTTTATGATGCACCAAACCGACACTCGCGACCGTCAATGACAATCACGCTCAGTTAATGATGTTATCATCTTTGCCATTGCACGAACAACGTGTGGTATCGGTCGTCGCAGACCTCCGCAGGAAGACATGTAGACAGAATGGAAATTGGTCCAACCGACGGCGATATCACACAGCACCGGGGTATGGCGTAGGGAAAGTGAAGCTAATTAGCTTCCAAAATTCAATTAAAAAGTTTTCCACACGCTTGTCACGACCGCTTGAGATAAGAGTTGGTTGTTCTGCGTTCCCGCATCAGGCTTGAGTAAAGAACGATGTTGATGTTTTGTTCTACCTTTTTATCCATGCACCCACATACACCCACACACACACGGACAAGTAGTATGTGTGCTATTTGTCATGCAAAGGATAAAACGATCAAGACGACCACCCCACCAGCATGGAGGCGGATGGAGGCGCCCAGTTGAACACGCTGCATGTGAAGCACGAATGATATGCAAATTAACCTTTTATACTATACCGTTTCGCTTGGGTTTTCATAGATAAACGGCACGAAAACGGTACGGTACGGTAGTTGCAGCAATGTATTTTTTTTTGTTTTACATAATTAATAGTGTTTGTGGGCATTGTGTTTACGGTGCGTTGTGATCAATTCGCGCCATAAAACGAAAAAACTAAAGCTTATCATGGTGGAGTAGAAATAATGTTCATTGTGGCTGCTGAAGATTAATTAGGGGGAATAATTATTTAATTCCAGCAATTTTACTTTTGAAGGATTTATTCCTACAGAACGGTCTGGTCGTACTATTGTTGGAGTATTCATATCTTCCAATGTGTTTAGTGAGAATTCAGTGATTGGATGATCCGAGAAAAGCGATATTAAATTTACCCATTTAATAACAAGTATTGAAATTTATGCTCACTACTACTCAGCTCATTATCTTCTTCTTCTTGGTTTAACGATCCGCTAGGTAATGTGCAGAGAGTCGAAGGGCTTCCGGGATTTATTGACACCTCGTATTTGGATAGTCATTCCTCATTGCTGGGGAACTATCCGGATGGGATTTGGATCACGGTCCTGCCGTATAAAGGACCGGCACCCCTGTCATCTCTACCACCGATTTGCTCGAATGGCCTACGAGATTTATTGATACCTCGTAGCTGGATAGTCATTCCTCATTACTGGGGAACTATCCGGATGGGATTTGGATCACGGTCCTGCCGTATAAAGGACCGGCACCCCTGTCATCTCTACCACCGATTTGCTCGAATGATACCTCGTAGCTGGATAGTCATTTCTCATTACTGAACTCTGAACTGAACATTCATTGACCCTCAATCGTACCATCCAAAATAATTCTGTCCCACACGATAATGTTCCTTACAGATTGTTTCTATTTGTACGAACCCTTCTCTGTTTTATCTGGCCACCAAACCTCCGATAACCAACTCAATCCTCCAACGTTTCACGCTCAATAATTTTCGATAACGGAGAAAAAGAGGGCTCAGGGTTATCATCATTTAACCTCACGTTGGTGCATGCCCCCTTGCTCGATACTGTTTGCTTAATCAAACCTCATTTTTAACCCTTTCACCGCTACCTTGCCGATACGAGCGCTCTGTATCGATCTATTCTATTTCCCACGACTTCCGTTCGGTTTGAGAAAGAACGCCGTGAATTTCTCACACTGTTGGAGCATACACTCTAAGCACGCTCGCCCGTGATCTCTGTGGCAAACACAATGCAAACAAAATGAAGCCGTTATTGCTGGAGGGTTCGGTTGCTACGTAGCGACGTCTTTCGTATACCCCGGCTTCTGGTTTGGGACCGATTTCTTGCAGTTTTTTTTTTTTACTAAAAATTTTCCACAATCTAGCGAAAGCAACCTACAGGAAGCTTTTATTTCCTTTAGAAGTATTTTCATGGTAATGTTTTGTTCGTTGCAGACAAGAAATTGTTCACTCAATTTTTGGGTACTCACAGAAGAAGAACGCTCACACTTTAAACCATGCTGCTCCGGAGTTCTCGAGTCTCCTTACACATAAAAAACAAAGCCGAACCTGATCCCCTGCAATCGGTTGTCACTGTTTGCACAATTTCGCACAACGCACTGCACCAAGAAATGCTGCCGAAGCCGAATCACCGTATCGAGAATGAAATGATATATTGGGATTGTTGCGATAAAGCGTAGCACATGGTAATGATGATGATGCATTCAAAAGAAACGCACGGGAATCAGTTACGCCACGGCACAATATTCACATACTCGGACACACACACTGCCTTTGACGTTCATGCACCGGCGGGGGAAAAATAAACCGTGCGGTAATAACCCGTCGCGGTGGCAGCAATGCAGAGGTGACACACGGGATGTCCACTGTACCGAAAATTGAACGCTCGCCGTCACGCCTATCTGCCCACTACCTTCTTCCCACCTACTCCCGGATGACACGAAATTGCGCCAGAATAGGCGAGAAATCACTTACAAAAATAGAACAAAAACACTATTTGACGTGCCGACCACCCCACAACGCCATCAGAACAACTTCGCGGTGCGGTTGTCCCCTGGTACCACGGTACGACACGACAGAAGAATCGTTTGACACAAAAGAGCGTGGTACTCTCGGGCGGTGATGATGATGGTCGGTACTCCGAATGCCGCACGCAGCCGCAAAAATCCCCGAAACCGGGCTGGTGCGCTCTATCCCACTTTCGCGTCCGGAAGCGGAATCGGCAAGAATCGCCACGACACACCGATACGCAATCACTACCGCTCTTTCGACGGGGTAGTGTGCGAACCTTCTTACCCGATGCTCTAAATCGATGATATTCACACGGGTTGTTGTGTACACTCTCGGTGTCCGGATGTGGTCCGGTTCCGTCGATGTTTGGCATGGGACTGACCGAAGCCGTCGCTGGACGCCCGCTGCTAACTTCCCGAGCAGTGTGTGGTCGGGTTTACGGGTTCGGTTGGCTGCAGCAGTGTATGGCGCGTGCTCTCACGCTCTCGCAGTTTTTGCGATTTGATAAAGTAGTCGCCGCGAACCACAGCGAGTGCGTCTTTTGAGTGAAGAGAGTGAAGAGCTGTTGCGAGCTGAATTCAGTGCAGTCCTCCGCATTGTATGCGTCGGTAGAACAACGCCATCAGTTCTTGCCGATGGATGTGGATGGGATCCAATTACCGTGAACTACTTGCAAATGACCTGAGCGCGCGCCATGTGTACTGTCGGCTCGTCCTTGCGAGTGATGGTTTGCTGCTGACGCGATGTGGTGTGATACTAAAACTGCGTGTCTGAAGGGGAAAATACCGCTGGAAAATGAGTGCCGTCTAGTAACGGAACGAAGGGCACTCGATGTATTTTAGCAATCGAGCAGCATGACCGTACTGATGTTGTTACAGTGCATTTTCTTAAAGTAATGGTTCTTGTGTCTATTTATAAAAAGTATATCAGTATGATTTACTTAATTAAATACAATTCACCGTTCGGAATATAAAATAAATTTAAAAAAATCTATAATTCTTTTTTTAATTTCCTTGGTGTTTTTTTATGAAAAGACGACGGTTTGCGCAGTATTGTCAACTAAATACTATGAATATTGGAGAGCCGGCCTAAAAAAAAAATTGATAAGAATTCCAACTGGACCATCGGTCCCCTTAGTATATTTTATAAAATAATTTGTTAAATTATTATTTCTTTTAAATGCATTTAAAAGTATATATAATAAGCAATACGGCCTGGCCGTCCTTTATGAATAAAAAAGTATATATTTTATTTTATTTTTTTCATTGCAGACGATTAACCCTAATTAATCTTCGATTGATATTATTGACCGAAAATAATGAGGCCACAGCTTTCGCCACCCGATTCTTTCGACTCCGGGATGATGACTACGACTTTAAATCCTATCACGAAATTATGGAAATGGAAGATACATTCCAAAACGAGCTTACCTTCCACCAGGAGTGGGTTGCCGAAAAGGTAGTTTACAAACACCAAATTGCACAATTTGGAGCCACAATAATGTTATCCTATTTTGCTCTTACTTTTAGAAAAATGTTCTTTATTCGGAAGAATCCGCCATTTTCCTAGCAATCTGTGATCTGTCCTCGCTGATTCCACTTGGTCGTGGATTTGAATTTTCCTGTTTCGTCACTTACAACATTGAAACGTTCAGTACGGATTGTGACGATATACAACTAAACGTGGGTACGGTGGAGCTTCTTCAGCAACAACTGTGCAGCCCTGAGCTGTGGGTCCAGTTCCGCACCGTGTCCGAAATAGGCCGTGATTTGCTCGCCGTAACGTCCACGTCCGATTTTCTTTCGCTGGAAGTTCGATACAAGCGTGAACCTACCGTCGCAATGAAGGAGTTCTGTGTCGGTAGATTAGGTTTTGTGGAAGTGATATCGACCGCCGTAAATCAAACTGTGCTATACTGTGCTGATAACACGTACTGGCAGGGTACGATGATAAGATTGGATCGGATGGAGGAGAAACTTTTGCGGATGAAATTATACAGCAGGTAGGTTTGCGGCGCTTTTGATCGTTTCTATTGTATCGTCCACCTAAAAATATAATTTTCCTTTCTATCCTCGTTCAGATATTCACATCAAATATTAACGCTACTACAATCGATATACGCCGATTACGAGGAGACTTGTTCGATTGATTTGTGTTCAACCGCCCAGAATACAACAGTTCAAGAACTTAAGCAACGTCTTTTGGATGAACTGCAGAGCAAAATAGAACAACCATCCGAGAGAAGCGTATGCATGCAAAAGGAATTCTGCACCGATAAAGTTTATTGTTCGTTAGACATGCGAAAACCACGGGATAGTTAGTTGATGTTAACCAGATCGGCTCCATCGCCATTGCCACGATTGTCGATTGCAACGTGCACGTTTACCATCGCCGGATTACGATGAGTTAAGGTAGGGCCATCTTCGTCTTCATGCACGTTCGGTTGATCATCCAACGTTAGGTAGGGCTCAGGATCTTGGACGTGTTCTGCATCCTTGAGAATGTCGACGTAGATAGCCACCGCAGGATTCTCGTCATCCGGCACGTAATGTGCATTGCTCGAAATTACACTGTTTTCATCCGGTACCAGTATAGTTTTGTCAGCGTCAGCTAGCAATGGAATGGGGTTTGCCATCGTTAGGGATAGCACCGCGAAAGCCACTAGTAGAAACAATAGTTTCATGTTGATTTTATTTTATAAAGTTCCACACAATTTTTCCGATCCCGTTCAACACTTGATGCACGTAAGGAGTAACACAAATTTTAGCTGGCTGGAAGACACAATATCGATAAAACTGGACAGTCGGATTGCTTAAGCTTTTATATGGATTGCGGTGGGCTGTAAAAGGAAGATGATTCGTTATCGTTTTATTGAGTGTCCATGATGCTATTTTTGCGCCCGGAATCGTGTAGATAATAGATACGAAAAGTGCATTTGTATGGTATTATGGAAGTGCTTTTTTGTTACCAACCATGTATGTGCTTTAAATTACCTAAGCCGTGAGTGAAAAAAAAAAACATTTAAAAAAATCTTAAAAGAAAAAACTTATTTTTTGTTTCAAACTGTACTTAACGTTCATATTTCAACATGTTTTTCTGTTATACTGGCTCATCTTTGTTGATCCATAACGCTGTATAACAGAAGAAATTGACAGTTGTCAGCTGTTGTCAACAATGCGCGTTGAAAGGGCCAGGTTTTCAGCTTCATTATTCGTTTTAAAACAAAAATATATATTTTTTTGCTTTCCAAAAGTACTACACCTCGTAGAGTATCTGTTTTCGAATAGTTTTATTGAACTTTATAAATAGAAAAGAACCAAAATCTGCACGTTTATTGACACCCATCTGTTGAAGGACTGATGGCTCCGGTTTGACGTTTTGTAAACACCGGGTTTGTTATCATGCCCTTTTCTGTTATCAACAAATCGTTCGGTTGGATGCTGCGCGATTAAAACGACACTTTTTTAACACAAAACTCCGACAGGCCAAAGAAGGAATCATTCCAAACTAGAACAATCGATACTGTGTTTGATAGCACAGTGAGTATTTGTGTAGGTAGAAACTCAAACAAAACAATAATGTCTGACGATCAAAGTGCGAATGTGGAACTGATTAAGCAGCACATTGGCGAGTATCCGGATTTCCCTAAGAAGGGTATACTTTTCAAGTGAGTATCTCAGGCGCTTCTAATCTTCCGGATGGTTTTCAAAGAGTGTTCCAATGTGTGTTTTTGCAGAGACATCTTTACCGCACTGCGGCATGGCGAGGTTTGCAAGGCCATCAAAAACGTGCTCGTGTCGTACGTTCGGGAAACTTGCCCAGACGTTCAGGTGATAGTGGGATTGGAGGCTAGAGGATTCCTATTTAGTTTGCTTATTGCCGCTGAGCTGGGTGTGGCATCGGTACCAATAAGAAAGAAGGGCAAACTGCCGGGAACCTGCGCCCAGCAGGAGTACGTACTGGAGTATGGAACCGTACGTAGAAAAAAGTATTTGCTTAATTGTGTAGAGAACGCATATTAATTTCGTGTTTACAAATTGTCTCTCTTGTAGGATGTGTTTGAGATACAAAAGGGAAGCATCGTGCCCGGCCAAAAGGTGCTGATAATAGACGATCTGTTGGCCACCGGTGGTACGATGGATGCAGCCAACAAGCTGGTACAGCAACTCGGCGGAACAGTGGCACGCAACGTAGTTATCATAGAGCTTACCGAACTGGGCGGAAGAAAGAAGCTTGAAGCGTCCGGTTCAAACGTACATTCCTTTATACAATACCATGACGTAGAATGAGCTGGTTGCTTAACAAAACGCTTAAATAATTCCTGAACATAAAAAGACACAGTCGTGACAGATAATTTAAACCAGCAAGATCGCGTAGCTTTTTGTTATTTGATTTTTAAATCTTCTTCGATTAATACAGCATATGATCGATCGTTTTTCGATCCAAAAAAATACAGGCCTCCGATATCGATTGATAAAATCTCAGGAACAGCAATAAACGTAGCTAAAAGTAGTTTATTTTTTAATTGAAATTTGAAATAAAATAAAGGGCACATTACGGTTACCGAAAGCTTACCGTTGTCGGCAAGTTAGCTTCAATGCTCTCACACTTAATAGTAAGAAAATTATAAATTTTAATTTATTTGAGAAGAAAAAGTTCGATACCGAAAATAAGGGGTAGCAATGTTTAAAAGCGCCCTTTTCCCACCTGATTGTAAGCGCAGCATAAAGGGGGTAGTAGTATTGGTAAGCGCGATCGTACACAGCTTCGAGCAACGATCGTGGTGAGAGCCGGTCCACCAAGAGAGACAGCATACTTTCGTGATCTTGTGGTGCTTTGTGCTCCTTGCCACGGACACTGCAACGCAGACCTGACTTTTGATCTCACAGTTTCTTGCAAATGGTCGGTTGAAGCGGATCGGTCTCCGTAAGTTTTTGCTGTACCGTTAAGAAAAGAAAAAAAGGGGTGCTTCTGGGTGCAGCGTCAGCATAAGTTTCAAGTTTCGTTTTATACGCAAATGCAGACGATCGTTTGTTCGCATTAGTATGTAATAGTTAGGAGTGATCGTGATCGTGTACGGGTAGGAAAAAAGACGTTTGTTTTTGTATCATCACTGACCCTAAAGTTTGTTTATGGATGACCCTCGCAGACGCCAGTAGAAATCGCCTTTTAACGGGATGTGAGAACGGTGCGATTGGTGAAATCGGTTCGAAAAGGAATGAAGTGTGCTAATTTCGGAAACAGATGAAAAGAATTTGTTCGTTCATTAGCATCGGCTTTAACGGTACGAAAAAAAAGAAACGTTTACTCGTGCAAAACATTGTTGGTAGCGCTTTCGCGAAACGAAATGTTACCCCTCAAAACCAACAAAACAGGTCACAAGTACCATCATCATTGTATGGTATACGGCGGCCACTCAAGAGAACTTCACAACAGTGCCTATTTACCTGCCTGTGGCCAACTGTAGGCGCATCGCCGGAAGAATGAAGCAATAAATTTATTTTCGTGGGAACAACTTCTTCAACGGGAGTGGTAGCAATAGAACTGTGCGAACAATTGCCGCTTTTTGGCCCGTTAGTTATTACTACCGACAGTGTGCTTCCATATCAAAGAATCAACCGATTAGCGAACCTTTGGGAACGAAGTCTCTGGCAATACGTTCTTTCGAAAGGATGATGCTGACGCGGACGTCTTTAGAAAACACGTCCGTCCTTGAGCAGAAGTGAGAGTTTATTCTCTCAGTGTTTACCCCTCATCGTAACAAGGATACGAGTTGCATTTTGTGGTTTGCTAAAAGGTCGTCTCCTTCAAGTGGGATGCATTCCAACGAGTCGCTTGCTTCCAAGCACAACAGCTGGGGTGTCTGGGTTACGTCGCCGTCGATGAATCATTGGCGTGTTTCGTTCGTGTATGAGAACCAGAGAGGCTAAATTCTCCACAACCAACAACACAAATCGCCGAGACACATCGCAACTAAAAGGCGCGCGCGCGCACGCGCGCAGTAAGCTTAAAAGTAACAGGCAAACAGAAATTCAAGCAGGTTACCTGCTGGTAAGGTGTCTAAAGTCAAATTCCCCATCGCAACGCAAAACTCACCCAACTGTTTTGGTGTATGTGTGCTCGTCTTGCTCAGTTTCGGTCACCTGAGCAAGCCCTGAGAACGAATGAGGAAGGAAAAGAAGGTACGACTGTGGGTCGGTTTGGTTGTGAAAAAGGGGCAAAGCTGCTACATGATCTACGGTCGCGGACGGGGGTTGCGTTTGCCTGGGTTGAAGCTTTTTTTGTGTGCGCTTCAGCAACGTACACGTTCGCTTGGGAAAGAAGAACCGGCATTCGCGTGAACCTGTGGGATTGGTGATGGACAACAGTTGACTTACGATGCATGACGTGGATCTTCTATTTTATGAGACTTCCACTCGCCTGGTGGATGAAATCGATCTTTCACTTAGCACTTTCTGTTAGATTCCGTCATTCTGGGTTGAGAAAATATTTTTTGTTCCCTAAATGCTAGAGATTTTGCACAAGTATTTCTATTTTTTTCGATGGTCTAATCTTTGCCATTGTGCTATATTGAACCCAGATCTATCTAGCACGATCTGCATCTACTATAGATCAAAATGTCAGCCAGGGAAAAGGCATCTAGCCATCCGCTCGGCGAGACGAGAGCAACAGAGAGAGAGAGAGACAGACCAAAAAAGAGGTCAAAGCTGATCGTTGGATGAGGCAGGAAAAAAGCGGAAGGGAAAACACAAAAAAAGACCCCTTCCCGACCGACATTAGAAGCGCTTCTTGAAGATTGTGCCATTCTGCCGGCCGACTTTACACGCATCAGGTGCGCCATACCGTGTCGGATCACGAACACCCGAAGAAGACGATGTTTTGTGCTGTGATCGAGTAGGAAGGTTGATGATCGTCATCATCATCATCACCGTAAGCTCTTCTCGTTACGCGCACGATCAGCATGTGTGTGTGTGTGTGTGTGTGAGAAAGATACATGCTGCCCTCCGAGCCTCCGATCACCGTGTGTGCGGGTGTGGTGTAAAGCGTTACGCAAGCCACACGAAAGACTTCAACGCACGGGTAAAGGGTGAACTTTGTGCGAAGACTCAAATCTTCCCCGACCAGCTTCAGATAATTAAAAAAAGTGGTTTAATATTTTTGCATGAGAATTTCAATTAACTCTCGTTGACACTTAACTTGGTCTGGCGGGCCGGAAACGGAAGAAACAATTATGGCTCTTTTTTGTGTCTCGTAATTTGTGGTATTCTTTGAGATAAAAATTAACAACCCGCCAACGGAGACACATGAAAGCTTCGCGATGTGAGTTACCGATATCTGAAGCTGCGTTTCACCGAAGCTCTCCGAGATGTTTATATTTTGTTACAGCAAATCATGTAACACACACGTACAGAAACCTGCTCGTGCTTCTCGATTATCTTTCTTACCGAGGTACACCTCGGTTAAGGGTTTGTTTTACTACTCAGGGTTTTCCGGTGGGCCTGTTCCAAAAAATGCTTTTCCTTCAATTGTTACATACAATCATAATAGCATCCTCTTCCCATTGAGAGCACCTCTTGAGCACACGTGAAGATCGTGAAGGGTAGGAAAAACAGCCCGAAAACGGAACCATTTACTGTCGGGTTTCACCACTAAACCACGAGTACACGAGCCCCCCCGGATGAAGATTAAGCGATGCCATTGATTTGATTTTGATTACATAAATTTCATTATTGGCGTGTGAGTGCAGCTAATGAAGCAGGGGAGGGATGGGCGTTTTAATGATCGTGCTTGTGATGCGATTAATAGCATGGCATGTAAAATGGTGTAAAAGTTTGTTAAAACAAACGCCTCATTCCACACATCTGCTTATCGAGTTTTGTTTTCATGCGATGAAGGGAAATTATTACGATTTAAATGCGCTGAATCTTTCGATCTTGTGGCAAATCAGTGTAAAGGGAAAAGATTGAAAACAGGGGTTTGATTTTATTTTTCATAAAAATTGAAAGTAACTAAAGCGTTTCTTCAAAAGAAAATGCCTAGCAAAGTGGTGATAGGCTTCACTTTACGAAACGATCGTTTGTGTTAAGCAAGCAGCAGTATAAGGGTGTAGGTGTCATCATCATCACCTTCACCGTGTGATGATCACGCCCGTCACCCATCATCTTCCGGCAAAGAGAAACTAAAACTTTACAACATGAATCGGCTTTTGTAGAGCAGGTTTTTGTCCCGCCTGTTTTCTTTTTTCGATCCATCTTTCTAAGGGAAGTCAAAAAAAAAAAGGTCCTATAAACCACTATGAACAACAGCTCGTTCGTGCCATTTTTGTTGAAAAGTATTTGCAACCGAAAGAAGGAAATCTTTAGCTTTCGTTTGGGGGACTATAAAAACGACACATTTTTGCTGTTTCTTGTTTGTGCAACCAAGATTGAAACGTGACAATCATTGGGATGACCATCCGCTTGTTTGTTTTTGCTTCGTTTAATACGTAAATTTCTTTCGAACTGGCATTATCAACTTTTTTTTTTGGGGCGGTTTCGTTTTACAACTGAGTGATTTTCTTTTTTATTTGCATGTTTTCTGTTAAAGTAAAGTGTGTTCCGCAAGTTGCCCGCATAGTGAGAAATTTGGAGTGAGAGAGAAAAAACAAGAAAAAAATTTGTGAAGTGTGAAAATTCATACCCCAACTCAAGAGGGGTTGCATTGTGGCGATCAATTCATGCGGAAATACGCATTATTTGCATACGATCACGCGTGCGTGAGCGTGTTTTTTGTAAGTGTGTGTGTGTGTGTGTGAAAAGGGCAGCCCCTAATCTTTCGTGAAACAAAAACAAAACCCTTTATCAAGTGTGGTGTTTTAGTTGGTGGAAGGATCAAAATCTCCCTAAAAGCAGCAGTTCACCATGGGAACGAAGATCGAGTACGTCGACTCGAGCCACATGTACGCCACCAACTACATCCGCAACTCGAAGGCGATCGCCGTTCTGTGGGCGATCTTTAGCATTTGCTACGCGATCATCAGCGTCGTTGCGTTCGTCACACCAGGTAAGCATGCACTGTTTATGGGGTGGTGTGTCTGTGTTTTACTTGGAAGCTTTTTAAGCTTTCTTTTTTTGGGTGTTTGTTCAGAAAAAGATTGTTTGAAATGCAAAACGTGACCTGATCGTACTAACTATACTTACGTGAGCATATTGTCCAGTGTGTCTGTAAAGTATGTAATTGAAAGTCAATTTTGCTATTGCATAAGCAATTGTTGATATGGTCTAATTTGTTTTTCATTTTCGGTTGGTTTCTTCAAAGCTCAATTTTTAAAAAATTATTTTTTGTTTTGCTTTGCGGTGAGATACTTTTTTTTCGGAATATCTCTCTATTTGAATATAATGAAAAATTATTATAAAATAGAATTTTTAAGTCAGATGTAAAATAAATTTAAATGGAAAAATATACTGTAACAAATTAAATACGCCGTACGTGACAAGCAGTTTGATTTTTTTTTTCAGTTAAAGCCACCTTTTTTTAAATAAATTATTCAACATTTTGACCAACTTATTTGAATTTATTTTCCTTGTGGCATGGTTGGTATGCCACCAGAATTTGCAAACGCTTCAATTTTTCCAGCATTTGCTGCGAGTGGATGACGCCATCACTTTGCCATCTTCGTAGTACTTTTTAATGCACGTTAGCAACCTTTGGGAGGATCCTTGTACAACAAATATCGATGGTCACTGCCAGTCCTGAAGAACAGAAGAGAGACCGTGACATTTTATTAATTTTTTCAGCTTCTGTTGATAGCTCCGATCCCTTAAAATGGCCAGACATCCTGATCTCGGCTTCCAGTATGTAGAATTTCCCTGTTCCAAGAGCCATAATATTATAGACACCCGTCCCGATCGTAACTGGTCCATACTAAGAAACAATGGCTGATGTTTTTTAAAGGCCCGGATTGAGCAGCCTTTACAAACCAACCATAAGACCAAGAGCTTCCATTTTTCTAGCCGTAGCTGCAGTAAATAAACTGATTAAGCTCTTCAATTTTGGTAGTATGTAGTCAACTGGACCGACCACCAGGAGGCTGGACTTTTGCGAAAAATTCGAAACATTTTGCCGCTAGGATCGATATAAATATCTCTTGATTTGTGTATGGAAACCCAAGCAGTACAAGCAGATTACTCTATTGTGAAATCAGTAAGTGAAATCAAGACGAACCCTTTGGTACAATTATCAAGGAATTACTGGAAATATTCATAACATTCTGCAATGGATAAAAAAAAGATTGCAAAAAGGAATGTATCGGGCTCTTGAATTACCTTAGAGCGACTTCAGTCTTCTTTTTCGACTCTACAAGAATCTCGGGAGCTCTTGGATTTCCATTACTGTGTTCGCTTGACCATATCCGTAAACGGACTGTCCGACCGGAATTCGATACCCTGCCGTATGAAAACCCGCCATCATTATCGCCTCGATCACTGAACCTAGCAGATCATCTAGCGGACTAGTAAAAGAAATAGAAAAAAACAGTTATTTTTATTTTAACTGAAGATACCAAGAAATCGGAATTTATTTTAATTTAATGATTAAATTGATTAATAACAAAAAGAGGGCTATTTTTACAATAATTTTTGTACTATCACAAATAAATTTTTTCCTTAAGATAAAAATTTATATTTTTACCTTTATTAGTCCTGTAGCATTGTTTAAAGAAATTATTAAAAAAACAAATTTTAACGTTATCTTAAGACCGTTTTATTTAGACTGATAGGGCTTAGATTGTTTAAACCAAATAGCATAAAGTAGCATAAGCATAAAGGTGATGTGTAAAATGATTAATCAAATTTAAATTTCATCAGAAAAAACTACATTGCTAATGGATTAACTCAAAACATTATTTTCGTCTAAGAAACAGGGTTCTGTTCGCTACACCATGCTTTATTTGATTATAGTATTTATTTGAATTTCTAAATATGTCTTAAGAATAGTGTGATTCTGTAGATTAAAACGATTAATTAAATCTTCAGACTCTAAGCCAACAATCACTTAAAATTCTACCTGCACACCCCATTGTTTGTTAAAACCTAAACACACAAAAACACACACACACACACAATAGCACAATGAATTTTTGTTAAACGATATGGTGCAATTTGTAATGGAACGGCTCGCCTCAATTCTCAGTGGCCGACCCCGATCGAAAGGGTCCGATTATTTAGCGTATAGCGGGGGTTTCGTTTCATTCTTACCACACTGGTTACAATTCCTATTGAAATGAAACTGAACACCCAGTTCATCCATTGTTGCTCTTTTTTTGTTTTGCTTAACTGAGTACAAACTGTAAAATTATACCAAAAAAAAAAAGAAGCTCTCTTTCAAAGCCAAATTCCAAAACCCGCTTTTTGTCTCCCCGTGGATGCTCGTGATGATGGTAGCGCATTCAACTCTGAGCCGTCCCTTCTGTCGGCGTTGTGGTTGTGTGCACTTTCAGCTGCAAATCCGTGTGTCGCGTTCAGTGCACGTCTTCCTCTCAGCGAACGAGCCATACGACCCAACCAGATGTAGTGCGGTGTGACCTTTTCGTTTAAAAGTTGTTTCCAAACATCCATTACCTTACGTGGCGACACCGTACACCTTGGCAGAGAGTGAGAGCGTCAGCGCGCTGGTTTCTCGCCTAACCGAGCAGCCGTCGCGACAATTGACCAGTTGCGACGTTTTCGCAAGCTCATTAAAAGCTCACTGTGACGGTGTGCGTGTATGTGTGATCGTTTTACAACGAACAAACAGTGAGGATGGAAGCGTAGCAGCATTTTGCAGACAATTTTCAACATTTCATATTGCTTATAAGCTTGAGCGTTTCCATCCATCAGCCTCCGACGGATGCTCCAATCAAAAGATTTGAACGCAGCACAACGCGTAGAACGGCTCCGCTGCGCTCCGGTATTATGCTTAAATAATACTTAAATTAATCATAACAACCATAACGATCATATCGGACGGCTTCGGCCCGTACAGTTTCCCGCTTTTCTTTTTGCTCCGAATTTGCACGCGGGAAATATGATGCAATAAAAAAGAAAATGGTGCTAGTGGCATGCCGGAAAGTAAAAGTTTGCCTTCGGTTTTTCGGTCGCGCAGGGATTTTTTTTATTTGCGAGTTTAATAATCGGACCCGGTTGGTTAAGTAAAATAGAAAAACAAGTAACGTAAAGTACAATTATCCTCGCGCTGCAACAACTCCTGGTGGTGTGGGTTTCAGTAATTCGTCATCTGATTAAGACGAATCGGACTGATTGCCATTGTTTAGCTGCGGTAATGTTTTGTTTCCCATTTTAGAGGCGAGGTTCACAGGTGAGCAAAAACAAATTGCCTTCACTATCCAGGAAGCAGCAGCACAATCCCGTGTCACACCATAAAATCTTTGTTGTTTTCTTGTGGTTTTTTACAGCAAGAAAAATTGGCAATTTAGCTATTTTTCCTTCATCGCAACGGGCAACCGTCAATGTACCGGTTTGTTTATAAAGACTGACGGAATGTACTGCTTTTCCCTCCACAATCCCTCAAAGCTGGATGGTGGATGGTGTGCATTTGCATTTTTCTCTCTCCCTCTCTCCATTTTTATCGTTCGATTATGCACAGACGAATAGTTCAGCTCACTTATCGGTGCCGTTGCATACGAATTATTGGCTGGGCTCTGGACGTTAATTAATCATTCCCAGGTTCCGTTGCTTCAAATAGCAAATGATAAGTGATTGGATGGAGGATGATTACCGAGCGGCGGCCCGGGTCGATTAACGTAACGTTTGCGAAAAGTAACGAACTTTCCTCCGTGTCTTATTATGTTGTGGCGAAATTAGCAAATTCCCTTCCTGCTGCCTGCAAGGATCCCTTGCTTGTTTTGGTGAATAAATCGACGATCGGTCGGGCAATCAATGTAACTGTTTGGTTGTGATTGTTGATTTATGATCGAACTGTTAGCGTGAAAAGATGAGCTCGAAATGGTTTGCTTAATATGCGGGGAGGAAAAAAAGGTTAATTTCTCTCTACTTACGGTATATTTTCTTAGGTTTGCTACGAAGAAGCTTCCTTTTGAACCTAAAAGACATTTTCGATTTATTCTTGCACAATTTAAGTGCAGCTTTTCGTGCATTTCGTGTCGAAACCTTACCTCCGCCCGACTTGACAGTTTGTGGTTAGCATTAAGTTTTATGCAACCAACCGCGCGTAGTAGAGTTGATCATTTCACGTGCCATTTCTATTCCGGACAATTTGTTAGTTAAAGTGCACATTCACCTTTTCATCGTGATTGACTGAATCTGGAGCATTACTCTTTTTTTGCCTCGATAAAGCAAAACGAGCGAAAGCGATCACCAAAGAACACGATTGAACGTTCGCAGCATGCCCGTTACTGAAGTTGAGTCTTGCTCAGTGCAAGAAACGATGATTAAATAGCTCAAACAAATCGAACAAAAGCATAACGATTGTGCGCGAAATGTGCAGCCCAGCATTCGCTCCCCCACATTATGCTGGTAAGTTTCGGTTTCGGTGCGTTACATTTTTCTTCTCCCCCGCGCCACATTTGATCTTTTTCGCGGGTTTGTTTCGGTTGTTATTTAACAGTTTTGCTCGGATCCGATTGGTGTTTGGCCTGCAAACCAACCAAGATGAAGATGTCGGTAGACGGTCGTCGGTGTTCTGTTTGTGCTGAGCACAAGGCGTAATTGGTTCCATTGACACACCGTCCGACCTGGCGGGCTGGTTGTTTATAACGCGCAGCTAATGGATTGTTTATGGTGTAATGTTGCAGAAGGAGATGGTGCTTTCGCTCTGGTCTCGGTGCCAAGCGTCGCAGTGTACGGAATTTGTGTGTCCGCAGCGTGTGTTCCGCAATCCGGCAAGATGTAGATGTAACATACTGGCACGCATGAAATGAGTCTCAGCTTTACGTGTGTTATGATCTTGTCATTATGCTTTTTGCGAGCGTGGTTGGTCCTTTTACTGTGCTGCAGAAATACAATCGTGGTCGTTGATCTTTGCGTTGACACTGTTTCGTTTGTCGCTTGTTCTGTGTGCAGTAAAATGCATCGTATGTAGTTATTTATACAGAAAAAAAATGTCTTACAGCTGTAGGGATTGTCAATTTCACAGAAGACACATATTTTAAACAATAACAAAGTGAATTTTAAAGTTCTTTCAAGAAAGAAAAAAAACAATTATCAATAAGATTCTAATCTTGAATTCACTAACAAGAACTATTCAGAGACATATCTTAGCTACATTTTCGGTTTTTAATTTTGTTTTGTTTTGGAACACTTTGTACAAATATTACAGCCATTTCCGTTAACCAATACGATCTTTCTTTCAATTATTCACTCTTACGAAAATGATCATAAACATACAGCTGAGTTTTCTTACCACAAACAGTATTGATTTATTTATTAAAAACGGTACAATGCCGTATTGTCAACACCGCTTGCAATGGCTAAATTATAAAAACATAATGATAAGGTATTTCCTCCTTATTCTTCACCTTATTCCAGGCATACTCGGTTACGGGTAGGTGGATAATTCGTGGGATATTATCGTTTTATGCCGTTCGAAAATAAATCATGAACATTGGCAAAATTTATGTTTCAAATTTCTGCATAGATCTAACGTAAATTCATCTGTGCGATACTAGCAAAACATTTAACTCCGCTCAATCAAATAGTTATTTAACATCATTAACCCTTTCACCGATTGAATAACTACACATAGAGCGGATGATCTTTACTTGCTGGCAACAAAATGTGATCAAATCATTTTGGGTTCGTGATCTAATAACTGTAAAAAACAATTTGTTTTTCATCTATATTAAAGCACTTAAATAGCAATACGAACTGATCGTTCTGAATGAATAAAAAAGCACTTAACAAATTTTGTTCAAAGTTTTTTGTCTGGAAAATCATCTTTGGGTACCATAGCTTGAATTGATAAGATGTTCGAAACTAAAGAAACATATTTATATAAATAAATAGAAGAAGATTTAACTTAACATTCATCACAGTATAGTCATCGGTATTATATTATGTTTTAAAATGCTATTGCCTTCAAAAATGCTGGGTACCCGTGTAGCACATATACCTAGAAGTATTAGGGATATTTGTAAATATAAATTCTGAAAAATAGGTTTCATTTAAAATGAAGACAAATTTCTTAATAATATTCTCATAGCTTGGTCACATAAAACAAATTAAAAGTAAATAGGATTCGTAAAATCGGACAAATCAGTGATCATTATCCATTTGGCTTTTCGGTTAGCCGATAGCCTGGAATAGGGCTAAATGATCACAAGTTATGCGGTTTTTACTACAGTGAATATTAAACGATTTTTTGTTGTAATTTTGCATCGTTTTTGTGGATTTGCTTAAACCAGAAACTTAATACTTTGTAAAAAAAACTCAATTTTTAAAGAAAAATATGGAAAAACAATAAATTATAAAAAATAAATTGTATTGATGTGACATGGCTTATTGCGAAACATTTGTTTCAATAATTATTTTTAAATGAATAACCGTTATGTTAACGTAGAAACATTCCTCTTTAGCGTATAAAAATACTAAATTAATGATTCTACTATTTCCCACCATTTTTCCAGAATGGGTTGGCGATGCAGATTCCGACATTGGCGGCCGGCTTGGTCTGTGGCAAGTGTGTCAGAAAGATGATCTTACCGATAGCTGTACCGGGCGGCTAGAGGAACTGCTAGAAATGCAATCCATAGCGTTTCAGGTGAGTGCAAAGTAGTAAAATTTAAATTTCATGACTCCGATTATGCAAACATAATCCGTAGGCTAGTTCCGTTAGCGAGTTTAAAGTGTGTAACAATATAGGTTAACCGGTTGCAAAGATCGGCAGAGCAGCGAAAAAGCAGTGTGTGTTCTTTTGTGTAGTGACTTAATTTCTAAGCCAAGTTAAATATGTTTTTTCTCCTCTTCCAGGTTGCAACCGTATTTTGTGGTTTAGCCGTTGCGACTTCCGTGCTGGCGATCGTTTGCCTCCTGCTGATGGTGTTCATGAAGTCAACGACCGTGTTTCATATTTGTGGCTGGATGCAGATGCTTTCCGGTGAGTGTGTGTGTGTGTGTGGGATCATCTCCCGCATCTAACCTACTCGATATGCTCGGAATGTATGTGGCTGTGCGTGAAGAAAAGGGTTCCACAGGAATGATGGTGCACGGGGCCGGACGGGAGGAATTTAGGGAGGTGCGCGAATTCGTGGCCTATAATGACCCGTTGTGGGAAGAGCGATTATCGATGAAAGGCATGCCCTGAATTGATGTGTGTCTCTTCCTCATTGCGGCTGGGCAAAAAGTTCATTAGCGGCAAATCGTAATTGGTCGCCGAGGCCCGATGTCGGAACACTGCGAAGTGATGAAGTGTCGTGGCGTGTACTGTAATCGAGCGGAAAACAGGAAAAAAATGCGGGAAAAGTGAACGCAACTGGAAATGGTAAAAGTTAGCCGTTTTTCGCTTCAAACTCTGCCGAGTCTATCCAGCGGGTGGGTAATTTGCGTCTCGATTGGCCCAACGCTCGGAAGAGGAGTCTTGAGAGAGTGGCAATCAAGAGGCATGGGATTTGAACGCTCAACCAGTTGATCGTGCGTCCAATCTGAAGGCTTCTTTTTCCATGTCCAAGCACTTATCGTGGCGTGGAAGTAATCGTCGTGTGCCTCAAGGTTTTTGTGGATAAACGCTAAAGATCTGCTGTACCTAATCCGGTTTTTTTTTTGTTGTGCTATCCGAAGAAAACCCTACGCCAAGAATTGCAGCCTAATTGGAGATGGCCGTTCACTTCGATTTCGAAGAGCATACATCTGAAGGCCGACGGATAAGGCCGTGTGCTGTATTTGTATGCTTTTACGAACCAAACGATCTTGTTCCGACTTTCTGAGGTACTTCCTCAAACCGGTTTCGGATAAAATAGTTTGGCTTTTATTCGCGACCACACTGTACGACCACGGATTTCCTGAAACGAAAGAGAAATGATCGACGATCCGACGGCTTTCTTCACCGCCCTTTCCGCACAATCGTTTGTACAGGATGCTAAGGGGGTTTCTCCCTTTGACTCTCTTCTGGCCATCTTGGAATGTCCGGGAGAAGAAAGCAGGCTACCGAGTCATGTCTGGGTGTGTGCGTGTGGATCTGTGGTATCTGTGGAGTAGCAGCTTGTTCGAACGGAAGTAGGTCATTGTCACTATGTGTCCATTCGATCGCCCGTTTGCGATCCTATTTTCCCTGCTCATTTTTCCAATAAATGCTTGAAACACAGGCCACATTACCGTGCCAGGGGAAATGGAAACGATTTTATAGCATTATGGTGGAAAAAGTGGTTAGACAAGCTGTTCTTTCTATCTGTATCTCTAACATCGCTGGATAGGCTCGGGTCCAAGGCTTAAAGTACCAACCGATCTAGTTTTCGATTTCCGTAGTTCGGCACTGACCTTCTCTTTTTCTGCTTGTGGAACTAGTTTCTGAGGGTAGGCTTGTGCGCTCCAAGGCAAGATGAAGTTTGTTGACTTTACTGCAAAGATTTGCGTCTATGCTGCAAATAGGCGAAAGGGGACATCAGGTTTGCAGTATGGGCTGTTTTTATTATCGCTAGTGAAAGTCGATTTGAAAGTAAAATTTATCTTCTAGTGTGTATCTGTTTTGCATACTACTAGTGGACACTTAGTGAGGACTTCTCGAGTTTTAGGGATTGCTGTTTGAACAAGACAAAGTATGGAGCTTGGATGTTGCAGCTTCGCGATACGATGTATTACGGAAGCGATCTATTTTCTTAAAGAAATTTTTTAAATAAATCTTTGAAGCGTTTAATTTATAAACTATCTCAGGATCATCAAAATCATCAAAATAAACTGCTTCTTCTGTAATAAGAGTTGATCTTAAAAGTAAAAAAAACCCCACACTAGACCTGCTCAGACATCTTTTTTCGGTGGTACGCAACACATCAGCTCATGTTACGGTCAAACTTTGTATCACACCACACCCCACTGTCTGTGCATTATTATGGCCTACCAATAATTCCATTTAAATGTTGCGAGTCCATTTGCAGTTTTTTTCCTTCCCTGCCGGTCGCTCGCTTCTCTGTAGTGACCCAGTGCAGCAGCACGTGTTTATAGACTCTCGGGGCTCGCAATCGTAAACGAGATTTGATCAGCATTTGTATGGCACAGCGGTGCGTTATTACTTCTATTTGCGGTTGCGTATGCTCATATGGGGCTCTGCACTTACGCACCCAGTCTATGTCCGTGTAATTTCGTGTTGATTCGTGACGGTTATGACGCAATGGCACGAAATGTGGGTCTTTGCCGATGGCTTAACGATCGAGTGATGATCGGCTGGAGAAGCGGATTAATAAAAAAGGAGCATGTATTACAGGTGTTATTCGTGCATTGTGAGTAAAAGAAGCAATCTTCCGCAAATCGGATTAAGAAACAACACAATTCACCTTTTGAAGGACTGTTTTGTCTTCCTAGTAATTGATCAAATAAAATCCACTTTCTTTTTTAAATGGCATGTAACAAGCAAGACATTATGACGTTCAGTTAGTAACCACCGGAAGATGAAAACCGTGAGCAATTAGACGCAACAAGATGATCACCGTGAAATGCCACTTTTCCGATCAAAAATCCCCTCCAAAAAAAAAAGCTTTCGTTGATTTGTCCTAAATCTAGACATTTATGACGCCATTTTTTCGCCTTTCCCTTTGATGCTTCGCCCTCTTCATGTGTAAGGGTCATCGTTTTATAACACATTTTTAAGCATTCATGTCGCTTGCTTAAATACATTAAAAATAAAATCTGCTCACATCTGTAATTTCCCAGGGTCAGTTACCGGATGGCGAACGCTTCCCACCTTGTCGCGGGTGAAAAGCTCCATAAATGCAATGTATGCAAATTTACTTCCATCGTTTTTGTTGTCGTTCCTATCCACATGCAGGTGTTGTTTGCGTAAAGTCGAGCATTAGTGGGCCACATGTTAAGCGACACATCAAGCGAGAGAGACACGGTTGAAACCGGGGAAAAGTCTGTCATGTGTGTGAGCAAATGTGAGCGGGCGCGCGTTCGCGAATGCGTAATGTGGTTTACAGTTTTATCTGATGGTTCCGCAATTTAGCGCATTGTTTACAGCCAGCGTACATTATAGGATTTGTGTTCATTTCGTGCTGGATTGTTTTCAGACAAGATGATCGTTGCATGGATCTTATTGTGTGTTGAATAAGAGTATCTTTCTAAACGTAAAAAAAGCTCTTTGTGCTTTTATTTACTTCATGTAAATATTCAAATTTCAAGCCTTAAAAACTTGGCAAAGAAATGAGTAGAATATTAACTGTTCCTGGCTGCGTCCTACAAAGCTCTCCTTCTGAGATCGATGCAAGGCTGTCAAACTTTCTAATGCTTATGGGGTATGGCACCACTACTATACTTGTATTTGTGTGTAGTTTTGTGCTGTAGAATTTCCTGTGTGTTTTTTTTATTAAATAAATATTAATCGAGTATTTATAAAATAGCAGTTGATGTAATATGACTGTAATACCGGAATGATGAAAAAATAACAATATTTCTTTGTATTTGTAGCTCTCTGTATGGTGATTGCCTGCGTTTCGTTCCCGTTTGGTTGGAATTCGGACGAGTTCCGTAAGGTTTGCGGCCCGGAGTCGAACCGATTTGAAGTAGGGTTGTGCAGTTTGCGCTGGGCCTATCCATTGGCGATCATTGGTAAGTAGCTGCTACCTTCAAAATAAACCCATTCTATCTATTTCTAATTCAAAATCTCGCCTTTTCTTCCAGCATGCATCGATGGGTTCATTTTGGCGACACTTTCCTTCATACTCGCGACACGACACGTCCGCTTGCAACCGGAACCGCAATACCAAAGCAGTATGTATTAGAGACAGAGCGAAAAAGAGCGATAAAGATTGGGGTAGAGGACGTCTGGCGCACTTGTAACTGATCATTCTGCCCTACCGGCTCGTTAGAACGTTTTGCATTCAAACGCTTTTCCCTTTACCTTCAACAGGAGAAATCAACAACGCGTACGTGACGGATGTGGCCAGTATCGCTGGCTCGCGGAAATCGCTCAATCTACAACCCGTGCTGCTGGTAGCTCCACCACACATCATATTCTAATGAATAGTATAACTAGTTCTAATCGTTTCCCAAACCCAATATCGCCCCCAACGGATACAATGAAACGTTAGGCAGAGCCCAGGAGTGATTGCTTCCTCGCAGTGATTGTAAATGAAGAAGGCTTAGCAACGAAAGTCCAACGCAATGAAAGCAACGAATGGGAAACACAATGTACAGCGAATGAAACTTTTTTTTTGTGTGCGTTTTACAGCAGATCGCACTCGAGTGGGGTGAAAGTATTTTAGCTCAAGGCTACTCCCGAAGATATATAGAAGACCTACTCATGTAAGCTATCAGGCTTTGTAGTAAGCCAAAAACATTAGGTAATTACTTTTACAACAAGGTAAAGTACATATTTATTAAAGCTTTAAACGAGTCGTTCACAAACCGAAACGAGATTTATTGTGTTTATTTTTTATTTTTCGATGCGTTCGGATAGGGATTCATGTGACTTTTTCATTATTCTTACATTCTTGCTATGCTATTGCTTAGTCTATACTAAAGAAAGAGAGTATGCTTGTGAGAATTGAACAGGGTTTTCTTTCTCCAATTTTCCAACCATCTTAAACAGCTAGCAACAATGTTATTAGGTTTTATTGCTTTAAGTTTTAAAAAATTATACATACAACAAATTGTGAACCGCTCTATACAAGACAATAAACGTTGACTTTTACAACTACAGCTGATTGGTGTGATGAATTTGGAATGTTAAAATAAATTCATGGACTGGAGAAAAATAGAATAAATTGTATTGAGAAAAATATAAGAAATAAAGAGATTGTTTGAAGTAATGAAATATAAAGTTTTTAAATTAAATCTGTCATACAGGACAACAGGGGCGGCCCGGTGGTGCATGCGGCAGTGGCGTCGGTCTTCAAACGGTAGGACCGGGGCTCAAATTCCATCCGCACCGTCCCCCCGTAGTGAGGACTGACTATCCAACTACGTGGTATCGGAGAGTTTAGTAAGCCATTCGATGGCTGGCGTGACCTAGAAGTAGAAGGTCGTTAAGCCAGGAAGATATTTCGCTACGCTACTGCTCTTAATGGTCTCAAGGAAGTCCTTTTCAGTTTGAATGCTCCTTTCCAACGCAATACTATTATTAAAGTTATAGATGATTTTATGGCTTCAAAAAATAGTGATCGTATTTCTTTCGCCTTTTCCTTATGTAGTTTTCTTCATGTAGTTTATGATTTGTCATTAAGCTGTAGTTATTATTGAATAAACAAAATACACTTATCCTTCGTAGCAATCTTCGTAGCAATTTATTTTCATGCCTTGTTGAAGCATCATAATTTAATTTGAAAATATTGCATACTGTTACATGTAACTCAGATTGCATACTTTTAGGCACTTGAGCTGCTCGAATGGAATAGCTAGAACCAAACTGCTCGCAACACTTGCTGCGCATAAATTACCCGTTGAATTGAATTTATGCGAGCGAGCGTTTGATTATTAATTCCTCATGTTTTATGAAAATAAGACAATTTATAAGCAAATTTTAATCAAAAAAATTATCTTCAATTAACAATTTTTATTTACTACGGGATGTTAAGCCAGCACGTTGTTGACTTTGCTATTAATAAATCCCAGATGATTTTTGACTTACACCTTCAACACGTCATTAGCTATATTTCAGTTTACACTTAGTCTTCTTCGAACAAGGGGAAATCCCTAAACGCACTTTGCGGGTCACCCAAGTCATATTAATCCCTTCACCAGAGCCCTTTGGCAAACAAAACATGCATCCATTCATTGACGTAACTTTCCATTCATAAATTTCCCGGAACGTGTGCTCTGTACTGACCTGGTCAGTGATAAAATTTATTACTATTTGCTAACCTAACCTGTCCCACCCTCGTTGCGGTACGCCCAACGACCCATCAGCGTTAGCAACATCATGCCGCCGACGGCACGTTAGCTAGCAGTGCATGCAGAAGGTAGAAATTAACGTTGCCCCGGATGTCGATCGGGTTGCCACTTACCAGGAAGTGACCGGGAGTGACCGTTCGGATCTGCTACAAAAGGGGAGTCAAAGGGGATAGGAAAAAGCCCCCTGTAAGTACACACAAACAAACGCACGCACACAAGATGTAGCGCGGTGGATATTGATAGCAACACAGGTTTAATTACTTTCGACGGGCAGCTTGAGGGCAACGCGTGCTGCTCTTGAACTTGATGTCGCACGTTGCCGTGTGTGTATGGGTGTGTTTGCGTCGGTAATTAGTGCAGTGGGTGAAGAAAAACGGGATCGAGACATTTTTTTTTCCTTCACAATCTGTCTCCCACACGCAGGTTGTAGGCCACGTGCCCTGTGGTAAGGTGTGTTTGCTCTCGGGTTTCAACCATTCGTCTACGGATTGTCAAATTGCTCAATAGGGATAGTTTGACGGGGATGGTGGGATTTTTATAAATAAAAAATAAGGTAAGACACCTTTAACGCGGTTTAATTAAAGCGGCACGTTGTAGTTGAACCCGACGTCGAACATGCCCGTAGGCTTCTTTAAAAAGAATTCTTCTCCCACACGTTGTAGTCTTACAATGTAAGCGAGAAGGAGAATAGAGAGCAACGCATCATCATATTTACTTTTTCACATCAAAGAAAACAATATTTCGCAATTTTATTTTCTTGCAAAGAAATAAAGAAGCATTTTAATCAAAAAATCAGAAAAACTCTTTATTTACATATGAATAAAACAATTACACGTCTATTTACAATCTGTGGTACACATTTTTTGTTTTAAGAATTCATAGCTACCTTATGCACTGTTTGCTCGTTTTTTTGTCTTTTACTATAACTTACTGCACTATTTACACGCTAACAAGAGTTTCAATATACTTCCGAACCGACATTGCGGGAAAGGAAGGAAAAGTTTTGGAAATTACTTTGCCGAAATCCTACTAGGAGCATGTTTTGTTCTAGCATTGTTCCCAATATAAGAGTGCTACCAAGCAAGCATAGTACTCAGGTAGCAAAGATATAAGCTATCACTGTTGACTTAACTATTGAGCAAATTTTCCTAACATTGGGCTTGAGCATTATCTTGTGTGTGTGTGTTTTGTTATGTTTTTTTTTCCACAAATTTTCGTTCTAGCAAGCAAGTCTTGTTCAAGAATTGAAATATAGCGCTAAAAGAAGTAACACACCAACGTTTGCTCCTAGATGCTTCTAACCCTTCTCCAGATTCGAGGTTCCAAAACCCTAAGAGTAATATGTGGAGGGACGGCAAACGCAGACAGCGCATCCGTATGTTGAAATTGGTTCCGATGGCAGTGCGCAAAACGGTAACACGTTTCACGCCAACCGTTACGACATTTGATTAAAAGTATAACTCTACTTACAAGTAATGAAGTAAATTTTAGATACTAGCGGAAGGTAAGGGCACATGGGTCGATGGGTCACATACAAATGGGGGAAAGGTAATTAATTTAAATAATCAGCAGTCTCTATCACCATTTGAAACGATCGCGGTAAAGGGTAGGGAAGAGCCTAGACTGGGTGAGGTGGGCAAGACAGACAGGGACGATGTTTTTTTCTTCGAGCCGATCGTTTCAAGGAAAATTAAACTCATATCTTATAGGAAAACTAGTAATCTGTCTGTGTGTGTGTTTGTGTAAGTAAAAAAACATTTAAACGGAGGGAACGATTATCCTGGCTAGCAATCGGAATTTTAAGCTGGTGAGTCTTCCTCAGATAGCAGACTTTGGTCCTTCGGTTGAATGTACAGATGATGATGATGACTATGCAGCAGATTGTGATTGTGGAGTAGATGATTATTATTGTTATGCGTACTACTGCTGCAATTGCTTTCTGTGCCGGCGCCATTCTCCTGCTCCGCTCCAGCAAGCGTTGGGGAGACCATCGTCGTACCACCATTGGCTTTGAGCAGGATGTAGCTATCACGATGCAGTATCCGGTGCTGGCCGTTACTGATCAGATGGCTACCTCTTCGGAGCGATCGACGACCCATCTCGAGGAGCTCCGTGGTAGGATCGTCCGTAAAGACGAAGTTCTTGTACGCCCGGACGAACACGTAGATCATCGCGAACGCACCGGTTAGGATCATGCCGTACGATAGGATGGGCAGGGCGGTTGGGGCGAACACCGTCGCCAGGTAGATCCATCGGCGGATCGGTGGCGTAAGTTCACTGACACCCTGAAAGGAAGAGATCACATTAAAAGTGGATATTACTGAAAGAGTCTTAGAGGGGAGAATATTGATGTCCTTGTCTCTGTCAACAATCGATGGATCAAGATCTTAAGAGATCTCGACTCAGAGTCTCCCGTGCCCAAACGATTCTTACCTCCTCTAACCACATGATGGGAAATACGAAATCCCGAAAGTCTTTGGTTGCCATCACGTTCGGAGCTTTCTCGACTAGAAGATTGAGCTGTACCCGTACCTGACCCTCGAGTGGGACGCCCAGTTTCTGTGGATTGGAGCGAAATTTTGTGAACCGTCAATTATTGCTGCTGAACATTAGGATGAGTAGCTGCTACTTACAGGTTGTATTTTGAAGTACGTTTCGTGCTGCTCGGGATCGGGCTGAAGACCTTCGACAGCGTCTAGCAGCTGTGGATCGGACTGGTAGAAGTGTGGGTTCGAAATATAAACTGGTGCACCTGGAAGAAGAGTAACGTGAAGAGGGTGTTGTAGAGAATCTTATAATATAGTTCGAACAGAATAGGTAACTCACCATACTGGCATGGACTAATGTTCTGCAGTCCGTAATATTTCTTATAGTGGTCATGGTTAAAGCAGCTATTATTCTCGTTCGGCGGTCCATAAGCATCCTTCGCGAGAGTATACAGATCAGCAGATATTCCTGCAAATAGACAACACTCGGTGTATCGCAAACGAACGGAGAGAAGCCGCTAAATATCCACCAGCTTACCATCCTTCTCGACCGGTTCCCGATAAACCAGAGGTAGCGTACGACAGAGATCCTTATCGTAGATGTACACCACATCCTTCTGCGTGATGTCGCGCGGAGGAAAGAAGCTACCCTCCGACGCCTGTATACTGCGGCACGGTTCACCGTCCCAGTGCGGCAAATGGTCCAGCCCGTTCAGCTTGTCAAAGTAGCCAAACTTTTCCATACCCGTATGGCCCGTGTGCATCGTTGCGTACTCCGTAAGTGTTCCGTTTCTCTACACGGGTTGATGGAGAAATGGTTGATGAGTTGAAGAGGGTTGGTTGGGAATAGTAGTAAGGAAGGAGCGGGACGGTAAAAGAAAATCAGAAATAAAAATATAAAAAGGCAGGGGACAACAGAGATTGTATTTTTTATTTGAGTTGGTAGAAACGATGAAACATAAAATGAGGGGAGAGTAAAAGATAAAAATAAATATAATAAAAATAATAAGATTAGTAAAACATATAATAAAACGTCAAAAAGGAAATAATAAAGTTGTAAAAAACAGTTTGAAAAAAGAAAGAATATATTAACAAATGGTAAGATGGAAAATGATATGTAAAATATTAGTTTTTGTGCAAACTAAGGCGTTGGAAATGAATGAAAAGTATGAAAAAATATCTGAATATGAAACATTGTAAAGAAATAGTAGAATAAAAAGGAAGAAGGCTTAGCATTTTGCCGAAAAAAGTGATAAAAATAACAAAACAAGTAAACATAGCACAATACGGCACTGGACCGTCATATTCCATTGTAAATAAAAAATAAGTAAACATAGCAACAAAGGGTAGAAATAGATTAGAAGCTTTCGAAAGGTTGAATAAACCAATCCAAAAACACATAACTCGTTTGTTTAATTTGCAAACCACCGTCAGACATATCCAAAATCACGGAACTATTACGAAGGTCAACAGAGAACTCTACCTTCCCGGGTTTAGAACAAAATTCTTTTCCTACTAGTCTGTCCCATTCAACACGCCCATCATACCATCACGATCATCATCCGCACGAACCGTGTGCCGTGCCAATTGAGTGGAAAATTCCTTCTCAATCGTTTCCTACTTACGGCAAAGTTCCGTCCAGTCTCGGTTACGAAATGGCGGGCAGATAATGCATACGGGAAAGCCCGCCCAAACCTAGCCCGTTCCCGTATTACCTCATAGCGTGTGACGTGCGGTTTTATGCTTGAATATGCGTGCACACATTTAAGTGCACAAGAGCTATTTTAAAGTCGGTATCGTAACTTATGCAATCGCACTGGATAAGATTCTAGTGTTTCCGTGCTCCGTTATTTGAAGATCACAGGCAGCGTGATAAGATGCGTGTGGAAAATAAGTGTGTTTCCCTTCGCAACCTGTCCAGCGTTCCTAGTAGATGGAAAGTTTTGTACACTCTCGATAGTGTAATGCAAATTGTAACCGATCAACGAGCGAGCAGCTGACACGGTAAAAGCTCCCGATAGCAATCTACTCGTGGAAGGTTCGCGGTTCGAAAAAAAAACTTTGTTGCAGTAGAAGAAGAATGAGGTTCCCACGTGCACGAGATCGATGAAATGTGATCGTGTGGTCAGTGTAGCTAGGTGTAATCAATAGCTTTAGTCGGGAGGAGTGTGGGTAAAGTTGTTTCTAATCAGTGTAATAGCTTAACAGAGTTGTAGACATTGTTAAACACTAACTGGGCTACCGGGCTACGTGACTGCAAGTGACTCCCTTTCTCTATTCTATTCTATTTAAATTTCGCTCCACCGTTCGTTCGTGGCGGGACAACTTTTAATACGCTCCCGTCGAACATTTACATTCGAGCGTCAGAATTTTCAATAAATTACCCCCCGGATGGGTAGCGTCGCTGACGATCGCTTCCTGAATCGCATAAAACACAAAGGAATTGTTGTGTTTGAGTGGGCTCCAGTTTAACACCAGAGCACGCTCCTGGGAGATGCAGTAGTAAGATATATCGCAGCCATAAAAAGCAATCTCCAATTCTTCCAACTGGACACTTTAAATCGCGTCCCAGCGTGTGCCGTGTTAACGATGATTCAGTAACTCCCGGGGTTGAAGGGTGAGTTATTTTATCGTCCTCCTTCATCAGCGTATTAACTGGGTGAGACTGAGCCTACAATAAAGGGACCGGCTAAGTCTGAGCCAGCTTATAATAATCATATGTTTACCTACAATGAGGTGAGGCACTTTGCTCCCCAACGCCATCCCACGAAACGGCACGAGCAACCGAACTTCAAAGATGCAAAATTCGAAACCCACACAGCTGAAGGCTGCAGGCTGCCGTTAGTGCTGCTTCTGATACGCTTCATCGGATCGGAATCGCTTTTCCCCCCGCAGGCAAGGGCCACACAGACCGAGGTACCGGTGAAGCACGGTGGATGAAAGAAATCTCATCTGGAACGAATTAATAAGGCTGTCCCGTGCAACCTTGAGTGCTGGGAAAATTGGGCTTTCGCTGCGCTTGCGGCACATTTACCCCAGACGGTAAGGATACGTCTTATCGATTAATTAACTTTGATGATGATGCGAAGGACTGGGGTATTACTTTAACATCGCCATATTGGGTGTATGACTTTTAGGGAAGATTTAGAAGTGTAATTGTGGTGATTAATTAAATAATTCGCTTATGGGGCTCTTGTAAATCTTGCAGAGCGATTTTTAATCATACATTAATTAATTGTAATATCGGTTTGATTTTTTGCCTTCTCGAATTATACTTTTTAAAAAATAGATATTCAAAAAAGTGTCAAACATAACAAAAAGACGCTTAGCCCATGTGGTCAGACGTTTGATGCTAATCGTTAGACGTTTGAAATGTCAAACGAGTTTCCCTTTCCAGTGCAAAACAGATCGCTCTATCGATGTTTACTTTGAGTGTTTATCATAAATTTTAAATTTAATTATGATACTAACAATAAATCAGCTTCCCATAATGATTCCCCTTAAATGTTTTTATTATCAATGAAGAAAAACGAACACAGCACTGTGTTCATCACTGAAGGACTGTAATGAAACTGTCAAATGGTTAGCAATTACAAGAAGGTAGTAGCGTTAGCTTAATCTCTGCTGCTTTAAGACACCGTTGGCATTGTCCGTCGTTAATATCTTTTTTCCTATCTCTCTCATGCTTCGCCAAGTACACAAGCCGTACAAACCCGTAAGTGCGGGCTGAGCTAAGCCGTAATAAAGAACTCTCTAGCTCTCTAGCTCATCGATCCGGAACAGCCGCAGGAAACTTCAATGTCTGCTGGCGGGCAAAAAAGGTTCAATGTCACCGTCAGTAACGGAGAAAATGTTGTTAGCATTCTACATTGTGTAGTAGCTAGACATTATTTCTCCTAGGAAGAGAATCACCCAATTCACAATGATCATCAGTGAGGATCGAAGCGACTCTACTTCTATTTGTTAGCATTAGGTATATCAATCGTTTAAACGGTGCAAATGTTGCAATCGATAATTGATGGGTGATCTTCCTGCATCTCAGGTGTTGGCCAGGGTCATGATCTCCGGAGAGTGTGCCGTGTGTTTTCGATTCGCATCACCGGCTGATGCATATCTTGCTGGGTTTTCTCATCGCACTATGCGATTAAAGGTGCACGTAAGGTACCGCCGAGAGATTATTAGTTCCAACAAATGATCCGATGTGAATTGTACCTTCGTGCGCTGCAAAAAAGTGCTACATTTGATCACAAGCAAACGTAGCACTTTTTATACACGTATATTCCGCATTGCGATGATTGGAATGCATCGGAAAGCTATATTTGTTACAGATAAAAAGAGGAGGAAAAATTCGTTCAAATTGATTTCCTTAGCTTGTTTGTACTTGTTGCACGCAAGGTATGCTAATTCGTTTAGATTTGGGGTTCATTCCTCACATCGCACAAAGGAAGGTTCACATATCACACAATATCCATGTGTCAGAACTTCAGAGGTGAGAAAATGCCAATCTAATTTCCACAGCAAAACATAAAGAAACACCTTTCTCAATTCATTAAACACCTGAGCATAATCGTCAGCTCTTAATCCATTGACTGCGTGTGATCGACGGTTCGGTTTCGGTTTAAGATGGGGGGGGAAAACTTCACCCAACAATAGGTACGAGAATAAAAAATGCGGAAAAATTGAAACAGAACCCATCGTGAAGCTGGCGTTTAATCAACGTGCTTAACCCCCTGAGGGCTGTTTGTGGTTTGGTGTGTGACTTGAAAGTGCAAAAAAAAGGAAACGAACTCGTTGCCTCGGAACGTTGGCTGTCGGGAAGTTCTAGGCCGTTTGTGAGCTTTAAAAAAGTCAAGGCTCAGAGTGACTTAGAGAACGGAGCACAACCCTACAGCACTTAGCGTTGTATAAAGTATGCAATAAAGGAAATTACTTAGAAGAGGAAAAGTGAATTCTAACCGAGTAGAAAAAGGATTCGATGGATGAAGATGTAGTGCAGCTATGATATGAGGATGATGTTACATGAAGTTGAGCCTGAAAAGTGATGATGATAATGATGATCAATGCCGAAAAGACCTGAAATGAGAAAAGAGAGAACAAGCAAACAAAGATCTCGCGTGGATGAATGGTTCTAGGAAGCTGGTGAAGAAGCTGATCGCAAATTCGATCGTTGGGTGGATAGAACTCGCTCAGGATTTCATGTTAGATGCTTCGCAGTTCCCTGAACGTTTCTCCAAAGATCCATAGCTCTTAAAGGTATAATATGAGATGTGTGTGAGGATGGATGATTGGAGCAGGTAAACCAGGCGCAGGAAAAAAAAATCTGTGAAGGAGGAAAGGACACAGCAAAACGAACAACTCTCAGGAACACTTACCCCATTTAGTAGGCCCATCTTTTCCATCGGTCGTCGATTTCGAGGATAGAATCGATGGGCCAAACTGACGAGCGTATCGTCATAACCAAATACCAGCTCGTCGGCCGTCAGTGAAATGAACGGTTTGTATTTGGTTGCCGTTAATATTACCGAGATGGTCTTTGCCACGAAGAAGCTGAGGTACTTGCTTTGGGTGGAGATGGTCTGCGAAAGTTCAGTCAGAGAAAGAGAAAGAGCAACACTTTTTGTAGAACACACGCTGTGAGTCAGCTTCAGATGGGGCCGCCACTTACCAGCAGTGGAATATTTGGTGTCGTAATGCGCAGGTTCTTATCTACACTAAGCTCAGGAACGAACTGCAGAATCTTCTTGTGCTGGTACGTCACGGTGTAGTTGTCGTGAAACTTGATGTTCACTTTCTCCATATCCTCCCTGCGAACAGATGGGCAAATGGGCAAATGGTGAGGAAGCTGTTCGGAAAGCGGCACTGATGAGCGGATGTCGGTACACAAGACCGGACGGCCATGATCTTGCGTACGGATCGGTCATTCGAAGCGCTACGCGCGGCGATCTTGATCGCGGTGTGGTACTGCTGACCGTGTGGTCTTGGTCTAAGTACCAACCTGCCTCTCTCGTTCAAGCGCGCGCGCGCTCGCATGCTTAGGTTGACGCAATTACTTGTCTAATAAACTAATCCGTCGTGGAGGCATTGCGAGGTACCTCTTGGTGTAGGGTGGATCTTCCATTAGGGTGCGGAACAGTGTGCGGAGCGAAAACTAGTCGTACTTGAACGTGGCCGACGGACACCATTGACCATTGAACTCGGGTGCGAAACGTACGTAGAACGCATCAACACACTAGGCAACGTGGCCCTGGTAGCGAATGTGTCCTGCCGCAGGGCAATTAGCTATCAAAAGGCCGAGAACGATCTATTTTGGTGACCGAATCGTGCCGTAGTGCGTGTTCGTTTTGTTCTCTTTACATAATACATTACACAACCGATTGCAACCAGAAAGCGGGTGTGTATGTGATTTTTATCACGCATAACTAAACCGCTACACGTGCGAACTTTTCTCCTTACGGTCGATTAAATCATTCCACGGCCGCGGGAAGGGAATTTCCCTTTTTGAAAATAAAGCGACACGACAATCGACGATTGCATCCAGACGTACCAGGTCTGTTTTAGATTGTATTAATTTTAATGAAGTGCAATTTTCATCCCCGAGGGAACGCTTGAAGCGTGCAGACAACGGGAATGTGCTGTCGGGGAAAACCAGAGAAGGGCACAGCGTGTCGATTGTGTGTTTGTGTTTTTTTTTCTGCTCATGCAGGAGCAGCACACTAGTCGAATCCAGACCGGAAACGTGATTGTTAATGAACGGCCGTCATCGTTTCGATTGTGTAAATCGCGATCATTCCGCGAATTGATAGAGATCCCGCGATCGCGATCGCGCAGGTGAGATATAAATAGCACGTTGGGTGGCAGGAGCGTCTAATACAATGCAGCACAGGGTGTGGGTCACTATCTATCACTAATGGACAGTCGGGATAGTCGGGACTGACGCTACTTACCTATACACGAATGGTCCTACTTCAACTAGTTTTGGCTTTTCACCGGTGAGGAATCCCTCCGGATTAGTAACGTTAAATATGTACACCTTAGTTAGCCTAGTCACACCCGGCCGCTGCCAGTAGTGGAAGCTTATCGTTCCGTTCCACAGTCTCAGGTTCTGTAAATTAGGCCGGGGGAAAAGGTTTGGAGTCAGTCGATTTGTTGGTACAGAAGTCCAGTTCGGAAAAGTTGGACGCTTACCTTCATGATGAAAATATTTAGCCAAGGCACGGACGATAGTATAACACCGGCAATTAGGGTGACAATTCCAAATATAATTACCGCTATACGATCTGGAAGCAGAGAGATGGAAAAAATGTAATGTAATAATTCATATAAAGAATGTAGCTTGTAGATTTAAACATTAAATATCTCTTTAATGGCTCAATTCAATTACTTTTTCTTAACCATTTGCTACGCGATGTCGTTGAATTGACTTGTTTATCTAGTTTCTATTACGAATTAATTTTATTGAGCATCTAGTATAGCATTCAAGCGTTAAGAAGGACTCTTTATGAATGCTGCCTCCCAAACACAGTTGGTGCAATTTAAATCATCATGTACAGAACCGCAAACATTTCCCTATTGCATTCATCCTGCTGTTTTCGAAATGCATTTTCCCATTCCAAGCAATCATCAAATCCTTGGTGGGAATATCGGTTAGATTGGAAAGGGGACACAGTAAGTCTCATCCGGAGGGTTGTGCCGGACCAAGAAAGCATTCAATGAGGTGACCTTTATGGGTAAGCAAACAACCACAGGATGGAGCATGTGCATACATTGCTTGTTTGATGTCCTTTGTTGCATACACCCGATGCAGTTTACTCGGTGCCAGACATAAGTGTGTGGTAAGAGGACTTTTCTCACGCTTATAAAGGGATTGAAATGTCGGGGCTTGAAGCTGTCTAGGTAGGTAGGTGGGTTGATTTAATCTCCAACCATCAAACCACAGACACTTTAAGGACAAAGTAGTCAAGGCTTGTGGCCTGAATGACTAGAGCGACATGAGTTAGATTGTGGAGTCATGCGAACCATACGATAGGGGTTATGGGCGGATATTGATTGATGAGCTATTCTAGGTGGGAGGAGATATCAGCTCTTTAAATGGTAATGTTCATTTTTTCCACACAAATTGCAACAGATTTTTCGCATTGGGAAAGCAATCAGTTTCCACCCAAAAGCGTTCTATCTAGAAGCACTGTACAACGTAGTTAAGCATAATTTCAGCATGCAAACAAAATTGTCAAATGTCAACGGCAAGTGATCATGAAACACTTGCCGTTGCATATAAATTTTCAATAAATTATCTCACTTCGTGAGGATATTTCTTCATCATGCTTATTAACACATTGCATTCACATCACGTCAACTACGCCACTGCAGCTAAGAAAGAAACGGAATCGCATAACTGCAGGCATCAAATCGTAAACAAACCATTTAAGCACACACATACACGAATCGAAGTGGAAATTCTTAAGCAATAGCATCCCCCCCCCTTCCCCCCCTCAACGATCGGTGGCCCTGTCGATGGTGTGACTCTTTAACCTAAAAGCAGCAAACTGGTGAGAGCACCAATCGTTACCCTCCTCCGTAATCACACATGACCCCACATCACCAGCTAAACCAGCCCGAAGAAAAGCAAACCGGTCAAACGCCCCGTGTTTAGAGATCGTGGAAAATGACGCACTCCAACGCCACGGTACGGGTCCGCAGTCCACAGTAAGGCTCGGTGGGCACACCGATCATTCCTTACATAATGCCACCGATCAACATCGCTGTGGTACATCGGTTGTGTGCAGTGCATTTGCCATTGCACCGAAAGACGGTTTTGCAGACGATTTTAAGGCGAAGGATGTGGGCTTGAGAGGTAGTCACGCACGCATGGGGGTGTAACCAAACGAACGGGGCTGGCTGTAGGGACGGCTTAACTTGACACCGTTCAAGGCGAAAGATAGCTGCCCTATAGATTGACCCATATGGCTGTGGATACTTCTAGAGGTGGTAGGAGCCGCGCGTGTGAGTCTCTGTTGTCGCGTGCAGAAATTGGCCCTTCTCTGTCCATCCTTTCGCTACTAGCTACCGTGTGCAGTGCGCAACTGGGAACGTTACAACCCTGGAAAGGACAGAAGAAAATTACCAGACCCAGACCAGGGAGGAAGGTGCGGTTTTGTACGGATCGATCGCACCTCGTCGGTAATTTGATCAGCCACCGCAACGCCTGCAACCAAAGTTCGGACACCCACCTGCACATCGGGCATATGATGTAGCTAGATTTGGTAAATTCGAATAAATTCGAGATTTTCTTAGTCTTAAGGACCAGTAAGAAATTTGAAGTCACTATCAAGTTTCTCAAAATCAACTTCAAATTTCTTCAGCAATAAGTCCTCTATCGAACGATTATCAAGGATCAATTTACTTAATTATTTATTTACCTCGATAATTGTCCACCTTATAAGAGTTGACAATTGTATGTTAAAGGTGAAAAAGCAGTCAAAATTAACGCACCGAAATGAAGCTATTGTTAATAACATTCAGTAGCATTTCAATTTTCCTTTATATATAAAATAATTCATAAAAATAGGTTTCTTGAACCAAGTAAACGATACAAAATATTTATAACGCTGAATGATAATTCAAAAATTGATTTGTATGTAGGTTATTTCATTTACAATCCTAGGCTAGAATCGCCATTGGGATATGGGCTAGAGAGCTTTAAAGATTTGCATTAGTTTAACTTTTAGATCTGATTATAAATTTGCCTATAATTCATGCAGTGCGTAGTCATGATCTTTACCTAAAACTCCAACAAATCATCCATCATAAGTGCTAGTGTTATCCAGCATTAATCCTGAGTTACCCACTGTGCCATGGCGTGATGTTAGCCGATTTCCAGTATGTTGCAAGCCTACCAGTTTACCAGTGCGAGTAAACAGCTGATCGGTTGGTTTACCAACTTGTTACCTCGCGTGCAAAATTTCTTCTCGTGCCTTCGACCAGAACAATCTGATCTTTCCCACGGGCGTCGAGAGTTAAAAGCTATTAAAAAGAAACAAATCACCGTTTAACGAAAATATTCGCTCCAATCAAAGGCTGGTCATAATCTCTAATTCCTTGTTTTTTACTACCCCCAAAAATTGTGCCACAAATCACCCGATATAGGCCAAGGAAAAAGGACTTTACATCACCTATTTCTCCGTCGACACGTACTGGCATCGTGTGTACACATCGCACTCTCTCTCTCTCTCTCGCCCTACTCACTGAACTGCACAACATTTGTTCTTGTTTGATTTGTTTCTTGTCCAGTCCTTTTTGCCAACTATTTGTGCGACCTGTTTTGACTAGCCAGTTTTAGCAACGGCGACGATCAGCAGTACCGTCGCAGTGTAAAAAGTTTTGATTATATAACCGAAAAATCCATCCAGCTCGTTATGCTACCATATCCATATTTCAATACCTGTTTTCTGGTGGGCGGTGGAAGGTGCATGAGGTGACAGGAGGATGGTGAATGGTGGATAGGTCGTGATAGGACACCTCACACTCAACCGCCGTGGTGAAGATCAGTAATGAGCTGTAACTGTTGAGTGTCACTGAAGGAAGTCTGCAAGGAACTCCCGATCAGAGTCTAAGTGCGTCGGTACGCTGATGTAATTATTATTTAATTAAACTGCCTGTTGCACCAGTCTCGAAACCAGTGCCTGGCGTATCCTGACCTAACCTAAAGCCGAACGGACGATTAGGGCAGGTTAGTGTAACGACAGTTTAGGGCGCAAGCGTAAGCGAACGCCTGAAACGGGAACTCGTTGGTGCATCGGAACCCGTTGGCAAGCACGTGGCCCTTACAAGGCCATCTGGCTCACGACGGTACAGGCTCTGACACGCTAAGTAATGCTGGGTGGGTGTTGACATGATTATAGGTTGCGTACGGGCACGCGGTGCGGATTACAATCGATTAGCAGACGGCAACCCTTCCCGGAGGTCAATCTGGTCATCCGGGGGGTATCTAACGGAGACAGTGCCTCTCGGTGGGCTATCACTGCCAGTTCGCAGTAGTAGAATGTGGGTGAAATTACCCTCATGAAACACGCTGAAAAAAGGCACAGTCGTATATGGGTGTATGGGTGTCAAACTCAAATAATTGTTCGTTCGGATCACTTCCGCGAGCGGCAACCGTCGAAGGACGACACGGTATGGCTTCGGTGCACCTAATCATTATCACACGCTGAACTTGAAGGTTGATAACGGCTAGGGTTGCAATGGTGATATAATATATTACGAAAGGTTTGCATAAACACGCTAGAAAGGTCTATCTTGTGGTCAGGTTGGGCGGTCTTGATTAATAACCTGTCCTGAGGGGCAAATTTGTAGACCTGGTCATGGACATGGAAAAGGGTCGCGTGTACAATGTTGCAGGAAAAGTGCAATTAATTCTAAAACAATTTTTCTATTAGCGACCAAGGATGGAATGTTAGTGTTTTGTGCATTTCTAGGCAGAACAAGATCTTAGCTGTGATACTGACAGAGAGCATTCAGCTGATTCCTCATCCAGCTAGGAAGCGTTCATGTAGAGCTCTTAGAAGCATGTCAAAAAATAGGCACGACTCTTTCAATAAAATATTATTATTGAGACAATACTCATTGCAAAATTTAGCAAACCCCACCCAAGCAAACTCATCGTGCAAACAGTCATGGGTTCTAAGGCAGATGTGAACTTGAAATGGTTTGCAATACTTTCGTCTAAACGTACAATTCATCAACCACAGAATTCGATATGGATGTGTCAATAAAGAGGAACCGTCCTGGACGGGGACAGTTCAGCGTCCAGCGCTTCGGCAGGAAGATGAATCTATCGTTTGCAAAACGAAGGAAAAACCCCACCATAAGATTTGATTGTCCGTTTCGCTTGCTGGTTAAATATTTGCCCATAACGTTCATCCATCCATCCATTCACGTCTGCTCATCATCAGCAAGCAAAGCGTTGATAGGCGGGAAGTTTTTTTTTCGGTCCGAAGCAGCAATAACAGCAATATTAATGATCAATCGTCATTAGGCGTAATTTGTGCACCGCGAGGCCTCCCCACCGAAATGGAGTACACAATTAGAGCTGGCTGAAATTGAAACAGAACCCGGTGAGATCGTTCGTTTGCACACAGTGTGGTTTCACCAAAATCCTGCACTCCGTGAAGGACCCGAATAGAGCGGACTGTTTGTTTCGGGTAGCAAGCGTAAGCAAGAGTTTGCGGACTTGCTGAAGGTCAATCGACGGCATTACTTCAGCTGCTGCTGCTGCTGTTAGCAATATGTCGGCTAAGTCAATAAGGCACATTCGCAGGCGGAAAGGGAAGGTAGACAAAATTATCCAAAATATCCGGCACCGGACAAGAGTCCGCTCATCTGCCCCTCAAAGTCTCGGGTACGGGTGCGATACCCGATGACGCGTACAGTTGATGGAACACACGCGCTTCCATGTTGGCCAGAAGCAGAACCAACCGAATCGGGAAAGAGAGTGAGGCGTTAATTTAATTTTGTCTGATCGTTGAACGGCTGGACGAAGCTCTGCTGTAGGTGTGGAGCAGCGGTACATATGTTGATTTGATGCTGATTTGATTAGCGTTCTCGCGAGTCATGATCATGTAACTGATCATGAACCAATAAGCACTTTGGCACTCTCGCTAGACCAAACAAAATTGGGGATTTTTTTCAAGGTGCAAAAGTAACTCAGCGGATGATGTACTACACAGGAAGAAGTACGCAAAAAAAGGCGCAATGGGGGGATGAACCCATCATCCCACTCGCGCAGGTTGTAGCAAGTGTTTGCTGTCCATTGTACTGAAGAGTTTGTCCAACAATACTTGAAGTGATCGGAGAAGTTTGCGAGGATCATATTCGTTCCGTTTTTTTTACTGCAATCACCCATTAATTGACTGAGTAAAAGGAGAAACGTATCTCTAACGGGGAAACAACATTGTCTACCGTAAGGGACACAGAATCGTAATGGAAGTCCTCAGACGGTTAACGACATTAGCTGCTAGCGGGGCCCTTTTGGGTATTGTAATGACATGGTTTCAACGGTTGCCAGTGAAGGCAATTCCATGATCGAAGTGCGGTTTTGATGATCTGCCGCTGATTGCCATTAGCACTGGGGTTGAGGTATTTTTTCCTACCGACCGGGGGGCGAGCAATTATCGGTGGAGCTGTGATTGTGATGTGGCTCTTGCCTGAGATGTCTTGATTTTTATAGCTACTATTTGCCGCGTGTCTAATCACGATCACGATGCGGGGAATGAACAGATGGAGTAAGTGTTGTTTTTTTTGTACTCTGTACAGGTGGCGCTTAGGTTGGTGAGTTCCCTCGGGCATAATATTGGGATGGAGAAAAAAAGGTCTAAACACTCAAAGAGATGTATTGTTACACCTTCATCACGAGCTACTTGGCTTTAGAGATAAGTAGGTGCTGAAAGGGTTTAGTTTTTTTAATGGGAATAACATTTACACGAGATTATTTATCGGGGGACATTTAGCAGATTAGCGTTAGGAGCATAGGTTAGGGATAGAATCTTTCTTTAATATTCAACTTACATGACTGTCGTGAGTAGAAGATGAACGATCATTTATAGAGTAAATATAGGGTCGAGATCGACATGCCTCTGAGCAAGACGCTAAGCCTCTAATGTTGTTCCAAGAATTGTGAGGCAGATCGCAATACTCTCGGGCATCCTGCAAAGTAGGCAGGACAAGCCCAAGGACGACCTGTGCCTCTTCAAAAATAGAGCCTACCGAGCACGGCCAGAAGCCGCACCCGCTAGTTCGTAGGCAGAGCCAAGCGTTACCAAGGCCCGTAATTTTCCTTACTCATTAGTTTAAGGCACGAAGTCGGTGCGGTTTTCGACACCTCCCTAAAGCATCGCGTTGTTGTTTTGGTAGCGACGCGCACGCGCCATCGCAAAGCACAACAAATGTTTGTTCTGAAGCGACTGTTGCAGTGCTCTACTTTTAAATGTTCTGTTATTATTGGAGTGTTGATAGGAACACAATGCTCTTAATGAACGTGTTCTTTTGAAATGTTCTTAGTAATAGACAGGGAGGATATCCGACACTTACTGCTGTTAAACTTCGCTCCTTGCGAAATGAGCATCGATAGCGGCGTCGGTCCACCCTGACCGGGTGGCAAACCAAACAGCTGATTGCTAGCATTCTGTCCAACTTTGAAGTAGTTTTTGTGCAATCCCATCGTATCCGGTATGTTGTAGGGGTACGGTTCCGAGCGCAACACGACGGCCAGCTAGGGATGTGGCGGGTGCGGATCGGTGGCCTTGCTTTGGACGGTTCGACGGTGGTGGTCCCGGCAGTGGTTCCCAGCAGCTATCGGTGGTGGTTCGCTCGCTTGCTGATGCTTGCTGGCGGAGCGCATCTACTGCCGGTCGGAGCTGGATGGCGATCTGGAAGTTTTATAAAGAATTGAGAAAAATATTACAATTTTTATTAAGAAACATAGTAAGTTATTAATAAGTAAATAGTAAGTTTGATAATTATAAATGAATTTCAATAAAATGACTTCAACGAAATTTTAAAGTAAAGAACAGAGGAAATAGAAAATTGACCATTAAAATTTATAAAACATTTGAAAAGGCTCATCGTTTTTGTTAAAAAAAGGTGAAAAACAAATTAAAAACATTGTATAAACAGTACGCAACTATCATCAACGAGAATACGCACGTAAAAAAGATAACAAAATGACAAAAATAGATAAGAAAGTAGGGCCGGAAGATTGTCCCATGTGTGAGAGTGTTTCATCTTTATCAGTTATCCAGCTGAACGCAATCAGACACGTCGCAGCAAATTCAATGTCATCGTCGTGACATTACATAACATCCTGTGCGCACCTTTTGTCGTCCAGGTCGTGATCGCACCCTTTTCCGGCACGTGAGAAACGTATCACGCACACACCCATCGCTTGAATCCCAGCGCAATACCGTACGGATGCTGTTGAGCTTGTCTTACCGGGCGTGTTTGACCGCGGTCCCTTTTGGGCAAGTCTCCATCGTTCCACCGACAACCACCACCAGGAACGCACATTTAGCGCGCACAGTCATTCGTACATAAATTACACGCCATCCCTTTTTACTTCAACCTCGAACGGGACGCGTGCTTATTGACACACTATTATGTGTGTGTGTGTCCGTACCAATGTTTGACCCGGACCGGATCACGCCAGGACACGGCACCCGCGGGGAGGTGTACGACCTTGGGCGATGCACAAAGAAATAACATCAGCATAAAAATGATAGCCAAACGAGTGCGAAAATGGTTGGCCACTGCTTGCCCGTGCCGTGCCGGTGTGATGGACAGCGTGTGCAATATTATTATCATCGTGACCTGCCGTTGGACGTATGAAGACGTAAAGTTGACACTCTGTGCAAGTGTGCAAAAATGGTCGGACAAACGGTGCGGTCTTTGGTGTGAGGAATTGATTTTGTGACACCAGCGGTCCGGACCCAGGCTACGACGATGGCTTAATTTTGTGTTTTGAAACCCGTACAAAGCGAGGGCACAGAAGCTGGGATCTTTTGCGCGAAATTTCGCACACATGAAAGGCGAAAAGGTCATTGCTGATTTGCCGACCCACAAGGACCGGTTCCGTTGGGGTTGGATGTGGAGAGTGAGAGCGAGACTTAGCGATCCACGCCCGGTTGCACGATAATTGTCATGCGGGAGATCATAATTTTGCAGCGATAAGTTTTACAGTTTTACATCCCTCGTACGATGATGGCATTGCCTGGTTACTGGTAGTAAAACAATTTCTCCACCTTTTCGGACTCGGCGAGTACCCCTTTACAGGGTACAATCGACGATCACGTTCGACGAGAGCTCACGATGGGCGTTGTGCTGTTTCCTGATGGTGGAACTGTTTTTTATTGTGTCGATCGGTAATTATTAGGTGAAGGTGAAATGTTTTGCTTTCTTTATAAAATGCACCATTCAGTTAATAGTTTTGTGGCGCCAGGAGACAAAATCCTGACGACAACTTCAGCATGCCATTTTAGTGTGGATCAATTAAATAAACCCTCTCCCCGAGCGTTGCGTGTCTTTGGGTGAATCTTTACGAGGTGCGTCTCTCTGTTCCTGCAAGGTACTGGTGGTACTCTTGTGCCGAGTTGCGACCTTGTTGAACACTTGCAGACACATGCCTCCGCCTCGTCTACGTTTCGTCTGCTGACGACAGTTAGCACGAGGTAAACAAAAAACCAGTTGCTGCTGGCTAATTAATTAATCATTTTCCTTGTCTGTCTGTCTTCTTCTCTGCCAGCAAATGATTCCTTACTACTACCAGCCAAGATCAAGCCAGCCTCCCAGCCTTAAAAAAAACGAACGATGCTACAGCGATGGTAAAGACTGCGAAACTGAAACTTTAATTCGATACGCAAATTAAATTGCGGAATATCCCAGCTAATTTCGTGCAATATGGTAGTTGATTACAAGTGAGGCGCAAAAATGACCTGAAGAATGGTTAATCCAAATGGCGTAGTACGTAGCGGGACGGTTAAGATGCGTAATGTTACGAAACACTAAGAACGCTTAGCACAGGTTAAACGCGGAAGAGAGTTCATTAACGTCGTCAGTCGGTGAAAAGATCAGCCATTAAGCTGAGGCTAGACAGATTTTTCTGGAATTGAAAGGATTTATGGTGTAACGGAGTTTTTTGTACATAAACTAAGCCCTAACCGTTGTAATTTATGCATTAAAAGACTTAAATTTATGTATTTATGACACTGAGATTAGATCATCGTCTCTCATGAACTTTAACCAAGACGTTAACGTCAAAGAAGTCATTAGACATTAGAAATCGTCAAAAAACATGATCTTTTAAGGGTCAAAAGCCATCACCGGTAATGCTCTATGTACTAATATATGAGCAAGCTTCCTGGGGTATTCTGTATGTTGAAGACATCTGTTGTGAAGGATAGAAGACAGGAATGTTCCGATGTCTTTTTAGTGGCCTAGTACTCATATACACTCCAGGAATATGGACTCTGTCCTGGCTGTCGAAAAACTTTATAGCGATATTCGAAAGGAAGAGAAGATACTTCAGGCCTGCATGGAAACAATAACTCTTCTTCTTGTCTTAACCACCCTCCGAGGTCATCTAATAGCTACCAAAACTTATTATAACCACGCAGTTGGATAGTCAACAGTCACCTACGGAGGTATGGTCCAAATAGGATTTGAACCCCTTCACCATCGAGCCGTCCCAACCATAACTACATGTTCGAAATGCTCTACAAACTTTTCAAACGTATCAATTTAAAACTGACAGCTCCCTAACCGTGCCATCTATTGCCAAATCGCGCGCATCGCAAGCTCGCGAGCTATTCCGCTCAATGTCAAGTGCCGGTGCATCGATGCACCGGATTATGCAGCAGGATGCTACCTAATGGCTTAGCCCCCGTTGGCCGTAGACGATTTCGAGCCAGTGTGGTGCAAAGATGTAAACAATTTCCGCAATGAGACCAACACGCACACCTCAGGTACCCGCCAGTGTGGATTGCCATTGAAATTGGTTGGCGTTGCGTAAAGGAAATCTAAAACGGTGAACATACAACGCGAGAGAGGGAGAGAGACAGCCAAACAAACCGCAATAAACCCCAGACTAGAATAAGCAAAACGGAATCAAAACGGAGGCCCTTTTCGCTTGTTCTGGCCATCATTATCAAGGGTCGGTTTCCCACCCGCGCGTGTCTATGCACACTGCCAACAAGCAGCAGCCTTGATACGTATGTTTAACCTTTTGCTGCGTTTGGTGCGTTTCTACCGTTTGCTATGCTGGCGGAAACATAGCTTTTCATTGCTTTAGGATTCTGACTCAGTTTGTGCTCAATCAAATGGTCCAGTGAGTACATAAGGCTATACTTTTGTGTATATTAAAGCTAAATTTTTGATTAACCCTTTTTTTGTTATGAGATACACTTTAGATTATCTCAACCAGGGAAGGTTAAAATGGAACATAAAGCGGCCCCATTTTTCGATGGATGCATTTATTGTTTGATTGTGTTTGAAAGGATACACGGAACGAAATGTGTGTGAGCCGGTCAAGAATCCTTGAAATCTAACATCAATTGAGCGCATTCGGAATCGCGTTTTGTTCGAATTGCGTTTCGATTGACGGTACAAGCACAAGGCTTTGGTGGTACCTGCTGGCCCGATTGGCCTACAAAATTGCTGCAGATTACATAAAAGTCTGCCCCATCAACGCATCGACGCATGCCAACATGAAACCAATCGTGCGCAATTATTGTAAACTTGATACTTGAAAGCAAGGCTCAGGCAATGCACACGGGTGCCGGTGCGTTCCACGGCATCAAACGCACCGATCAATCCCCATCGATCGGTTGGCCATCGTGACCCACGGCCAAAAACCGGGCAACCGGTGAGGATAGAGAGGAGCCTGACCGGGTCTCTATTCCTTGGGTCTTCCATTTGTTCGGCTTCTTTAGTTTTTTTTTACACAGTTCTTCATGTTTTATTCGGCAAATTTATACGCCTAGGTGTATGCACACTTCACACATAGACGCTACCATCGGTTGTGCAATCATAATTAGGCTTATTATTAATAGCCTTTTCTCTGTTGCACCAGTACCGATGTAGCGGGAGGGGAACGGGGGGAGGGGGGGGGGTGTAGCTCATTGGCCAATAGAGACAAGAGGTGGGTGTCGTGGTTGGGGTGGTAATCAGAACCATTTACCCGTACCAAGGCGTGCATGGAAACGAGTTTTCCCTCTCGCTGGCGAAATGGTGCTTTGCTCTACATACTGGCACAAGCTGGCTTCTGGCCACGCCATGGTAAAGAAATGCAGATCAGCTTGTCGGCAGGCGTGCTGCAATTATTGTTAACACCTTTTCAGCTTTGTTTCGGCTTTCCCATCGGGCACGGTGGGTTGCAGTGCATGTGCAGTGTTTACGGACGACTTGCGTTTGGGACAAATTTTCTGTTTGCCGGCAGGACTTGTGCTAATGTATGGTAATCGATTGTCACTTATCGAAACAATCTTCATTAGTGAAAATTCAAAATTGGGATTCTTATAAACCTCAAAGTAGTTTTTAAGCGTAGTAGAAAGATCAACAATCGCTCCAGAAACGATTGGGTCCAAGCGTAGCGCTGATTGATTCACGCTTCCAATTAAACTCTTCGATCAGTTCTTCACACACCACAAAAAAGGGCAGAGAATTGTGCACCTCGCAAAGAATGTGCACTTTCGCTTTCTTCGATCTGCAACGATCCTGCTACGAACGGTGACTACACTCACACCTTCTCCACCACCACGCTCAACCTCCCTCAATTAGAAGCAACAAATCAATTGCAACTTCACGGCGCGCGATCTCGCATCGGTCCATCGTGATTATTACAAATACGCCCCATACGCCAGTATGCTCTGTTCGCGCCAAAGATTTAACCTCTGGCACTGGCTGTCTGGTCCGAAAACGGGTGAACTCACGATTGAGATCAAAATCTCTCACGCTACACAGCATTGCTCGGCAGGAACGTTTTAATGCGCCTGAAGAAGCTCCGGCAATCAGTAGTGGTGCTGGCGGGGCGATCGAAATTTGTCTGCATTAAGCACCGTACACGATCAAACCGAGCACCACCAAGCGCGAACCGTGCATCATCACATCTCGCGTAAGAAAAAAAAAATCTACGTTGTGCAAACAAATGAAATTTGCATAATTGATGGTGCCTTTACCGGTTTCGTTATTTATTGTTCTCATACGCTTCTAGCAGCGTCTCTTGGTTAGCAAGGTTTCTGATGTTGTTGTATTGCTTGCTTCTTGTGGTTATCTTGCAAACAACTAACGAGTAGCGATAGGTGTAGGTGTAAAGCTCTAATAAAATTTACGACATCTGATTGTCGTGTGTGAAGCTTGGTTCTTAGCCCTCACGCACCCCCGAAACGAAACGAAACACCACAACATTGGTTAGAGGCTGTATGCTTGCAGCTTTCCAGCAGCGTTTGTTTGGTTTGGTGCCAAGTTGATAGTAGTAATTCATTTTCAGTTCTTCCCTGTTTATTCTTCTAATAAATTAATCTGCACTAGAACCTCCTGCAATCACGTTTTTGAAACAATTTTATAAACAAAATAAAAAGGAACGTAGACGTAACAAAATTTGGATTCTGAATTCTTGGAAAACCTCAGAAGCATGACTTGAAAATGAACAGTAATAAACTCAAATTAACACCTCCGCCAATCGCTACGAAAAGTCCTGAATCGCTGGAATTTACTAAATGAAAAAGAGAACGTCGAGAAAATAGGGTTACAAAGCGTTACACTCATGCCGTTAAGCATGTCTGCATGAATTCGGATTCGATTGAAATTCTATCCGATTCAATCCGATAGGGATTCTATACGATAAGGATTTTATAGCTAATTTGGATAGGATTTTAGGTGAAATGTCTAATAATATCAGTCTTTAATATTTCTAGCTATGCTTCTATGGAAATACAAAATTACCATATTAGTAATAAGGCAAGCTTAATACAAATGTTCTCATGATTAACACAAAATCATTCCTACATCTCGGTTCAAATCGAAAATTGATTCTAGTTTCCTTAACACCACAAGAAAAAAAACTGATTTGTTGTCTTGGTTTTATGCTGTTAAACACCTTGTTTTCGTGCTTCCTGTGTATGCTTTGCGGTACAGCTCAATGCAAGCGAATGGTGTGGGGCTTAATTTTTATTAGTTTTGAGCTCGTAATGAGTCGAGGTTAGGATGAGGATGTATGGCTGCGAGAACGCTAGAGAGATGAAGTACTTTGCACTATTCGTTTGCAAAGTGTGGCGCAGTTGAGAGAGCGTGCGCTGTTGATGTTTGGAAGGTATGTTTGATCTTCAAATATGACACAATGTGCGAGGTAGAATAGGAAGAAAATGCTGTGTGTAGTATGTTTTATATTGGTTGTTTACAGAATCGGTTGTCAATGTTTGGAAGCATAATAAAGATTAAATAACAAGTAGGATGACTTTGCATAAATTGTATTAGAAGTTTGCTGCAAGATAAGAACAAGATTGAGATTGTAACTAAACTCTTCGTCTAATATTGCGTCTATATCACACTACTAACTCCATCCATCTTATCCCACTTTATTACACGAGTCAGATCATCCAGCCAGAGTTCAATATCAACGCCTTCGCGATGTTGTTTCCATGCGGTTGCAATTAGCACGCTCAATAACACGCAATACCGGTAACCTGTAACGTTGCCGCTTGGCTTTCTCGCCCCTTCCTTTACCACCTAAACCCTCCCGACTGGAACCGCTTGATAGTACGGGCTGAACACACAAAAAAGAGCATTTAATTACACACACCCTCTTTCGCGATCGCAAACTCCGGCAGCAATTGTCATCCGCGTCGAGCACGGGTCAGAGTGCTGCATCATCATCATCCTTACCGAAAGGGAGGGCATCTTACGATCAATTAAAGTCGAAGAAGAACTTCGCACTGTATTGCTACCCATTCGCCGAGTGGCAGGCCCTTCCGTTTGACCCATTCTAGACCAAGGTTAGCCGTTAGGCAATCGGTGACTAGATGCGTTCTGGTGTCGATGCCGCCTGTGTGTGCATCGTTTTTCCGGTGCGGCAGCACACACCAGTTCTCCTATCTCCGTGTTAGGCATTGCACAAGGTACGAGTGTTAAAAGCCTTGGCATAGACATCACATTCAACATGCTAGTTTCGATGTGATTTCGCGATCTAAGGCGAGTTTGGATTTATTTCGCTTCACTTTTGGAAAGAAGTTAGGTGGGAAATTCCGAACGCTTTCCAGCCCCGATATGTAACGGACCCCTCGCACAAAACGGTTTCGCATACACTCACGCACCCTCTTTGTCGCGTGCTTGGAAAGCTCCCTTCACAGCTCAGTTCGTCCTGCGCGCCTTCACCTCCAACTCTAGGGCTTGTTCTCACCTTGGGTTTATTGAGCGCAGTACAGTGTTGCAGCTGCGGTGGCACCGTTGCATTGGCCATTGCGATCGAATGACGGGACGTATCGTGGGACGCACGGCAAACGCTGCAACCGATGTACGCTGCATCGGCGAGTGCAGAAATCGGTGCAAAAACGCAGCAAGGCTTGCAATATCGAGCGAGGTTCCACCGAGGCTACTGCTGCTGCAACCGGGCAACAGCTACGGTAAGGCAGGCCTCCTCCATCGATCGAACCGCTGCATTGCGTTGCAAAAGGATTTCCACGCCTCCACCCGTCTCCGGCTCACGTTCCCGTTCCGTTCCGAACACCTCCACCGAAGCTCACGTACCAGTTTTATGGCGAACGGGGAAACAGACGTGTGTGGAACGGTCGGTTTGTTTTGGATTTGTTGTTTTGAGCTCGCACATTCACGCAGGTAGTTTCAGCCCTTCACATCACTGCAAGAACGAGGCAGGAGAGCGCACGAGACGTTGGTACAACATAACCTTCCGCGCTCGATAGTTATGCTTGTGGTCACATTCCAGCTCGCGGAGCAAAAGAAACGGAAAGGGAAACGAATACACCGCGGTTCCGTTATGGGCGAAGGGACCTGCCGATCTTAAGGGCAAACGCTACCGAGCTACGCACGAACAGAAGCGACCCCAACGACGACGACGTTGTCTGCTGGTGATGATCGAGCGCTACACTGGGGAACCGTTTTTGGTGCGCTCGGGCACCGATACGGATCGGTTGGACGGACGCGTTGATTTAATTCAATCATCGTTCTTTGCCGGTTCTCGACGATCGATTCTCGAGCTGTCTGCTGCTGAGTTTCTTTTCTTTGCGATCGGGCAATCTTTTCGTGCTTAAAATTGATTGCAATTTGTCGAATTGATTATGATCTCTTTGGAACAGTTTGCTGTCGAGAGGGTTAAACACGATTGCAACATTGGACGCTCCATGAACTAATTGGAGGTCGATTGCAGATTATTGAGTGACATTATTTGTGCATTTTTTTTTTGGAGAAAATAAATAAAGGAGTTTCAAAAGCCAAATAGTCATACAGTCGACATGCTCAATAAGATAAAAATAAATAGCATAATAGGTATTTTCAATGTATCTGTTTGAAGATGTGTGAACTCTGATATCATTATTTCATAAGCTTATGTATACCAAACGAACCATTTTTATTAATATTAATAAATTCAATTAATGATCACAATTACTCTCTGTTGCAGGCCCACCTCATACAGAATAAAAAGATAAAGCGTTGCATTGAATGATAGAAGATCTGCATTTTTAGCATCCTCAGATATCTAACAGGGCAGCAACCTTAGTCCTTCATAGTTTCTGCTATACCATGAACGATGCGTCATTATTTATCCTATAATATCTCTGATATGCGAATGACGCGAAAATATTTCGCATATTTCGCGGACCATTATGAAGACGCCCTACTAAAGGTGTCATTACCTGACTTCCAGCAAAGGTACCATCCCGATGCCTTAACATTCTGCTTCAACAAATGTGTGGCGATCACTTTTGTCAGCGACTGCTGACAACGTTAGTCCATCTATGTCTATGCGCTAGATGGCCCAAGCTTGCAGAGGAAACAGTATATTAATACGTCGTGACAGGACTAGCAGGACGTCTTAACACGAAGCTTTCCTTTAAGGATCAGATTATGTCCCATATTGATTTGAGTCTATCTGTTTTCTGTGACATATATTTTTATTTGTAACAAGGTATCGAGAGGGCTCACTTATCCATCGATTGACGAATAAACATTAAGCATTAAACGTAACCGTTCAAACCCCCAGAAAAGACGAATATTTATCAGACAAGATAGCTAAAGTCTAGAAGCTCCTTGATCGAACAAAAAAGCCCCTTGTAATGCTCTTTGTTGGTAGAACAGCATGTTCTGTCGGTTTGAAACAGAAGGGTTGCGCAGATTGGAATGCACCAGCTACTCCAAACGACTAGAAGAAGGCCAAAAGCAAAATAAAAAAAGCACTTTAATACTATTAGATATAATTATGCTTCATTGCACTTTAAAACGGGTGATTAATATTGCCCTCCCAGAGGAACTTGAAGAGGCTTAAAACTTAAACAAAAATAAAGTAGCGAAAAAACGTACAAGTGTCAACATGGATAGCGGAAATAAACGGCGAGCTTAATCCCACCCACCGTTCTAACCACACTAACCGCAAAAAGCAACACGTGTTTAACCTCCTTTTTTGTTTGTCTTTGGCTAAAATGGCATCTCAATGCCATGAGTAGCTTACAGTATAATTAAAAGTGAAGCAGAAAGATAATCGCTTGTCTTCCGCACCATACCAGTGCGAGGTGAATGATAAGGCAACATTTTAACAGCTTAAAAATACATTTAACCTAACGTACGGTATGCACTGGATTGCGATTGCTAGACTTAAAAGAGGCCCATTTTGGAGCAGCAGCTAATTTTTCGAAAGTGCCAATTTCTGCCAATCAAGATGTTGTACCGTTGACCATCGGAACAATTAGCCACCCGAGAGCGTCCATGACATCCATCGGGCCGGGTGCGTCCCATGCACTCACCTGGGCTCGGAGACTTGGGTTTGACCATCTTAAAAACCATTCCACTGCCACCAGCCGATCGAATGATCAATGGAAATTCGAAGCAAATAGTGTACCGCTTCAATGTGTGTGTCGCGAGCGCGCGCGTGCGCTCGTAGAAAGCAAACAAAACGGTCGTTACCACGGTACACCGTCAAGAGGATGCGCACGGTCCGGTGTGGTGATGTTTGGTCACGGTTTGGCAGAGACCTTGACGCGCGTATGTACAGCGAGCAAAGAAGTACCGTGCGGAAGAAGGGAGCAAAGATTTATCTCGCGGATGTTGTTCCCACCCAAAAACACGTCTGTTGTAGAGATGTCATCACAACCGGGTTTTTGGGGAAGAGCTTAGGCCGGATTTTATTACGCTTTTGAATATCAATAATGTTTGGGTTGTGGCGACAGTTCGTGGAGAGGTCATTGATAGGTCGTGTTAGGGTTTAAAAGTGTGTGAAATTAAAATGATAAAAGTTTTACATGTCCCTTACAACGTATCCAGTGATCTGATCGATGATCGCATAGCGCGATCATCTGTGGACGTTGGAGAATGTCTTTATTGGACCCGCAACCACGAGTGGCATCAAGTGTACGCTCGGTACATACTGTACAGCTCATTTACCACCAAACAGCCAACACAGTCGACTCGGTTGGCACGTTCTTAAGCCCTGTCCGGAACTGCCTGCCAGCTGTATCGCCTCTGCACGATCACTCCGTCGCCTACAAGTGGCGACGGTAATAATCTTGATGGATTCTCTATTTTATATCTTCCTCCAATCCGACATCTTTCCTCACCAATTGCTCACCTCCAACAACGTCCTACATGTACACGGATTCTCTCTTCGTTATCTGAAGGAGCAGCAGATTTTGCAGTGCGCCGAGCCATCATTCGACTCGGGGCAGTTGCATTCATCACCGCGAAGGTTACAGAATGGTGGCTTTCACTTTCCGACCGCCGTGGCTATAAAGAGTCCTCCGGTGGGCATCAGCATTAGAGAATTGCAGGTACATAGACACAACAGCACTTGGAGCACGGTATGGAGATCGTCGGTACCGCGGAGACTTGTCCGCAGCGCAAGTGCACTGAATTAGGCCTAGACCACCACAAAACGGTTATGTTTGCATGGCCATGGCTTTCCTCCCGATCCTCTAGCCGGTGCCGTGGAGCACGGAGGGCTCGAAGCAACCGAAGGCTCTAATTGAATCAATTACGCTTTGGCGATGTACGACGCGTGTCCTTGCACCACAGACTCACACTCATAAGGCTTTGGATCCACGCCGAGCGAACGGGTGAGATGAGTTTTCCCTCTTTTCTACTCGTGTAGCCTTGTTCGATGAAAACCATCAATAACTTCGGGGCGCTCGCATAGGTTGGCCAACTTATTTGGTGGATAGATTTTTCATCTGTGCACCGCACACTTGGCACCGCTTTGTCCGAAGGTGAAGGAGAGCATCTTGGCCACCTTGGCCACGCGTACAGCCACAAGTGGGTCCGCACCGCGAGTCCTTGGGCCAGTGACAGTGGTAAGTACTTCGTCTGGGACACACAGCACAACACAGATGCGTTACCTTCGGATTCCGTTGAAGTGTAATTGCACCTTGGCGGTGGTACATTTTACTGTACAAACACACACGAACAACTGCCCCTAACGATGGGCGAAACTCACTCACTTTTCAATCACTAACATTGTCCTGCGTGTGCTTGCCAGAGGCTTAGAAGACACCGGCACGATATGGAGCAGGTTAAAAGGTGGACTGAATTTTGCAAACACCGTTATACCGTTCGCCAGTCCGCCCCGTTCGTTGCCGGTTCGGCCAAGCACAATTTCACAAAACGATGCTAATTACTTTGCCTAACTCCGATCCGCTCAGTCATCGACAGTGGACAATCTTTTGCTTCGTTTTTTCTTCATTTTACGCAATTGCTTTCCAACACGTTGCTTCTTCGGAACCAGCCACCAACAAAACCGATCATCGTTCGAATTGGCGCACAGGCACTGATCGTGTGTTGACAAGGGTAGGTTTTATCAACATGTGAACATCGCACACATGCGCATAGCGAACAAATAGCGGCAGTTGGCCAGGCATCGGTATCAGATCAGGGACCATTTGCGCAAACACTACCAGCGGCGTAAGGTCAACCCGAACCACCAACCACCGGCTGGCTGACCGTTATGTTTGAACAGTGAGTGCCCCTGTGGCCAGGTTGGGTGTATGAAGCTGAGTTTTTTTTTTTTTTTTTTTGATGAAGAATTTGCCGACCCCAAGTCCTCAGGTGGACAAACCATCCCCCAGTCCTAATGGAGAGCAATTGCTCGGGGTGTATGGCACGGTGGGTATTACAAGCTGGCAAGGTGGGGGTGCTTATGTTCGATTATTGTTGGGACACACGATCGATAGTACCGATTTGAAATGTAATAAACGCTAAAGGCACTGCAAGGCCGTATCATTCTTTGGACGCAGAGAACCTGATTTGTGAGCTGGCGAAATAAAACTGGCTCTACAGTGATCGGGAAATGTTGTTTGTATTAGATTTCACTAGGTTTATAGCAAGTCGAAGGATTCATAAGAAGCACTAAGATATTTTCAGCATGATGAAGAGATCAGAGCTTTGTTATTTTTAAGGCTCAAACATAAATTATATATTAAACATTTTGCCACCATCAGAAGCATGCTAACTCCATCTCAACCTCATAGAGATAAATCCGCCCTATATAAACCATCTTCAAATCGCTCTCTTATCGCTCTCTGTGCCTGGCACGCTTTGTTTGCAGCTATTGTGATCGCCATGTTTTATGATTATTGTTATTATGATCTCTTAAGCACGACTTCACACACATAACAACGAATGTGCCGAAAACCCAGGGGAGGGGAAAAGCAACCAAACCAAAAACGGATCCAACCGCTTTCGTGGTAAATGGGCGGAAAATTGAGTCGAATTTATAGCCACTATTGCTGTTGTGGTGGTTTGTCTCTCGTTTGTTTCCTATGTTCGCTTTCAGTTAAGGGTTTATGAAGCCTCGACAAGCGTTGTCGGTGTCTGTGATCATGTTTGGGTTGACGCGATTTCGGTTAACGGCTGGATGCGTTTTGGGTGTGTGAAGATCGTAAGTTGAATGATTTCCTGCGTTCGCACACGGAAGGATCTACTTAACATAGTTGCTATAAAGTTTTAATTCATTTTAGAGGTACTTTATAGCAAACTATTTAATTTAAGATAAATAAAGTAGTGCGATTAGTATTCAGCGTGTAGCATAATTATGGCACAACCTCCAATAATCTTTATATGAGTGTAAAAAATCTCTCTCCCATACAGGAATGGAATAAAATGTAAGTACACACCTTCACAACATGACCATTTCAACCTTCCACCGGGTGTACGGTTTGCTGGTGAATTGCCAATTTATACGGTGACAACGATCTGATTCGTGTCTCTTTGTACAAAACTAACAGCTCCGTTTTCCCTCTCATCGAGCGAGACCAACGTGCAACACATGCGCTGCCACATGCTGCACGGTGAGCCGTAAAGATGAACGCCAACCGGAATGCGATGTTTGCGCTTTGCCGTCTGTATCGCTCTGTGTGTGTGTGTGTGTGTGTGGGGGGGGGGGGGGGGGGGGGGGGGATCTATATGGCATCTGCATCTTGAGCTACCGCATCCCGAACCGCTCTACCAAGCGACCCGAAGCTCATAATTCGTCGACCCAAGCGTCGATTACGAAACGTCACACACCAACCCGTATTAGTACTTGTGTGCCCGGGACTGCTAATAACCGTATCGTTTTGCCGTACGATTCGCAAAACGATTCCACTGCTTTGATTATGTTGTCTGTTTTGGCATGCAAGCTGATGGTCCCTTCATCGTCATCATCGCATCGGATTGGTGCTGCTGGGCTTTCGGGGTGTACGGATGTAGGATGCGGAAAAGCGTTTACAGCATCAACGTACCGGTCGGTAGGCATACAGGCACGTGTATCAGTTACTAGCTGCCTGGTTCCAATTACACACGAGTGATGAGCACAAGGGATATGTGTTTTGTTTCAACGGGAGTGAAAGGAAATTTTCATTTTCGTTACACCAAACTGGAAAGGGTGAAAATGGTCTAGGAGTTTCGATTTTCTACATGAATTAGTAGTAGCACGGTGTTCCATACACTCTAAAGCGGTGTCACTTTCTTGTATATTTTTGCGATTCGTAAGAGGGAGGTACTTGAACTCACTGAAAAGCTTCGCAAGTCTGCAAGGCAAAGAACTGCTCCAAAGGACGTAGTCAGCCCCGAAGAATCAGCTTGGTCCACAAACCTGCTGACTTAGAAACCTGTTTACCGAGCCCGTTCGCTTTCGGCTCAAGGTGGTTTGTATGGTTGGTTGGTTGGTGCTCTATTGCACTGAAGCCACCACCGAGGGGGCCAATAGGGTGGACCTGTCCAGTGCAATTGGCCATATGTTTCCCCTGGGTATCTTTGTGGCAATCGCTGCAGTTCGTACCAATTAAAATCGATTTAAAAGTGTTTTTTGGTCGAAAAAATAAACCTTCACGAAGAGAATTCTAATATGAATCAATCATTTTATTTGTGTGGGTTGTTACATGTAAGTAATAAATTGTAATACACTCAAGGTTGTGCTTTGTATGAAGATTAATCTTCAATAACTAAAATGCCGTTCATAGAGCCTAGCTATGTTTTTCCTTCTTTCAAGGAAAACTAAACGGTTTGGAAGAGTGTTCTCTCTCTCTCTCTCTCTCTCTCTCTCTTCCTTTTTCTCTCACACATACTTCCCAATCCCTTCCCATAGCATAGCCGTAGGTGCGGAAAATTTTATCTGGCAGATCTGAGCGCAATTCGCCTACCAGTGCTACCGATTTTCATCATCTTGCCTGGTGACACTACTGCCAGCAAGCCCGCCAGTGCTCACCTTAATGTGCCGCTTCGGGCAGACAGACACGGGATGGCATTCGGCAACGTGTCAGCTCCTGCGGGCTTATGCAACGCCGTTAAATACTCACCAATACTGCCCTACGCGCGCGCCGCACCGAGTACCCGTGCGAGTGATTGCACTTTATTATGCTTCTAATCGATCTTGTTTGCAGCGACGACAGTGGCCACCAAGCACACAGGCACACTACGGTGGCGACATTCTAATCCGCAGGCGCACTCGTCTTCCCCTGTGCAAACCCCCACAGACGGGCTTGATGCAAATGTGCAAACGGCGAATGCAACGTCGCACGGCAACGTGTTCTCGTGCGGGTGCGCTACTTCAAACAAACGCTCGAAGGAAAAAAAAAGACTTGCGACAGTGGCAATGTTTTTTGGCGTAAGCGACGAACCCTCTCGATGAAGAAGATGTCGGTAAACGTCGCGCGCGCGTTTCTGTTTGCCTGTGTACCTGTGAAGGGTTTTGCGAGGCTTTATCACGCAAGCTTTCTTTGCGCCGACTCGATTGTACTTGGGGGGCGCGTGATATTTCGTATCGTTTAATGCATGGGAATTGTCCGTCGATATGGGCTTTGCGTAGGGTGAAGCGCGCACATAAGGGAACTCGATGCTCGATGATGAAATTACCGATTTTCTCATCATCGGTGCAAAGGATCGTTGAAAGTACTTGGCGTGTTAAGGTGCGGCGTGAAATGATAATTGATTGTTAAGCTGGGTTTTGGGTCGGGTTTGTTGAATGATTAGGAAATTGTGTCAATGCTAATAGCTTCATCAGGCATTTAGTGTAAATTGCTTAACTGTTTTACTTCATATCCTTTAAGAAAAGGATATGAAGCAATGAATGAAGAAAAATATTTATCACATTAATAATAACACCCATTTATTTAATTAGATAAAAGAACGAACAAATTCTATTTAAAGGTCAAGCTAAAACAAGAATGTATGAAGTTTAATCCCAAATATTTTTTTTCATGTATACGGCCTTGCGATTCCTAAATAACTAAAAAACCAAAACTTGTCGCTTTTATGATGAATTGCTCTGTCTCCTTTAACCTTCATGTCACATGGCAGTAGGTGAAGCTTCTCGAACCTCTTTCTACGTCGTGTTAGAAAGAAGATCATTAAAAAAGCGCTCCTAAATGGAACACGTTCCATTCCAACGCAGTTTCAACCCCAAATGGTACAACACCATTTGCACAGGTACTTGTTCTCGCATGTTCTCCCCTGTATTATGTTCTTGTTTTGTCGTGCCCGAAATAATGTGTCTAGAATCTCAAAGTATTCAAGCTGTTTTTTTTCTTCTCTTTGAAAGACAAAAAAAAAGGAGACGAGACATTATTTTAGAAGATGTTACTGTTTACAGAACCTGTTTTCTAGAACACACTTTATCATAATCTCTTATCGTTTTGCAGGGACACAAGCAAATGCCATCGTAAGTCAGCCGTTGTTAGCGACATTAAGAAATGTGTTACCTTTTTCTTTGGAAAAGAATATCCCACAACTGACATACAGCTAAACGTCCCCAATGGGGCCGATGCGTGCGGCTGCGAGAGCGGAAAAGGGTGGCTAGTTTGGCAAATAATACGGTTGAATTCATTCTCTTTACGGTCGGTTTGACAGACGAGCGACCGGGCGCTTCCTTCACACGAACGCAGCCCCACACAGCTGGACTGTCACTCGTCGCTGTTTGTCGATATGTTTCGAAGTCATTTTACTAATGACTGTCATCATTTGGGGTGTACAATCAGTCGAGCGCTGTCATCGATATGAACGGCAAAACCGTGATGACCTCAGCGTTCCGTGTCGCGAACCTTTTCGGAAGTGCTCCACCCTTTTGTTTGTGATGGAGGATTTTTGTAGATTCTTGTGAGGAAAAGAGAAGCTGTTTCTAGACTTTTTTGTTCCGCTCGTGAAAATAGGAGACATTTCAGAATGAATGAATGAACTAGCATGGGCAGATAAGGTTCTCTTGTGAATAAGTCATGGAAGAAGCATATTAAATAAGACAATCCCACAAGCAATTACAACCGTGCTGATTGAAATATTATCATTTAGCTTTATTTTTATCGCGCTGTCTGTGCACATGTTCGTGGCCTTGTTGTTTGGCTGTTTTTTTCTTCTTTAATAAATAACCCATACAAGCTATTAGTAAGCGCTCATTGCTCATCCCTCACTGTGGGCTATAAAATACGTTGCTTGTTGAAAAATTATGCCCCACCGTATTTAAATCGGATAGGTCAGTATGTTATCACGTACCGCAGCTTTGCTCGATCGAAGCGTGGATTCATTCATTCAAGAAACAGCAACGCTCGCACAGGCGACGAACCGCCCGCGAGGATTT